>NC_091830.1:42779625-43132125 GCF_038994185.2 Dermacentor albipictus
TACAAGCGGACCACTATTGTAAATATGTGTGGGAGGCTAAATGCTTGTAGATAAAAAAAAATACTCTTGCAACGAAATTCTTAAGCGCTTGTGTGAAAGTGTGACACGGCCTTTATAAGACATGTTTGCCACTGTTCATGGAGAACTCTGCAATACACACTATTTATTTTTTGTACGATTTGGAGGCATCTGAAGTTCAATGTATTGGGAAATTTAAACTTTGTACATTATTAAGTTTTAAGAAAATAATTGAACACTATATATTTTTTTGGTATTTATATGTGTTATACAATATTCGCGCCGTGTCCTTGGAGACCTAAAAGATGCACAATATTTTTTGTTTGGTGACAGTAAGGGCCAGGCGAAGACTCGTGTAGGCAAAATTCAAAGTGATTGAGTTAGCTGAGTCCGTTGAAACATGTTGGGTGTGCGAGCGCTCCGTAGTGTTACAAGTGCGTTTTACCAGCGCGCAAGTATTGGCCGCGTTTTACGAAAGCACAAAAGTCAAGTTGAAACGCTTCGTGTTTCTCACCGCAAAAACTGCAGTGCGGTAGGTGCTTTGGGCACAATGCCCGTACCCTTCACAGTTGAAGAAGGCGTCAACCTCTAAAAGAAGTTGTTCACCTTGAAACCATTTGAACAGCCTCCTAGGTGGCGCCGTGTATGTTTGCGTTAGCCTTTAGCGTTTCGCTCCGTTCCGCTATTATAAATGACAAGTTTCTGCCCCACAATGTAGCCTATCGTAGCGTTAGCGTTGCGTCGCACGCTAACGCTAATGCAAGCCTTCTTGCGCATCACTAAGAATCTATATTCTCATGTTTCATTCCGACGTCTTTGGTGGACGCACTTTTTCTCGCTTTTTGAAAAACATGTTGTTGCTTGGCGATATGACGCCCACGCGGATTGCATCAAAGCGCCAGTTGGCGTTCGCACGTGACAATACAGAAGCGTGCATGCGTACGTGACGCAATCTGTCTAGTATCGGACATTTTTTTTGCAGGCGCAGCTTGCTTCGTTCTCATCATTGCAAACGTAATTCTTCATTAACTGCACAAAACTAAGCCACATTTTAACGTACCTACCGCAATGTTGCTGGTTCAAGGTGAAGAGCGCGTTGAATTTAAAATGGGGCCGGGATTTTTACTTTAGTTTTTAACACGATTCCAACAAAAATGAAGCCCTGAAAATTTCCATCTCGAAGTAATTGAATAAATAAATACATAATGAGTGCAAGCTGCGGCAAACTTTCTGTCCAAATAGAAGGAAAATATGCTTCAGGCGCCTATAATCCGCGCATGTATCTGATATCGTCGTACTGATTTATAGGAATGTTGTTTTGTAGTGAAAGTAGCAGTAAATGCTTGGGTTATTGTACTCATAATCTGGAAATATTGTAACTTTGACTTTTATTTTTTTCTTTCAGTTCCGAAATCCTCAAAAAAGCGGCCAACATCACGAAAATGATCAGGTTCCTGTCCTATTATTCGGTAAGAAGTTTCACTGTATCTTAAAAGAGCAGTGTGTGTCTTCGGACTTGCGTCAAAGAGGTTCCCTTCCGCCATTGGGAACTGTCGCTTCGTGTGTTGTCACACATTTTAGACGTTGCGTCACTGTTTATCGACGTAGTTACTGGGGTACGTGTATTGTGCTGTGCAGGGAAATTGTAACAATGATTCTTAACTCCAAGTTGGAATTTCTGCGCATTTAAAATGTCATCTGTTGCCTTGATGAGTATGATTTTCCCTGTGAGCGTACATAAGAAGCTGGTGTCAATTCGGACTGAGGAACGTACGCAGCGGCTGGTTAAATTTTGCACTAATACAAAAAAACGCCTGCGTGAACAATAATGTTTGGGTTTCTGCAAAATGTTAATCACCATCACATAAACATCGCACAAACATAAGTGTTTGTGCAAAGCAAGTAATTGTTTATGCGGGACTAGTGTGTCTTTGTGGCAAGGCAGTAAAACGTACCAATATACCATAAGCTACCATAAGCAGAATTGCGAACTATTTTATTTACGCTACTAAAATTTATCTACAGCATTTTGTTAGTGGTTACCCACATCACCTGCCGTTTCCTTAAATTGTGTGCAAAATTCCTTTAGATGAAAAATAAAGCTTGCCTGCTTTGGGCTCCAAATTTAGATTTGTATATTTCAGAAGTCGCATTTTCCGTTTAGCGAGTGCTCCTCGATGTTGCCGATATCTTGGTTTTGAACTTTTGTACTTTCGCCTAAGTTATCTCAACAGGGTACTCCTTTTTTCGGATTCACGAGTCGATGTTCAACATTGCCTTCTATAATGTAATATTGAATGATGTTTGGCCAGGCCGCCTCAGTAAAGTAGGCTGCTGTAACATGCGATATTTTTTATATTAAGACTCGTATTCCAATCTTACACCTTTAATATTTCTGTCATGGGGCCGAGTGTACCGTGTATCTTCTTCTGTTATGGTACCAAATTTTAGTACAAATAATAAATACATATTGAAGTTAGTGTTGGCTACTCAAGCTTTGGCTATTTGTGCCAATCACTCCAGGACATAGCTAGTGCTTATTGGACTGCCGTTGGAGCAACGCTTGCATGGGCACTTGTGATGTCCATAAAAAATGACTGCTAGATGAAGTTTATGATCGTATAATTTTAATTGTTGATTCTTTAAATTTTATTAATTTGGAAATTTTCCAATGTCTTCCAAGCCTATATGCACATACTGGCGGTATTTGCGTAGCGCACGAATGTAGGAAAGGAAGGACAGAGGTGAGTAAAGAGCGCAAACTTCCAAATGATCTTTATTTGCGGACGAGCCTATTATATATGCGCGGCAAATAGGAAAATACACAGAAAAAATGGGGAATACGCAGAACCAGCACACCAAGTCAAATTACTTTACGCGTCCACGATTGCCTTGCGCTCGGCCAGGTAATCTCTCTCCAGTCGCGATAGAGCAATGGAAGGGGTGCTTACGTAGCGGTCAGATAGATTGTGAATTTATTCCGCTTCTATAATTTCTCAGGTTAACTGCGACCTATGCCTATGCCTATACCTAAAGCTTCCTTAAGTATAGCTTCCTAACGAAGCTTGGCTTGAGCATTTTTTTACCGTTGTGCTTGACAAAACACGCTACCCCAGTCTTTCAGAACATGCCATCCATATGACCAAGCGAGACTGTGATTGCATAAAATAATAGATAAGGGTAGGTCAGCGGAGTTCCTGCCGTGTTCCTGTAGGTACTGGTTAGAAATTTTCCTATTTGAGGAATTTATAGACGTCCACATCAGAGAGGCATGCTTTCCACGATTATATGCGCATAAGACAAACGTGATATGGTGCCTGCCGGGAGTTGCACCTTGGCCGGCGCCTATTAGGGCTAACTTATGAATGGCAGCGCACAAACTATCCAACCTATTGTTCCCAGAGAAAGACAGTTTTTTTCCTTATTTTTCCGTTGCATTATTTTGTCAGCTGTACACGCGAAGTCATCTGTGCCACATCATGGGTGCACAGAGCGCGAGCAGATGGAATTGCTGCTACGGAAAGTTGTCGTTATGATCGCATATTAACCTTAGGTAGCAGCAATTACCTTAGCTTCGTACCAAAATTAATGTACCTCAGTAGCCGCTCTGCGTTATGCATCTTATTTGCAGATATTGAGACGAAAGGAACGTTTTGTAGCGAGAACGTGAGCGCTGCGGTTGTGCACTTTGAAACGAGGACCCCCGAGGACTTTCCTGGCCGAGCAGCAGCGTACATGTGAGCTTACAATTTATTGTTTTATGGTGGCCGCAATTATGCAGGCACTCCATTCCTCTTGTCTTGAATTGCCTAAGGTGACATACACTGGTGATCATTTTTCAGTTTTCGAGATTAGGAAAAAAAATTATCTGTGGTAGATAGCGTAATTCCTTTTTTACCAAAGGGTAAAATTAATTTTTTTACCAAAGGGTAAAAATATTGCTTGTTGGCTCCTGCATCCCAAAATTTATCCTAGAGGCTTCCCTCAGTAGGCGCTGATCAGTTCTTGAAGTCGATGGTACATTTGATCTATGACAGCACTCTTTCGCAACGATCTTAAAAATTAAGCCTTATCAAGCCCATCACAAACCTGCAGCTGGGGGCGTCTTTTTAGGTGCACACGATGGAAATACAAAAGTTGTCTATATTTTCTCTAACCTATTAAAACATAAACGATGGCTAATTCTTCGTAGTAGGTACAAGTATATTCAAATCATGTACATTACTGGAAAATTAGCGGCCGAAATCACAGAGTTTTTTTGTTCATAAGTGATCTTTTCCGCTGTTCCACCACCTTTGCTAATAACGTATCCGAAATCAGCAGTGGGCGAATGTGTCTCCTATGAACATTTCCACTGTAAAAGTTTTCTGTATACGGGCCTTAGGTTATTCTGATTTGACCTCCCTCTAATGTCCTCTAGGCATCCCAATAAATCACCTTCTTATGCTGTCCATCATTGCGCAGTATGCTGGTTATCACTTGAAATTACTGCAGAAATTATAATACGTTGTAGGTACAATTTAGAAGGTGTTAAGGCGAAGTAAAACATTGTTTAAGTTGTTCTCCGTTTTATCCTGGTTAGCTATTATGTTTATTTTGTCAGGTTTTATGTCAATATAACGTTTAGATAATCCCATCGTTGTTTTTTTATTTGTATTGGAGGCTTTTATAAAAAGAAGCAAGCTTAGGGGTTTATGCAACGATGAGTGTTAGGGTCCCTAGCGTATTTCAGTTGAACGATTAAAACACAGAATATGCCTTACACAAAAGCTTAGAACAGAATATAAACCGATCGAAATTGCAAATGACGACTTATTTCTATGCCACAAACATCTGCCACAAAAATAAGCATGATAACTTCCTCTGTCGTCAGACATACTATGGATGGATCGATGAAAAACTTTATTAATGTCCTTTGGGGCGCGCCCTAGCACGCAGCGGGCCGCTCCCACATCGGGACAGAGGCCTAGCCTCTCCGCCACTTCCCGGGCCCGTTGGACAGCCCATACCTGATCACAGTAATTGGGCTAACAACGCCGTAGCATGGAATATGGGGTTCTTTCTGATGAGAATTTCGTAAGCGTCGTTGAAAGAGAACCCTTCAAATAAAGGACCGAGCACGATGGCATAGATTTACAAAGGATTCTGTTACGGCGTATTTATGTGGAGATACCTACAACACAACTCATCCTCATGTTTGGGATTGGCAGACAGGCGGATTGAATTGAAACTGTATATATTTAAATCCGTGTCAGACCTTACATAACAAAAAATTGACCGTGCTTTAATGCTAGAGGCATGACCACGTTTCTCAGAGCTGCCAAAGGTGGCTAACTTTAGCAAAGCTTGATGAATATGTTTATACCGCAGGTGAGTGTGACAATACACCCCACATCGGGGATTATGACGGTGAGCACCGATCATATACTCGGTCTAGCCTTGCATGAAAGAGGAGTTTTTAGCACTGAAAGTCAACAAATACATTTCTTTCAAACAAGTAAGAAAGCACATATCAGTCATACAATGCACTACTTTCACCAATGTTACACATAAGGAGACATTGTCACAACTATCAGCGGAGGTCACTCGGACCTCTTATAGTACTAGAGCGCACGGCGCACCACCCAGTGCCCCTGCGCCACCATTATATAGCCAGAAGCCATGCCTCGTTGGTGCTAAACCTATACTTTCATCAGGGAATGCCTCACACAAACGTTCTTCCGCATCGAAGCACTCTTCCATTTGCTGCCAGGAGGCGATCGAGAACTCGAGGCACTTTGGCACTATTGGCGTCTAGTTAATGGCACAGCTCCATTGAGCGTACCACGAAGGAAAACTTAAAGGGCCCCTGAAACGGTTCGGACAAATTTTGTAGACGCGCAGGGTACAGCTTAAGTAGAACATTCGCACCACAATTTAAGTGAAGCGTTACGTATTAATCGAGCTACAAGCGATTAGAAGTTACCCTCCTCCCCATCCACGCTTTTGCTCCTCAACTCGTTCGCCGAGCGAGTGGGGCTACGCTCCGCCTTCACTGGTCCTGCGTCACGATGCGACGTCACATCATCCACTTCCGGTTGTTTTGGAGCCCGCCCCCGCCCGCGCGAAACCTCTCCGCTAGCCGCTTGGCTGTCTACCCCAAGCGAGAGCTATCGAAGCAGCGTGGGTTGCGAGCATTCTGTCGTAGCGCCGAACGTGTTTTGTAATCCGGTAACCACAGACAAGCTGGTGATTTCGGCAAATGACTGGAGGCATAAACTCAAGCTGATGAAGGAACTTCAGCGTAGACGTACGTGAGCGGCCTGATCGGTCTGCACTTGTTGGCGCAGCGCTTAACCAGCCAAACAAAGCGCTAATATTGCTCTAACCAAGTGTAAAACATTTTAAACATTTATAAAAACAACGTGTTGATGATTACACTCCTGTGAAAAATACGCACCAGCAGCAAAGAAGAATACGCTTCGTTGCTGCTATTGTGTATGGTTCAGCTCTATGCCACCAGGTGGCTGCACCGTGCAGACCATTCACATTTGCCCTTCTGCTCATGTCGGCTCATCCCGTTACGGCACAGTCAAGCGGCCAGACCCTGTTCCCTTGCACTTACGTTTGCCCTAATAAGGGACTCGCGAAACGCTAGTGCGTTAGTAATCTACCGGTGTAAAGTGACGGCCACAAACGCGCAAATCCTGGCGCCTATCGCATAGCCGCAGTCCGATGCGCAGCAGCCAGTTCGCTCGTATGCTGCCTTGCAGAGAAACACGATTTCGCAACTTTACATCTTTCCAGTCGCTACGTCTGCAGCCCACAACGCAACAAGGCTGATTCATCGTGCTCGCGAAAAGACTGATCGACACTGACGGCGGAGCTCTCGTCAAAGACTGCGCACGTTGTAACACAAGCAGACGACACTTGCTGTGTGCCGGAAGTGCTTAAATGTACTGAAAAATTGTTCTTGTGCATTCTCTTTATGCTACTTTCTTTTTATAAAAACAAATTAACTAACATTCCAACTATTACGAAGATGATTTGTTTACCATAAAGTTGGAAAAATTATCGATCATGCGCCTTGGTCAGCCAATCGGATAGCTCGCCCCACTGACGTCATATGGGTAATTTCGGTCATATGGGTAGGGACGGCTTAAAATTCCGCCGAGTAGTGCGCTGCGATCGGCAGCGATGTGCATTTTTAAAACCTTATAATAAATTACACGCTTTACGCAGAGCACTTAGATGTGTCAATTAATGATCAGAAGGACCTACTCTAACGACTCAGTACGTTTGTAGAAAATCGTCAAAAGCGTTTCAGGGTCCCTTTAAATGAAAAATAACAGGTCCCGGAAAACTAAAGTATGACAGAAACGTTCCACTTCGAGTTTAAGGAGTACGCTTCGCCTCGATTTTATTAAGATGATGCGTGCACTCGAGCTAAATTTAAAAAGTCTTCTGCGTAATCATTTGGAGGGAACTGAAAAGTAAATTTCATCACAATATACCGTATATCGAGATGTCTAAAGTCAAATAATAGTCAACTTTAATGTCGCATTTTGTAAATATAACCCTACACAACCAAGCTGCAGCAGGTGTCATTTCAATAATCGCAGTTGACTCTATTGTAAGCTAAGAGGTCAAACTTGAAAGTCCTCTCGTGTCACTGACCATTCACACCATTATTATTAACAAGCATGTAAGTATCTGCTCCATATATACTCCTCCTGATTATAGGCTTATCAGGCTGAATTTCGAATCTTTTTTAAACCAGCTGCCGCAGGCATTCTTTTTACTCGGGCTGTTTAATGCATAGAATTCGATCTGGTGTGGCTCGTTGTATAATGCGAGGTGCGTACGACAAAGCAATTCTACTGGAGCCCTGGTGCATACCTATTGAATACAAAAAGTGCCTTGAATTTTATAGCACAACAGATAACGCCTAGTCAGCAATAAGGCAAATATTAGTTATGTTATTATTATAGGAACATAAGCTGTCTGCGTTGTTACGCTTTGGTCAAGCCAGGAATTGGAAGAAATAAAGGAACGTATGGTAGGGATTTTTCCTGTCTGTCACAAACCGTGAGAACCATATTATCTTGTCCTGTACAGGCCCCAATAAAAAGCTGAACCTGCCGATTCTGTAGCATTTCATCGAGTTACCTGCCCCTGGGCCTAAGACGGTCTTAGAATTTTTATAGTAAAAGATGACATCATCTATTTTAGTGCTTTTCTTATGTGATGCGCATTAAAGTGCATTCCGCAAGGAAAGGGCGATCGAAAGTCAAGGTGCATGCCATGCTGGAAAAAGACATCTGGGAATGAATATATATATATATATATATATATATATATATATATATATATATATATATATATATATATATATATATATATATATATACCAGCATAGAAATTCGCCGTCGTTGCGTAGTGAATATGGCGTTGGGCGGTTAAGCGCGAGAACACGGGATCGAATCTCGGCTACGGCGGCCGAATTTCGATGGAAGCCAAATGCGAAAACACCGGCATGCTTTATAACGTAGGTGCACACTAAAGAGCCCCCAGGTAGTCCAAATTTCTGGAGTGCCGTACTACATGGTGCCTCATAATCAGATCGCGGTTGTGGCATGTAAAGCCCCGTAACTTAATTTCCAACAAACGTTTAATTTCGACACTTCGGCCGTGGTCCGGCCTTCATCAATAAACACCAGCTCACTAAGCATGTTTTATCCGCAGCTTCGGATCAAAGAAATACAAGGCGTTTTCTATAAGGGACCGAAAAACTATGAATGCAACATTCTCGTAAGTATATATTCTAATATGTAGCCTGATATTTTGTTGGAAATGCACGTCTTTTGTGCTTGAAGCAACTGCGTTCATGTTATATTTTTTGCACACGTAATCGATAGGTTCCTAAGAACTGAGCAAAATATTTTTTCATCAGTTAGTAAATGCATACGTTGCCATAATTATTTGAGAAATGCTTATTTGACATTGGAAAATATACATTATAATCATCAGCTAATGTATTGGGCAGCTTCGCCTAACTATTTAACGTCTTCGCAACACTTCAGTCTTTAATCATTCCGATAAACAGTCTGCAGTGAAAGCTAGAAGCACGTTTTCTTTGCAAACATCTGCATTTTGCGGAAGAAACTAAGTAATAACGAAAGCAAGGGCGCACAGCGTAGCCTGCGAAGTTGGAAGAAAATAATTATGTTAACACGAAATATACGAGGCATGCCTTCAGTTTAACGAAAACACAAAAAAAGACATGTAAAGGTGGCGGAAAATTCTAAGACAACTGCAGTTTTACTGAACATAAATGTTAGGTGCCACACTGATCTTCTGTCGTGTATAGTGTAAGAAAGCCAAACGAGGTGGCAAAAATTGCGAAATTGTAAGCTGGTAGCGAGGAAAAACAGTAATACTTCTTGCTTTTCTGATCTCTGCGTCATTGCGTGTCTGACTTTTATGAATTCGGCACAATATTTACACGTATATCATTTTATATGACATACGCGCGCAGCATACAGGGATATAATTGCTACACGATAAAGGTATTTTACAAAAGTTCTAGTTGAAAAGTCACCGTTTCAATTGAAATGCACAGCGTCGTCTGCGATAGCAAATTGTTGGCTGTTCGAAGTAAGGCTAGCTGTTTTATCGGCCATGTGAATGTGCAAGCATTCGCTTATTCGTTAAGTTGGCAAGCACAGGAAAAGATAAACACATCTCCTTCGATGACCGCAGACACACACTGTCCAAACGCATGCGTGAAGAGCGGCAGCAACAGCGAACTGACCACTGTTCAGCCTTTGGCTTCAACACGAACTAAGCGACGAGAACAGAGCGTACACACAGCTATCAGCTCTCGGCATACGTAACCTCTGTACTCGTCTCAGCTCGTTTACAAGTTAGGGCCTGCGTGGCAGCACTCAGCTGTGCCGTACGCAAATGCCACCGCAACAGAACACACCATCCCCCCTCCCTCCGGTGCCTTGCGCGACGGAAGACGGCGCACTTTCTCCTCACTTTCCTGCCTTGATGCGAGCGAGATCGACCCACCATACACGGCTCACCATCGAACGTTTTCACTCGCACCAACAGCATACCGAGAGTAGCCATGATGTTACCGCACTTTGATGTTAAAAGAAACATCGCGGCGATGCGAATGCCGACGGCGACAACGACGGCGGAATTTTGTGGGGAGTGTCCACGTAAAAGTTATCGCAATAAAAAACATTTATTCGTCATATTGACGCTTGAAAAGCAAGTTGCGGTTGAGAGCAAGTGATGCACATTTAGAGCAACTTTTGTTTCATTTCATTGTAGTAATGACCATGCATTATTTCAGACGTTGTGGAAATCATACGGAGAGAAGATCAAGATAATTGAATCTAATCAACCGCTAAGCGTGCCTATGCTATCATCATTAGCGGATCCAAGGCTGCAGACAGAAGACATAAAAAAACCTGCATTATATACTTGCCCAAAACACTCTTGATAGTTTTCGAATAAATGTTCTTAGTGTAGAGCGTAGGTAAGTTTTACGCTTCTTCGGGTGCTGAGATGTGTATACCTTGTTAATCAGATTTCTGTTTGGAGAAGAAGGTGTACTAAATAAAACGTCAATAAACTTTTACTTTACTGAGTTCCGTGATTCTAATTTATGTTGCGGTGATTTATTTTTTTGAATCTTACCTCTGTGAGATGTTTAACATTATATGCTATAATATTTAATGGTAATGGCGACTGAGGAATTTTAATAACACGAAAATGTCGAGCGCTCCTGCAAAACATAAATTAGCAACTGAGGTCTCATCGCAACGAAAAAGTTCGCTTCTACTGAGCGCATCATCCTGAGCACGAGGTCGCGGGATCAGATCCCGGCCACGGCGGCCGTATTTCGATGGGGGCGAAATGCGAAAACACCCGTGTACTTAGATTTAGGTGCACATTAAAGAACCCCAGGTGGTCGACATTTCCAGAGTCCTCCACTACGGCGTGCCTCATAATCAGAAAGTGGTTTTGGCACGTGAAACCCCATAATTTAATTTTTAACTGAGCGCATCAAACAGAACTGTCTATGAGCATTTTGTAAAGCGACAAAACTCACGGCAGATCCTATCTCAAGAGGAGTGTAGACAGTAAGGCGATTAGCAATGACGCAATGTAGCATCAGCCAGTACTGATGAAGTCGCGTTTATTTATTATCTGTATTGGACATTCTAAGAGATTCCTAGCTTCGGTTATGTGAGATATGAACTGTCTCCGATATCGGTCGACGTTGCTTTGGCACTCGCTTGGGAAAGCCTCCAATGAGTACGACGGCGTAATGGCGGCTGCGTACGCCGACGAAGTGTTGACGATGGGAAGGCGAAGACTAAATCACGTCGACGGAGTGGCAAAACCGGCATGACAACAGCGACGCGAGGACAATACGACGACTCTAAAATGATGGCGCTATTTTAAAGGGGCCCTCGTGAAGACGCCAGCATGAAGACATTCGGATGAGCACGAGCGTACGACGGCAGTGGTGTGACGAAGACGGTGAGACGACAACCGGACGACGAAGCTCAACTGACGATGATGGCACAACGACAGTGAAACGACGACAGCGCTAAGGCGATGGATACGTAAGAAGGTAGTCTGGTGACGACGCAATGGTGACAGGGGCATGAGGACGGCGGCATAGTGAGGAATAAAGGAAGATAGCATAGTTACGATAGAATGACCAAGACGAAGGCAGATCACTAGAACAACGGAGGCAGTAGAATGACGACGGCATGACGAAAATGTATTGACGTGCCAAAATTCATGTGGATGGACCGAGGACAGTACGACGACAACGGCATGAGTAGAAGTGTGTGACCACGACTCTGTGAGGACGATTAAGCGACGACAACGGCATGACAAGAGTCGGGTGAAGTTGATATGATGAAGATGGAATGACAACGACATCATTACGAAGACGTTAGGACAACGAATGCGTGACGAGGACTGTGTGACGATGACGCGTTGACAACGATGGCATTAGGAAGAGAATGGCATGACCGCGTTGCACCGACGACGAAAGATGGAATGACCGCAACAGCGTAACGACGACACTATGATAACAAATGCATATTGACTGTATGAACTCTATGACGATAACGGCACGGCAGCAGTCGGACGACAAATCAGGAATTACGATGATGTAGTGGTTACGATGGCATCGGGACCATGTGGCTAGACCTAGTGGCGCAAGCTATTAGACAAAGTAGGCCACTGTTAAAGCGTAAAAAACGTGACTAAGGCATAAAAATGACGAATCTTAAACGACTGCAATGGAATAACGATGACGGCATTTCGACCGTGAGAAAGACGACTTTAGTGTGAGGATGACTGTGTAACGCCGACCACATGATGAGAGTCGAACGGCCGACCTAGAATGACCACAACGGAAGGACCACGATGGTATCTCGATGCAGGTATGACAAGGAATTCATGATGACGGCGCAATTACAGCGATGACGTGACGACAATCATATGCCGCATCAAGTGTGTTGAACTGTAGTTGTACATAAGTATTTCATCTCGATGGACTGTCTTAGAAGAACGCCATATCTCAATTAACAAGGCTGGTCCTAGCGCGCCCTCTTTAGGGACTACGTTCCTTACTACTGCGAACGGTCTCACGTGGTGCTCATTGCACACACTTGCGCAAATAAGGTCCGGCACTCTAATCTCTCAACAGCAGATATACTGTCACGTTTAAATGACTGGCGACTTCTGAAAGAGGCCGTTAAGGTCTGAGTCGTCGAAGGGGCAGCGCAGCACCGACTAACGACCAAGCCGTGTACTCTTGAGCCCGTCCGTACTTGTCTTCTTCTGGGAGCAAGTGGCCACAGCGCGTGGCACAATCACGTGACATTAACCGTGCTACCAGATGAGCATCGCCCGGATGCTAAACAAATTGTTCACGTGCAGAGTGACTTAGCCTAGGACAAATGCAGTGGCACGAAATCCATGGCTGTTATGGTGTGCTATATGGTCTTAACCGTACGACTTGCCCAACCTCGGGCCGCGGTTGCCGTGGTCGAGGTGGCTATCCAGAAGAACTTAGTAATTGAGGTCAATCACTCAGCGCAGAACTTCGTAAGGGACGAAGTACCGGCTAAAAAGTTTTCCCGAAAGGCCTTTGTGGCAGACGGAGGTCCAAACTGACACTAGGTCATCCGCTTGATAGTCAACTTGGCGGCGGCGGTTGTAGTGTCACGCGTCAATACACTGTTGTTTGCTGATGTTCACATGAGTCAGTTGGTGTGCATCCTCAGCATGCTGCAGAAAATGCTCGTTGTCTTCATCAAGACTGTCAGAATTGTCACGTGGTAACATGGCTTCTAGTATCGTCTGAACTTCGCGACCGTAAACAAGAGAAAACGGTGTGCAGCGTGTTGACTCTTGCGTAGCAGTATGGTACGCACACGTGACGTTCGGTAGTACCTCGTTCCACGTGTTATGCTGCACGTATATGTACATCGACAGCATGTTGGTGATCGTTCTATTAATCCTTTCGGTCAAGCCATTTGCTTGCGGATGATAGGAAGTCGTCTCTCGGTGCGTGGTGTATCTCAGTTGAAAAACTTCTTGAAGCAGTCTTGCGGTAAACGCCACCCCTCGATCTGTGATAACCCAGGTTCGGCCGCCATGGCGCACTAGGATCTTCTTTACTAAAAACTGTGCCCCCTCAAAAGCTGTCGCTTTAGAAAGAGGCTTTGTTTCAGCACAGTGGGTTAAATAGTCACTGGCCATGATGATTCACTTGTTTCCGGAAGTAGACAACCGAAACGGGCCCAGGAGGTCCGTGCCAACTTGATCGAAGGGTCCTCTAGGTGGCTCGATAGGATGCAGCAATCCCTCAGGTTTCACATTGGGTGACTTTCAGCGCTGGTATTCACGGTAGGCTTGCACGTAGCTTTCAGCGCATTTGGCGAGTTTCGGCCAGTGGTAGGATTTCCGTACCCTAGCAAGGGTTCGAGTGAAACCGAAATGGGCAGACGCAGGCTCGACGTGGTATGCGAACAGGATTTCGTCACGAAGCTCTGCTGGTACGACCAAAACGTATGCTGTGTTGCTGGCAGCAGAATTATTCTTGTATAGAATTCCGTGTCGCAAACAAAATGAAGACAATCCGCGAGCGATTTTTGGGCAGACGTACGTTGCGGCCTTCTAGATGTTCAATGATAGGTCGCAATTCACAATCTGCTCGCTGCCGTGTAGATACGTTGGCCTCGCTTAGGGCCCCGAGAAAAGCGCTGTCATCTTCGGTGTGTTGACCGACAGGTTCAACAGGTGCGCGCAACAATGGGTCCTCATCGTCGTTTCTGTGGCCTGACTTGTACACGATGGTATACTCCTGCATGCTAAGGCTACACCGTGCCGGTCGTCCAGAAGGGTCTCTTAGGTTTGCCGGCCAGCATAAAGAGTGGTGATCCGTCATGACCCGCAATGAGCGGCCATAGAGATAAAAGTGGAACTGTACAAGTGCACATACGACGGAAAGACGCTCTTTCTCCGTGGGAGTGCATTTGGACTCAGGTCGTGATAAGGGGCGACTAGCGTAAGCTATGACCCTTTCGCCGTTCTTCTGCTGCTGTACGAGCACCACACCCAGACCAAAATTACCTGTGTCGGTATAAATTTCCGTTTCTGCTTCCTCGTCGAAATGCCCCAGAACAAGTGGCGATGCCAGGAGGTGTCAAAGCTCACTGAAGCCGCTTCCTGTTCAGAGCTCCAAATGAACGGCGTGTCGACTCTATTGAGACAAGTGGTTCAGCAATTTTAGAAAAAAATTGCATATAAAGCACCGGTACTGTGCGAACAGTCCCAGGAAATGCCGAGCGCTTTTCTAGTCGGTTGGAGGCAGGAACGTAGCTACAGCGGAAGGTATTTCGGGATCGGGAAGGACGACTTCCGCGCTTGCGACATGTTCAAGGAACTTCAGTTCTTCTTAACCAAAGTGACATTTCTAAGGCCTTAATGTAAGGTTGGCCGATCGGATTCCTTCAAACGCTTTACTGTTCCAATTTGTAATTTGTCTTTACTTTGTTTTTCAGCAGCCTCTTAAGTTTCCTTTTAATCTAGAAGATGCCACGGTCCATAAATGTTTTTTTAACGCCTAAACCTCTTTCTCGCCGGGACGAAATTGTCCATGCAATAGTTAACAGTTTCTGTAAACTTTTTCCACAATACTTCAACCTCGTTAGAGTCAGTGTTGAGACGAGGGCCTAAATATTCAGCGATAGCGACGTCATCGGCATGGTTGAAATCCCTGATCAAATTTTCGCTCACTGTTTAAACAGGTTTTTCGAGCAGCCATCATCCACGAGGATACTAGCCTGTGGTCGGAAATACCAGGCTGGACTGTGACTGTTCCATTACTGAAGATTTCATTAGCAAACAGAATGTCCAGAATGAAGTTTCAGCGTGTATTGACTTTTATGATGTACTCAAGACCAAGGGACAACACACAATCTAGAGGAACATCTGCAGAGGCACCATTCCCGGACACACGATATTTCAGCCGATAATGGGCAAGTTGAAATCACCCGTTAAAATTATGCCATTTTCACGCAAGTTGAAAAGATGATCGTACAGCTCTTCCAGGAATGAATCATGTTAATCTGGGGCCCGATACACACTGCAAAGAAAAAAATTTACACTCGAAAAAGGGATTGGCGAGAACAAACTTTTATGCTGAATTATCAGCTCGATAACACCAACGTCCATAACAGACTTAGTGATGACGGCCACCCCCCACCACGCGATACTCTATTTCGTCTGTAAAGCTGATAGCCAGGTGGCACAATTTCATCACTCCTTTTTGAATCTTTTAGCCAAGTGTCGGTAATGACGCCGATATATGGATCATGCAGCAGATGAAGTGCCTCAAGTGTATCGGTTTTGTTCGCGAAGTACACTCCTCGCGTTTAAGGAAATCAAGCGCAACTGGCTGAATCCCTGCACCTAGCGTTAATGTGAACTGCTCGTTTTCGATATCGGTTTCCGTGAGTTTAGGATGTCGTCCTTTTTGAAGTACTTTTCATCTACTCGTAGCTTGTCATGTATCAGCGACGCTTTGCTACCACCGATTCTGTCCTGTGCTGCACTGTGTCAGTGCAGCTTCCGTTTGCGTTGTGTTTATGTGGTGTTATCATTTTGCAAGGAAATGCGCGCTCCGTGAACTTCCAAACGTTTCACATGACGTTTCACATGATGTTGTGTTTTTCGCGTAGCTCTGAAAAGAAAGCATGATTGGATAGTTTTAGAAAGGCTTTAGTAGTCGATGAGTTCTAACTACAGATTTGCAGGTGATTCTTAATTTGTGCTGAAACACTTTCACATCGTTGTTACACAACGCCGAATCGGATTCGGACGAAACTTCTGGAACATCACAAACCACAAGATTTGACCTACGGTTAGGATCCTCTATTTCAACCAACTTAACCTGCCCCATTCTTAAGGGTTGTTCGATTTCCTTTACAACTGCATTACATTGCTTGGTTGT
This sequence comes from Dermacentor albipictus, assembly GCF_038994185.2. Taxonomy (NCBI): domain Eukaryota; kingdom Metazoa; phylum Arthropoda; class Arachnida; order Ixodida; family Ixodidae; genus Dermacentor; species Dermacentor albipictus. The sequence goes on from NC_091830.1 coordinate 42,796,184, forward strand.
GCTAACCATTGCTTGAATGTTCACTACGGTGTTCTCAAGCCTGTTCAATCGCCCGCTCAAGTTACACATTGTTTCTTCTGTTTCTTCCAGTCGTAAGTTTAAATCTGCAATAGCGCCACGAACAGCCTGCGGCCCATCAATAAGTGTCTTGAACACGTCATCCACTGTGGGACCTGGAATTCCCTCTACGTCCTCATACATAAGCAGTTTGCATGAATAAAAATAGCGGTATGCAATGGCAAGACAAGTACGTGGGCACAGCGGCACTACAATGAATCTGTCATCAGTTAGTAACATGAAACTATAACCAACCTGAATGAAGCAGACACAACTCATGGTGAGCGATCTGTCCCCAGTGGTCTTGCCGTACCCACTGACGATGCTGCTGTGAGGCACCCTATTGACCCTTGTGGTCCACGATGGCGTCAAGAAGCCAGTCTTGGTGGGAAAACATACCAGCTCTAAGATGACAATGTGGTTTGCAATAGGTTATCAGTGTCGCTCAGATGTTGAACTGGTGCGAACGGCGTTTCCGAAGCCGGCATGACTGCTCCGTTGGAAGACAGCAGGAGAGCGATGCTGCGGTGAGGCATCCTCTTTATACTTGTGGTCGACGATGACGTTACGAGGTGACTCTCGGGGGAAAAAATAACCGCTCCTCGATGAAAATTTGGTTTCCAATAACGTCGTCGCTGTCGCTAGGAAGTTGAACTCGTGCGAATGGCGTTTTCGAGGCTGACTGGACCACTCCTTTGGATGATAACAGGAGAACCTGAACGAAGAAGACAAAACGCATCGCGAGCGATCTGTCACCAGTGCTCTCTCCGCGCCTAGAAGTGGGCACGGCGAGAACACTTCTGGTACCTCGGGGCGGTGGGCCCGTTGTTCACGCAAATGACAATAAACGTGTGTCACAATGGCCACCGTCCAAAATAATAATTTTCTGTAGCTTTGTTTCTCATTCTGTGTCACCTCTCTGTCGTGCACTAAATAGCTTTCTTTGTCATCCACATTCCCAGAGTGGAATGGTTCATGAATTCTGTGGGAAAATATTTAGCTTGAACACGGACTTTCTTGAACTTGCTTGTAGTTTCATGCTCACCACAGCGCTCATTACGATACCCTGGCTCAAGATTCCGTTCACGATGCCATAGTTTCCATACGGCCCCTCACTATGCAAAGGCTCTGACGGCAATAAGATCACCACGCGAATAAAATATTTCCAGTTTTGAGCTCTGTTACTGTTTCATGCATTTCATATTCAAGTCTGAAACGATATAAGATTAAAGGCATGCCTTGTCGGTGTTTTATTTCAGGACATTCGTCTTGAATCTCAAATTCTCTCGCATCGACCATAGGCACAAGGTTGGAATCATTCAGTGCCGTGCCAGAACCTGTAACGAATCATTCATTCCTAGGACCTCTCAGGAATGGAACCACCTTCCCGGTGCAGTTGTCGCAATCAAGGACAACTCAAAGTTTCGTTCGGCATTATCAGACATCATTACTCCCGGATGCAATTAACTAACCACATTTGTTGTTTATTGCTGCTTTGTTTATTTATTTGTGTATATTTTTTTTACCCACTCCCCTCTGTAATACTTCGGTCTTGAGGGTACAATAAAATAAATAAATAAATAAATAAATAAATATGTATTTTGTCAAGAATGCAACAGATCATATGAGCAGCATTACTAGAAGAATGGTCACGCAATATAACCCGCATATGTCGCTTATAGTACTGCATTGCATTGCATATAACATACACGTACCTGAATATATACGGAACCTCATGCTAACGCCTTCGGCAAAAATTATTGGAGTGTCTTTATAACTGCTACCGCAATAAAATGCCAGACTGGTCCGAAGCACTGAGCACAAATGTCGAACCAGGGATTGTGAGCAAATTACGGACGACACACTTGCTCAACCTTCTAAGCGCATCAATAATAAATCACTGTGGGCCATTCCATAGAAGATTCGCAGAAAACTTGTACATAAAGCTATTTCATAATCTAGATATATTATCACAACTACAGTGTTAGGCACTTCATGCGCAAGCTGACTTCATTGGTGGTCGAGCCTCATTTCGCATAACTTATGACAACACGAATAGCTGCGAAACTTAATCGTGGATGCAGAAACAGGAAACTGCGGCAAAAAGTATTTGACGGATATATTAGGGGATGGCGAAAAGTGTGTGAGAAGTTGCAAAAATAGCTCGCGTAAGTTCGTGTGCTCCGAACTACACAACTATCATGAGGTAAGAAGACTAACTGCTTTTCTACACCATAATTAGTTGACCTTTACAACGAGCTCATAGAACTTCACATCGCTGTCGTCTATTGTTCAGCTCGAGCGCGAACATGGGACTAATGACCTTCTGATAATGACGTTTTAGGCACCGGATGTGCGTGACTTGTGTGTCGCTGTGCACGTGAACTAGAGTTTGCCGAAGGAGGCCACGAATGCAGTTTCTGTGCTTTGTATTCCATCTGTGCGCCGAGTAAGAAAGTGAATGTCAAGTGTATCAGCCGTCACATTTAGCAAACAATTTGGCGGTTCCGCCATGAGAAACAAAGTATGCCCGTAGAGGCAGCTTTTCTGATTTAGAAGTAGGCTTGTCCTACAGAATCATTATTATTGTTACGTTGCATTTGCACATGACCCTGCGTGCCAGTGAGAGTCGTATGGGAAGTGGTAGATTGTCTCCTGGAGATGTGAACTATGCTCCAGCTTACACAAATACCACTAACATTTCCCCATGTAATAGCTCAATATACGTTTGTGCATCGGCCTTCCTCTTCGTAACAATATTTACGCTTTGCATGCTTAGGAAACTAGTATCACTTACAGAAGGAACATAGTTTATTTATTTATTGAAAATACCCCCAGGGCCGTATTACATTATTGAGGGCAGCGGTTACAGAATAGTAGTGTAAAGCAAACAAATAAGTGCAGTCACGTTTGCTAATACAATGATTCTACTGATTGTACAATGTTAGCGATTGTTTCGTGGGAAAGTTTGTTATGGGTGATGGCTACGATACTTGAGGGAAGGTGGTTCCATTCCTAAGATTTATGGGGGATGAAAGACTGAAAGAAAGAGTAGTTTGTGTAACATGAATCAGTTCTTGATGTTCTCTCAGTTCAATCAGTTCTCTCGCTCTTGATGAAACCACGATGCGTGCTAGCTCTGCCGCGCACCTACTTTTTCTGCTAGAAAATGTAACGAAAACACCAGAGTTTTCAAATAGTTTGCTAGTGATAGCACCACAGCGGTAAGTGTGAAAGTGCCTATGGAAGTCAGAACATAGTGCTTTTATGCTGAAGGGCCAGGGTTTAATCCCAGCGTCAGGACGCGGTCGAAAGCAGTTACCTGTCTGCCTGCTCCAAGATTCATGAAATGAAGAAAAGAATGCTTCGCAACATAGTTATCTAGCTGTGCGGTGCTTAAGTTTTACATGTGTAAGTCAGCATTTACTTGATGCGAGCAAGTTCTGACGGACAGAGTGAGAGAGAGAGAAATCGCTTTGTTGTACAAAAAAAAGCATCGGTACCCTCTGAGCAGCGCGTTGCTTGGGCCGTTCTTCAGCTCTAGACCGATAAATTCCCTCTGAAGCCATTGAGCGTGAAGGGTGGTACTGGTGACCAGCGACTCAGTGAGAAGGAGTGGTGGGACTGTGAAGGATGAGGGTGTGGGTAATGGGCTTTGGGTTGCATATGACAGTGGCCGGCGAGAGGGCTGCCTTCAGTGAGCAGGGTGATTTTCTGAACACGTAGTAGTGTGCCCTGATGCCTTGTATTGTCTGGGTGTAGCTTAAGGTATACTGTGCTCTCGTCTCTTTATGGATAGTAGGGACGCTGCTAGTGACGCTGGTGAGACAAGTTGATCCCTTGAGGGGTTGTTAAGACCCTCCAGTAAAATATCACAATCTATTAGATTTCCTCGAAGTTTATCCAACATCTGCTCATGACCGTGGATCAAGATGATATATTCGAAATAATGTAGACAATCCTATCACGTTTTTGTGATATGTTTAGGTAAATGGTCTTGGATGAGTTTCCGACGGGCTGACAATGAGTCAATAAATATTACCACCTGCACAGTATATTTATTTGGCACAGTGCAAAAGACAGGAAGGACAAGGAGGAAGAAGAGGGCGTGCTACCCCGCCCGCTCGATAGCCAGGTCCCGCCGCCGTATTTTTCGAAAGCCAGCAGTCTTTATTAAACGTCGCTAGTCCTCTTTGAGGACACGCGTCGTATGATTGGTGGAGGTGCTGGTTAGCACGATGCGTTTCGTCCTTCTTGTCCTTCCTGCCACTCTACTTGCACTGTTTAGGGATATCAGTTGAGCATCAGTTGAGTGATAAGTGTTACTTAATATGATTGGTTGCAATTACGCTAATAATTCTGTTTTTGTCGTGTCAGTGTTTGAAATAAACTTACTGCGATTGTCTGAAACGCTTGATGTTTTGCCGCTGCGGTAAATCATAACATGGTTATGAGCAGGGTTGCGTGTGTACATGTTGATGACGCTTTTATTGGTAGCTTCTCGCGTGTTTTTTCTAAATGCCTCAAGGTGCATCAGTGCATCCACTCTTTAGGACCACGGCCATTTGAATATGCCACAGAAAACGGAAAGATTCCTTGAAAGACGTCAGAAGGCGTAAATGGAATTCGCTAGAGAGCTTGCGCTTGAAATCCCAAATGGCCTGAAGAAGACTTTCAAATTGTAGAGAAATGACGTACACGAACATTTAAATAAAAAAAAACCTAAAGCACTGCTGAACTCACGTAGAAAATAATTTTGCATGCCCTTTCCAGAAGAACCTTGAAGACGTCGCACCGAAGCTTGTGACGTAGTTAATTAACCTTTTTGTAAATATCCAACCTGAAAGTAGCCGCAGACGTGCGTGCGTTGTGAAGAAAATATAAGCAAAACATTTTGAAGGCAGGCTAGTTCTCATATTTGTGTATGTGGTTCTTTATTTGTCCCCAATGGGCCCCTGCTAAAGGGCATTGAATTTTCCTCCAATGAAACGGCCGTATATTTTATAGCTTGCAATTGCCAATATACGTAAATGTGGCAATGATAGTTTTTCCATCCATCCATCCAAACATCAGTGTGAGAAGCATGGAAACAGAATGCGATGCCATGAAAATTACCGGCGCATTCCATCCTTTTTCGGCAACTGACCGAAACGTCCATCACAATGTTATTCCACTAAGCAATCTATTTCATTAAAGGTGTGACTAGTTTTGGTATCTTTTAACACTCAAGATGATTATCTTAAAGAGAGACGTATACCCAGTGACGTAAGTGGCATGAAACATGTCCTTTGAAGAGCGCCGCATTCTTAGTTGCACCGGCCAAGTGGCTGAAGTTGTAAAAGAGGTTGGTTGAAGAGTGGCACATATCTTGTCACCTTAACAGCGACCGAATTTGACGAGAGAAAATTTAGATGAGAACAGCCACATACTAGCATCTGAAGTTGTTCGGATGGCTGATTTCAAAGCAGCTTCATTGAGCAGAGCATCTTTAGGCTTTGCCCTGTAGACAGCGAACTAAGAGGTTCAAAGTACAGTGATAGTGGTTAGCTTAGTGTGTACACATACACAAACACACACACACACGCGCACGCGCGCACACGCACGCATGCACGCACACACACTCTAAGGCAGACATCCCAAACTTGGTGCAGTTATCAAATATTACCAATCACATTAAACTTTATGTATGTATGTATGTATGTATGTATGTATGTATGTATGTATGTATGTATGTATGTATGTATGTATGTATGTATGTATGTATGTATGTATGTATGTATGTATGTATGTATGTATGTATGTATGTATGTATGTATGTATGTATGTATGTATGTATGTATGTATGTATGTATGTATGTATGTATGTATGTATGTATGTATGTATGTATGTATGTATGTATGTATGTATGTATGTATGTATGTATGTATGTATGTATGTATGTATGTATGTATGTATGTATGTATGTATGTATGTATGTATGAGAATTACATTAGGGCATTATTACGCGAGAACTTTTGTTGCTAATTTGAATAAATACGAAACGCCTAATAAGAACAGTCGCTGTTCTTGTAAACAACCTGGACTATCGATGTCTAAAAATTTCAAAGACATTCTGGGGTCTTACGTGCGATAACCACAATGCAAGTTTGATGCACGCAGTGTTCTGTAATATTCTGGGCCATCTATGTTTTTGTTAGGAGCACACAATGCACGGTACATGACACTTGTTTCGCTCCGCTGCCATTGCAAAACGGCTGCTGTGGCCGTGAGCAATACGGTGACCTTTCCCACAGAAGGAGTAACTTTATAGTCATTCAACTACTATTTCACAATGATGAAATATGTTGTAGCCCAATCGTCCATAATAAGGCATTGCATGAAACACAATTGTTTTCTGCTTAACTGTAAGTGCCATACATGAAGGTTATTAACAGTAGGGTTCGATTTTTTTGTTCTGCATGGGTAAGGGGAGAGGGGCAGATAGAGGAACGTAAATTGTGCACAAAGGTTTTTGTTTCACACATCTGATGTGTTTTACGCTACTGTTTCACCTGAAAACGTGAACTACAATCAAGTACGACTTCTTTACATAGTAAAAAAGAATGTTTCTTGCACTGTACCTCAAAGCGCTCGTCCTTGGCGCGGTAATAGCGTTGTCATCGCTACAGTGTTTCTTGCTACCCAAGTGACGTCGTGTGATAGCAATCCATCTGATAGCAATCCACAGGAATGTATGCACACTGTATTGAATGCATGCTTTATTGGGCTTTATTTTGGCTGACTTCATTATTAAATCTGTAGCAAAGGTCGTAAGAGTGACGAATTATACCTCATGGTGGAAATCGGATTCAGAAAACATCATTAGGCTTAGGACCATTACGACGTTTTTTCGGCAACTGACCGAAGCTTACGCAAGCCTTAGTTTACCGAGGTTGAGCCCTGCACCTATGTATTCTCACTCCAGCCCAGGCGAAAGCACTTGAGCCACGATGGGGTGTTATTTTATGCGAAGTATATTACGAGGGCTCAACCCAGCTCCTCAGGCGCGGCGGTGACCATGAAATCACGTGACACCGTGACGTCACGACAGAGGAGAAGTGGCTTTGGCTCAACTCTTGCAAGACGGGCTGGGTGGGAATCGAACCAGGGTCTCCGGAGTGTGGGACGGAGACGCTACCACTGAGCCACGAGTACAACGCTTCAAAGCGGTACAAAAGCGCCTCTAGTGAATGCGGTGTTGCCTTAGAAACGCGCTGTTTCTAAGGCGTGCGTCTCTTGCTCAGGCGCACATTTCGTTGCCGCGCCGAACGCTGCTTTGCTCGACGCTCACCGCGTCCAATGCGGGGCGCGTAGTCGCTGCCCTGTAGCCCATTGTCTTACACCCCTTGGCGGGTCGACGGGAACGCTGTCGCGTTCCACTCTTGAAGGCGAAGAAGTAATGCATGAGTTGTTTCTTCGTCTAGCCGAACCAAATATAGCCAAGCAACAGCAGTTCACCAGGCTAAACAGTGGTTCAACAACTAAAATAAAGGCTAGTATGCTTCGCATCCTGGGCTTAACCTTACCTAAGCCACAGCCATTTTTATTGCTGATAGCTCTCGATGGCTCCTCCGAAGAAGATACCATGCAGATAAAATTTGCAGTCTATTCACTCTCTTGCATTGGCCGTTATAATTGTTTCAAAGGATTATATAATATTACATTACTTTTTTTCCATTACCTACAATATGATTGAAGTCACACTTTTGGAGGAGCGTTTAAATTAGTGTACATTTCTTAGAGAAGGGGTCAGCTTACAGAAACGATACGAAAATATTGTAGTAGAGGGATCAATAGAACATGAAAAATAATTTAAAAGGATAGTCGGCATCAACAGAGGTTCAACATAAAAATGCTGCCTTGCGTTCTCTATTTCATCGACAACTACTTACCGGTTCGTTTACTGACCTGCAGCATTTGCACAAGGTGACAACGTTTTCTTCCTTTTGTTTGTTATTTCTTGGATGAGAAACAAAACTTGACACGTGTAAATCATTTCCAATTCATGACTATTGTTTCTAACATGAATGTAAACAAGAACTAAAATATTCTGTTTGTATAAAAATTACGTAAATCTAAACTGAGGACTGCTGTTTTAAAAGAAGTTCAAACATTCTTGCGCTTCCAATTTTGTTTTTTGCTGTTCAGCAAAGTTCCTCAAAGAGCTTTCCTTAGATATTCTTTGTTAGTGAACACAAAACCAATGTGAGCACACACGAAAGCGTTTACCTCTTGTACTTGGGCTAAGAATTAGGATAGTCATACAATTCTCTACTTACAGCACCAAAGAAGTATGCTTTGGGGTACGGTTCCACCAGCTTTTTTATTATCTAAATAAGGTCGTACTTTTCCGTAGTCTGCTTTTAAAAATCCTAATTTTATTCTCCATAGAAGGATAGTTACGGAGATGTGGGAGAGGAGTGCTTTTGGTCACCGTTTACGTTCTTCTATCTGCCCCTGCCATCTGCTTCATGCGGAACAGAAAACCATATCCTTCTTTTAATGACCTCCCAGTCCGTCACATTCGCTTGCCACGTGCCTAGAGCGTGTCAGACGGGTATGGGAGACGAATATACAGCATTTCATTAGCGAGGCCTTGGGCGAACGTTTTCAGAAGCACCTGGGAGCACAAACGCTAGCGTCAAGCTCGGTACGCATTCCCCGTCGAACTTTCTGAGCGGGAAAGGCCACTCATTGTTTAGCTGAGATGATGCTTACGACACATACAGAGTGTTGCTCTTGCTATGCGGGGTATCTTTGAGGATTTCGGACGCGGGACAGGACTTTTTCATAACCAAAGTAGACGTTGCTGTTTAGCCTTTGGTTATTTTAGGACTTAGACTGGGCCTTTGTCATCATATCGTTTAGATAGCGCGCACTGCCTAGAAAGTGGGCGTATTACAAAACAACTTACCACGTCACTCTTTGTACTGTATCCCGGCGGAAATTTTTGAGTAAGTACAATGCGGTACGAAGTAAGGATTCAAGTCCACCAATGGAAGAACAGAACAAATGTTTAGTACACGGGTAAGCTATGGCGTAGTACTCGCTCATGGTGCACGTCTCCGTCGCAGTGGAATATTGTGGAAAAAGTGCAATATTACATCACACTGGCTGTCGCATTAAGCGAGAAAAGTAAATACTAGGAAGCAATCTTTTTGTGAGTTACATTATATCATGCAAAAAGTTGATAACTCACGTAAATCTGTTTCTAAGTGCATTGTGTTTTTATTTCACATTTAGAAATATTGGCGAAAGGAAAGCGCTTGGTAAAAAAAAAAAAACCCTACGGCAGCTAGCAGGCGTACCCACATATTTGGCTTTGCGTGTTTGGTTATTGACCAAATAAAGTACTGATGCGCTCCCTTGTCGACACTTTTGGTGCTAGATTTTGTGTGCCAGAGTAGTCGATCGAGTTCTAGCCTGAGGAAGTCAGGGTCGTGACGGTGGAAATCTAGCATTCTGTTGATGACAGGCGTCAACTTCGGTGTGTAGGTGTCAACTTCGGCGACGGGGCTGACAAATAAATGTTCATGTGCTATATCGTCGAGTCTTTGGGGTTCCTTACAGCAAGGTACTCCGATATTATCAGAACCACCGGAATAGTTATATTATTGGATAACGAATGTTGGCCTTTACATATGAGAGGTCCGTTTACCAGGTTCCAAACTTTTATGCTACTGTTGCGCAATGCAGTGTTGCGATTTGCCGGTTAGAAAGTTTGTAGTTTGTAGAATGAAGTGAATAGTGACGGCAAAGTTTAAAGCACCTCACTTATGCGCCATGCTAATAACATGACAAATTGCACATTTGAAAGACCTGCGTTTGAAGTAGCAGACAATGGTATCGACTCCTATAGCGTACATACGATCTCACGTTCTTTGAAGTCGTGGCTCTGGGAAAGAGCGTCGTGAATGGCAGCTAGGTTCGGGATGATTTTCGTGTTTCCGTTATTAAACCGGTTTCAATAAAATAAACAGAGACGTTGCAGTTAGGTACCGTATAGAGAACCGGTGCTCGTGTCTGTGTAACATTCATTTGAAATTCATCGCTTGTTACATGATTCCTGAATACTTTGCTACGGATCCACCGAATGTTTTCTGTACCAGCGTTCACTGGCAAATGTCAGCAAGAGAGTCACAGAAGCATATTTTTGTAAAATTTCTCCGCTCATTTTCACATCAGAAGAGTGCCGCAGGATATATTTCAGGAGCCGCAGTTCTCAAAGACTTGTCTCGTAGGCAGTGTAAACAATGATGTATTTCTTTAGAGGAAGCTGGCAAGGAGAAAATCTTGATATGGAATGTGTTTTTAATATATTGATGGTAAAAATGTGGTCGCTTAGATCTTTTTATTATAATCTCTCTGGTGTGCAAGATGCGCTAGGCAGCGGAAGCTTTATAATGTCTGATTCCACAGACCGGCGATGCTGGAGTGTATACACAAGGTTATAATTATAACACGATTTGAGCAGGACAGCTTCTCGCATATAGTGCAAATATGTACCAAAAATCTTGTGCCGTACTAAATGTTTCATAGCTTCCATTAAGCCTTCTGTTAAAAACAGGATTTCTGCACTTTTTTTCTATGCATATGGGAGCAAAGCTATTGATGCCTTAGCATGCAAGTTGCCAGATAGATATTACATTCAAAACAAAGAGTATATATACATCAGCGATACGTGATATGGTAACATGAATTATTTGCGTGTTTCCTCAATAATGATACATTTTTAGATTTTTCAAGGTATCTGACTATATCGACTTTCATGTGTGAGCACATGTGTTTGCGCATGCTGGCAGATTTCTGGTAAAACGTGTCTTTCGTTTAAAATAAAGTTAATTATGATTTACGTCCTTTTGTGATGATTGTGTCATTATTTTTTTTCGTACTCATTCTTCAGAGCAAAATACGAAATAACTAGCTCAGAAACAAGTGAATGCCACCGTTTATGCATTGAAAAGCGTCGTGTAGGCGTGGAATTCGATGGGCATCCTTTTCAGTGATCGTCGTTTATATTGATAATCTACGCAGAAGTATGATGTGCCTTTTGTCTTTTTGTCAACTACCGTAAGGAAGCCACGAACTATATGATGTTCAATAATGTCTTACGTAAACATATTATGAACCACTTCCATAGCTTCGTTGTCAGTTCTGAACACGCGGTTGGGTCATCCAGAATAACCGCTGTCATTACGGCATGCCTCGGATGCTTTACATGCCAAGATTAGCCGAAAGGATAACCGTGATATTATAATCTCCTACCACGAATTGAGGTGGAGGAGATTGGGTGAGGGAACAAACGCGAGTTAATGGCATCGTAGTTGAAATGAAGAAAAAGAAATGGGCATGGGCAGGACATGTAATGAGGAGGGAAGATAACCGATGGTCATTAAGGGTTATGGACTGGATTCCAAGGGAAGGGAAGCGTAGCAGGGGGTGGCAGAACGTTAGGTGGGCCGATGAGATTAAGAAGTTTGCAGGGACGTCATGGCCACAATTAGTACATGACCGGTGTTGTTGGAGAAGTATGGGAGAGGCCTTTGCCTTGCAGTGGGCGTAACCAGGCTGATGATGATGATGACGACTTGAACAGACGCCAGAGGTGTACTAAGGGGGCGATGCCGTTTGTCAAGAATTCTTCTCTGCCACATGGTTTAGGAAAGTGTCGTGCGTCATTAGACCGGTTCTTCTGTTTCTAAGAACTGCGGTGTGCAAATGTTTCAGTAGAGCATTCCGGGAGTTCATTGCTACCGGCGTTTTTATCAGGAATGGAATTCCCCCGACATGTGCGTAGATACACTTAGAAGGCCCAATATATATATCTGCTCCATCAAACGTGATGCGTAAAGAGCTGTGGACCATGCATCAGCTTTCTCTCGCTGCTTTATTGGCCTTTCTGCAGTGTGTGGTGCCACACAATGCAAAAGAGGGTAAGTTTTGTCTTTGTCTTTCTACTTCGTAATAAAATAGTGACAGTGTCTCGTCGTATTGGTCTAGTGCTACCGGAGTTACATGCATCAACTTAACTCAAAACGACAACGACACTTATGTTTTCCAACGCGAATGAATGCTGAAGAATTTCGCCCTCTTCCTGACGAGGACTTGCTTTAGGAAACGTAGTGTCATTGCATTCACGTTGCTGTGTATCATTTCTCGCATCCTGTGCCTTGGTTTCGTTCACGTATTTGCGTGGACGTCCTGAGGAACAGGATGCTGCTACTGATAGAGACGTCCAAGTCGAAGGCTCGTCCATAGGTGAGCAAGAGAGAACTCGGGGAAATTATTGCACTGACAGGCAGTGGACCAGTGCTTTCAGCGCCTTCTCACAGGAAGAGGCCGTATACGAATGCCGGCATGACGAGAGGCATCGGAACCAGGTGTGGAAGAAGACGACAAGCGCGCCAGCACTTGCACGGGTGCGTCTCTACGGCCACGTGACCTTTTGTACCATCTCGCACTTAACGAGCCATACTATGCTTTCGAATCAATGATGAAATGAATTTCCCAATCGTGGCAGTTTGGACCTGAAAGCATACCATACCATACCAAAGACATTAAATGGCGCGAATTCTTGAGAAGAATAGAATGTTGTGAGCACTATGTCTTTCCCTCATTATTCTCACTGTACTTCTCTACTGAAAACATTCAATAATCAAAGGTGTATGATATTTTCGTCAACGTGTTCGCTTGAGATTCTGTGTACAGTTACATGTCGGAACTAAGAAACTGACGCCTTCCATGTATACTCACTTTGTATTTTCCCCAACATACTTGTTAAAACTTTGCTTGGCTGTTTCCACATCAAATGTTCCGTTCATAAAAACAACTATTCAAGCGGATCAGCTAAAGTTTTCTTCCCAATACAAAATATTTTACATCGCAATGCATTAATTATACTAAAACACAAATTACCTTGCACATGAAAACAATCGTTCTGCCTTTTTGGTTTTATTTAGGGTTTTGCTAGTTTGTCACTAAATGCGTTGTGTTGTTCATAATTTCTTTTTACTTTTGCCATTTAAGAAGTCCTTATATTCTGTCACTGTTATATACGTACTGATTTATGTTAGCGTGTTTGTGCATTCTTATGTTAGACTTCTTTATGTATCCCACCTGCTATGATCTCTCTTGGAGATGGTGGTATCCACAAATAAAGTAAATATTACTTTAATATAATAATTCAAGCTTACAAAGAACAATGCCGCAATGCTTCGTGCCTATATAGGTAACCGCGATCGCTATCTTCTGTTAAATTCTACGGGGAATAGATTAGGCACGTACCCAGGATTTTTTTTCGGGGGGGGGGCACCACCTCCATCATCATCATCATCATCATCCAGTTTTATGTCCCCTGCAGGACGAAGGCCTCTCCCTCCGACCTCCGATTACCCCTGTCCTGCGCCAACCGATTCCAACTAGCACCCGCGAATTTCCTGATTTCATCGCTCCACGTAGTGTTTTGTCGTCCTCGATTGCGTTTTTCTTCTCTTGGTACCCATTCTGTAACCTAATGGTCCAACGGTTATCTTACCGGCGCATTACATGACCTGCCCAGGTACATTTATTTCCTCTTGATGTCAATTAGAATATCGTCCCTACCCGTTCGTTCTCTGATCCAAACCGCTCTCTTTCTCTCTCTTAACATTATGCCTAACAATCTTCGTTCGATCGCTCTTTGCGCGGTCCTTAACTTGCTCTCAAGTCTCTGCCCCATATGTCAGCACTGGCAAAATGCACTGATTGCACACCTTACTTTCCAATAATAATGGTAAGCTTCCAGTCAGGAGCTGGCAACGTCTCCCGCATGCGATCCAACCTATTTTTATTCTTCTATGAATTTCCTTCTCATGATCAGGGTTCCCTGCGATTAATTGAACTAGGTAAACGTACTCCTTCACAGTCTCAAGTGGCCGACTGGCGATCCTGATCTCTTGTTCCTTTGCCCGGCTATTAATCATTATCTTCATCTTCTGCATATTAATATTCAACCCCACTCTTACACTCTCTCTGTTAAGGTATCCAATAATTTGTTGTAACTCGTCTATATTGTTGTTGAATAGAACAATGTCATCGGCAAACCGAAGGTTGCTGAGATATTTGCCGTCGATCTTTACTCCTAAGCCTTCCCAGTTTAGTAGCTTGAATTCTTCTAAGCACGCAGTGAATAGCTTTGGAGAAACTGTGTCTCCCTGTCTGACCCCTTTCTCTATAGGGATCTCCCTGCTTTTCTTGTGTAGAATTAAGGTAGCTGTAGAACCTATGTAGATATTCTTACGCAGGCACGTACGCAGGATTTTTTCTCGGGGGGGGCCCACCACCTCCATCATCATCATCATCATCATCATGTTTGATGTACACTGCAGGACGAAGGCCTCTACCTGCGATCTCCAATTACCCCTGTCCTGCGCCAACCGATTCCAACTAGCGCCCGCGAATTTCCTAATTTCATCGCTCCACCTAGTGTGTTGTCGTCCTCGATTGCGTTTCCCGTTCTCTTGGAACCCATTCTGTAACCCTAATGGTCCAACGGTTATCTAACTGGCGCATTACATGACCTGCCCAGCTACATTTTTTCCTCTTGATGTCAGTTAAAATATCGTCTATACCCGTTCGCTCTCTGATCCAAACCGCTATATTTCTCTCTTAACGTTGTGCCTAGCAATCTTCGTTCGATCGCTCTTTGCGCTGTCCTTAACTTGCTCTCAAGTCTCTGCACCATATGTCAGCACTGGCAAAATGCACTGATTGCACACCTTACTTTTCAATAATAATGGTAAGTTTCCAGTCAGGAGCTGGCAATGTCTGCCGTATGCGATCCAACCTATTTTTATTATTCTGTGAATTTCCTTCTCATGATCAGGGTTCCCTGCGATTAATTGACCTAGGTAAACGTACTCCTTCACAGTCTCTAGTGGCCGACTGGCGATGCTGATCTCTTGTTTCTTTGCCCTGCTATTTGTCATTATCTTCATCTTCTGCATATTAATATTCAACCCCACTCTTACACTCTCTCTGTTAAGGTCTCCAATCATTTGTTGTAACTCGTCTGCATTGTTGTTATCGGCAAACCGAAGGTTGCTGAGATTTTTGCCGTCGATCTTTACTCCTAAGCCTTCCCAGTTTAATAGCTTGACTTCTAAGCACGCAGTGAATAGCTTTGGAGAAATTGTGTCTCCCTGTCTGACCCATTTCTCTATAGGTATCTCCCTGCTTTTCTTGTGTAGAATTAAGGTAGCTGTAGAACCTCTGTATATATTCTTACGCGAAGGACGAGTCAGTAAGACGAGAAACTATTTACAGATTATATTTACAACAACGGTTGCAGCGCTGACCGGTCAGATTCACAGCGCGAGCCCAGTTCGTTCTTCCTCCTTTTTTCTGGAGTGATGGCGCCCACGTACCTCGTTCAAACAAACAAATACCACACACATGTAGCAATATTTTTCAAGCTTTTTACGTAAGCGTTCTGTACTCCTTGATTACATAGTGCCTCTATGACTGCTGGTATCTCTACTGAATCAAATGCATTTTCGTAATCTATATAAGCCACATAGAGAGGCTTATTCTACTCTGCAGATTTCGCGATAAACTGATTGATGGTGATTGATTGATGATGATTGAGTGAAGATATGGTCTTGGACGCGTCTGGCGGTCAGCCTAGACCACCCACGGCTCGGAAGCGGCTCAGTTCGGCAGTAGGATCCGACGCTGCTGATTCCGAGCTTTCCGACTCAAGATCGGAAGATTCGGATGTGTTCATACCTGTCAAGCACCGCCGCCCACGACGGACGTCTCCGGCGTCGTCCTCAAGTGAAGGGACTATCATATACAGCACCATCAAGACTACGACAGTAGCTTTCATTCCCATCGACGCGATGGTAAGCCTGAATGCTATCTCTCGACAAAAACTTAATGATTTCTTCTTCAAACTGGCCCCTGGCCTAATCCAAGAGATTCGCGTGAACCCCTGGAAAAATGTCATTGCCGTTGACACGACTGATGATAAGATGGTGCAAACTCTACTTGGTTTGTCTGAAATCTGTGGGGTCCAGACACGTCCCTACATACCACAGGGTACAAATATAGTGGCTGGTGTCGTATCTGATGTGGACTTGGATCTCAAAGACGACGTTTTTAAGACCATGATCGTTTGCACGCCACCATGCAAAATAATTAGCGTTCGAAGGCTGGGCACGTCAAAGTGCATGAAGATACTTTTCGCCTCTGGAAAGCTGCCTAGTCATATAAAGGCTGGACTTGTGCGCTATCCTGTTCGACCTTTCGTACCACGGCCTTTGCAATGCCATAAATGTTTCAAGATTGGTCATGTTCAGGGTTTTTGCACCAGAGATCTGGTCTGTGCCAAATGCGGTGGAAATCACCATGTCGATTCCTGTGAAAGTCAGGCATATCGGTGCCCTAACTGTAATGGTGAACATTTGGCAACAGATAAAGGATGTCCCTCATTGAAGAATCAAGTAAAGGCACTAAAAAAGAAAGCCATAAAGAATGCAGCAGGAGATGAGAGCTCCCGTCGCCGTAGTGCTGCCCCAGCGACTGGAAAAGCAGCGTTTTCAAAGAGTGACAAAGAAACAACGCATCAGAAAGCTGGGGGGCGGACCTTCTGCCTCTCAGACACATCGTGGCCAGCGCTTCCATCGAAACCGCCGGAACAAGTATCTACAAAGACTTCGACCACAGTGGAAAGCACTGTAAACAGAGTACCTAAACCGGTATCAACCAACGACGATGTGCAACTTGTCAATCTTCTAAAAATGCTTGTCAACGTCATAAGATCTCTAATCGCCGGTCGCCAGACTCCAGCAGCGTCAGCAGCAGAACAACTTTTGGAGGCACTCGTTCCTGTCCTCGATGGCCTTCGCTAGACGTTTTACCGCAAACAATTCTAACAGTTGTCAGCAGCCTCGCCCCTTTGTGCTGCAATGGAATGTCCGGTCGATGCGACCGCGGCACGCTGATTTAGTCCTTCGACTAGTCGCTATGAAGACTCCACCAGACATTGTAGCGCTTCAGGAAACTAACGTCAGGAAAGACGAATATCGATTGCCAGGCTTCGTGGTTGTCCACAGTAACACTCGATGCGCGGAACCAGCTTGTGGCTCTTTCCAGTGTGTGGAGGCGGCGCATACGCGCAATGCTTCAAAAGCATCAGTGTACGTTCGTGCTGACTTGGACTTCGCGGTTATTGACACAGACGGCATCTGTGACGATGAGTTTGAGTGTGCCGCTGTTACTGTGAGCCTCAGAGGTGTGTGTACGACGGTGGCAAGCATATACCACAGGCCTACACGTTCTTCCGATACGTCGCTACTTGAGTGCTTAGTGTCTCGGTGTGGTGCCTCGTTTGTGTTATGCGGGGACTTTAATGCCCACCATCCAGGATGGTGTAGCCGTCCCCAAGACAATCGTGGGGCAGAGATTAACGAGTTCATTATCAAGAATGATCTCCAAATACTGAATGACGGTTCACCTACATTTATTGGTAGAGGAAAGGAGCATTCCACTATAGACCTTGCGATAACAACGAGAGATGTGTGCTTAGCCTGGTCATGTGAACCCGACCCGTGGGGCTCAGATCACCTACCCATTTGGTTAACACCAACACATACTGCGGGTCGCCAGGATGTCGTTTATACAGTTACTAACTGGGACAAGTTCCGACAGCTGATCTCAGAGGCACCATCTCAAGACAGCCTATTTAAACATATGAGTGAGTGCTTACAAAAAGCTACAGTACAACGAAGACGGAATATCGGCAAACCAAATCCCGATCTCAAGCTTTTGCGGCTCCGCGCATGTCGACGGCGCGCTTATAGACGGGCGCAGCGCTCTGAACGACGCACCGACTGGACTATATACAATCGCCTTGATGCAGCCATACGGCGGCATACAAAACAACTTCGTCGCAAGAGCTGGGAAGCTTTGTGTAGTTCGTTGCATACTGGAAGTGGTTTTGGAAATGTATGGCGCATACTGAAGGCTCTCCGCACTCCTGAAATCTGCAAGAATCCTACGGCTACATTGAGCATAGCGACTGGCCAGTCACCAAAAGTAATAGCAGAGGCATTTGCAGACCTTTTCGTCTCTCATGCATCCAGTGACACCACAATTAGCGACCTTCCTTCTTTGACATGTCACAGCACCGTAATCGCTTCCTACGGTCCAGCTTGCCAGATGGACGAGGCAGATTTCACTCTTGAGGAGCTGCGACACGCGCTGAGCCTCTCCAAACGCCGCACTGCTCCAGGCGCAGCTGGTGTGACGTATCAAGCATTGCGGAACGTTGATCAGAGTTTCCATGACCGTATATTGGACGAGTATAACGAAGTATGGAGAACCGGTGTAATCCCTGCTGAGTGGAAATCGCCCGTGGTAAGACCAATTTTAAAGCCCGGGCGTCCGGCAAGGCACCTGAAGTCCTACCGACCAATATCCCTAACTTCAAACATCATCAAGTTAATGGAGCGAATGGTCTTGTTTCGCTTAGATGTCAGGCTAGAGGAGCTGAATTTTTTCCCTGATGTCATGAGTGGCTTTCGTCGCCGCCGTTCGGCTCTGGACAGCATATCAGACCTCGTCTCAGCACTCGAATTTGCTAAAGAAAACAAGCATTCCGCCTACATGCTCTTCCTGGACATACAGCAAGCTTTCGATTCAGTTCCACACAAGGCGATTATTTTAGCTCTTGCAACCGCGGAAATTTCGGGTCGTCTGCTCCAGTTTGTGCGTAATTTTCTGTCGGAGCGCCGGATGAAAGTGCGTGTCGGAGGAGTAACTAGTGAATACCGAAATGTGACGTGTGGTGTTCCACAGGGCAGCGTATTATCACCGCTTTTGTTTATCGCGGCACTCGCCGCGCTTCCAAGTCGTTTGCCTCGAGACACTGACTTCCCTGTGAGCATAGCTGTCTACGCAGATGACATTGCTCTGTGGATAAGCGGCCCTTCGCACCTTGGTCCGCGACTTCGTGCAGGCTTGCAAAGAGCTCTCAACGCTACTTCGGAATACTTGAGTGAAGTTGGCCTGTTCATATCACCTGCTAAGTCGGCTGCAATAGCATATCACCCTAAACAACGCGCTCGTAGAACAATGAGCCGACTGTATCTTGACGAAACGCCTATAAACTGGGTGCGACAACACCGTTATTTGGGCTTAATTGTGGATGATCGCATCTCTTGGCGTCCTGCCGTTAAATCTGTACGACGCAAATCACACTCCCTTCTTAAGTATGTGGCCGCCTTAACTGCTCGAGGTGCTGGTTGCGACCAAACAACGGCTCTTCAGGTGTACCAGTCATCTGTACTTTCAGGCATGCTGTACGCATTACCAATTTTGAACATACCACCTAGTTTGATGGCCCAACTGGAGCGAGATCATCGCGTTGCCCTACGACTAATGCTTGGATTACCTCGTGAGGCGCAATCTATTGCATTACTTACTGAAGCGCATCAGTTACCCCTGAGGCTGCAAGCAGATCAGAGAGCTCTGTATCACATTGAGCGTCTGCACCGCGCATCGAATGGTCAATCGCTCCTTGATCGTCTGATTCACCGCCCATTATCTCGCATGGGAAAAATGGCGGCATTATTTATGGATATCACTACCATTTCTGAACATGCTGCTTCAGATACGTCTCCGCCTCCA
The DNA here is from genome assembly GCF_038994185.2 of Dermacentor albipictus. Taxonomy (NCBI): domain Eukaryota; kingdom Metazoa; phylum Arthropoda; class Arachnida; order Ixodida; family Ixodidae; genus Dermacentor; species Dermacentor albipictus. The sequence goes on from NC_091830.1 coordinate 42,815,949, forward strand.
AAAGGTATCACGAAACACGTATTCCCCATTTTCCTCACAATCCCTGACATGCACAAAAAGTCTGATATGGCTGTTTCGGCAATATTTCAATTGGCTCAGTCTCACTTGTTCGAAAAGTTTCCAGATTATCTTCAAGTTTTCACGGATGCATCTGTACACAACGACGGTCAAGGCGCCTCTGCAGCTTTTTACTGCCCTTCAACAGAAGTACGACGTATCTTTCAAATACCTCATACAACTTCGTCAACAACTGCGGAACTAGCAGCGATTAATGTTGCACTGAAATACGTGCAAGAGGAGTTAATTACATCGAAGGTTGTCATCTTTACGGACTCCCGTGCTGCCCTTAGCAGGTTACAACGCAGTGAGCTTGATTGTCCACTTGTGCGCAGCATTAATGACTCTGCGAGCAAAATTACATCACGTGGCGTATGTCTCGTTGGTCAATGGATACCTTCACACGTAGGAATCGCCGGCAATGAAGAGGCTGATCGGCTCGCTTCAAGTTGCGTTCATAACAACTGTGACTGCCCAGAAATTACGTGCAAGCTTGATGACGCTCGTCTGTTGATTCGTCGCCACCTACTCAAGCAGCACCCAGATCAGCGCGTCGCAAATGGAACGTTCCCGCCCCGTGTTCGTGGTCGAGGCTTGCCTCGTCGCGCTAGAGCACAACTGCTCAAGCTGAGGGTTGGTTGCGTGAACGTGCACGAACGTTTATACAGACAAGGGCGTGCGGAAAGTCCATTGTGTATGTCTTGTGGCTGTTACGAGACACTTCAGCACCTTATACTTGAGTGTCCCGCTTTCAGTGCGCAGCGCATGTCACTATTGAGAAACTATCATCTCCTTGGCCTGCGGTGTGCGACACTCGAGGAATGTTTATACCCCAGTGGCTGTGCATCTAAACGTGATCAGGCCCATCGCGCCCTACTAACCTTTATATACCTAACTAACTTAGGTTCACGTTTGTAGCATGAACATTCGACATTCAGTTGTAGCGTGACCTTTAGTGACCGGCCCTACTGTGTGTGATCAGTACTGTACCCTAACGCTTCTTCCTTCGAAGATGGGAGCTGGCGGGTTCAAACACCTTGTAGTGTATATTGTGAACCGGTGATTATGTGCAGGTGATTACGTGAAACGGTGATTACGTGCAGCTTCACTTGGCGTCTCATCGTGGAGAACACAATCAGCCGCATAGCGAACTAGCCATGGACGTGGTTAATAACTGTGGAGGCTGTTCGACGCGGCGTCACTTTAATTCCGGCTGCAGAGTTCTACTTTAGTCTTTAGATTTGTCCTGTTGCAGTGTTCTACTTTGGTCTTTAGATTTGTCCTGTTGCTCTCCTTTCCTTTTTCCTTTTTCCTCCCCTCCTTCCTATCTTCCATTTCTGTGTTGCTGTCGCCTCCCTTCAGAAGAGTAGGCAGGCGTTGTGCCCCTTCCGGTGGCAGTTGCCAGCCTGCTCCTCGCCATCCCTTTCCTGTTGCCTGTGTATATGTGTATATGTGTGCAAAACAAATAATGACATGGATGTGATCCATTGTAAAGTATCTCTTCCTGAAGCCAGCCTGTTCCCTTGATTGACAAAATCCAGTGTTGCCGTTATTCTATTGGATATTATTTTGGTAAATATTTTGTATAATACTGGGAGCAAGCTAATGCTCCTATAATTTTTCAATTATTTAACGTCTCCTTTTTGTGAAATAGTACATTGTCTGCATTCTTCCAGTTTTCTGGGACCCTTGCAGTCGATAGACACTTCGTATAAAGAGCCGCTAGTTTTCCAAGCATTATGTCTCGTCCATCTTTGATTAAATCGACTGTTATTCCACCTTCTCCTCCTGCTCTTCATCGTTTCATGTCTTGCAGGGCCCTTCTGACCTCATGGCTAGTTATAGGAGAGTTTCTGTATCCTGTTCATTACTGTTTCTATGTGAGGTATCGTGACTCCTCTGGGTACTGCATACAGGTCAGCTTAGAATTTTTCCGCTGCTTTTACTATATCTTCGAGATTGCTGATGATATTATCCTTCTTATCTTTTAGTGCATACATCGTGGTTTGTCCTATGCCAGGTTTCTTTTTTACTGATTTCAGGCTGCGTTCATTTTTTTACGGCTTCTTCAGTCTTTCACATGTTATAGTTTCGAATATCAGTTATTTTCGCCTTGTGGATCAGTTTTGACAGTTCCGCGAATTTCGTAACGCTGTGCGGCCGCCAGTCCCATACAACCGCGTAGAGCGCAGGACTCTGCGATTCTAGACGTACTGCGCTCACCGCGAAAGGTTAGAAAAACACCCACATAAGCACAGCAGAGAAGTGGCTACGTGAGGCGGTTCGACCAACTGTAGAAGCGTCATTCAAAACAAGTAATTGTTCTCCACTACCGGCGGCGTTTTCTCTACTTCCTTTTTAAATAAAAAGATGTTGATCCATAAATATTCTCATAAAGAACGGTTATTTTTTAATATTCGCTTTTGCTTGCAGTTTGGTTGTTGTCTTGGCTCTCTCCCTTAGTAGATCGCTTAATTTCTCAACTCCTTGCGATTTTTGTTTCCAGTTGCCAATTTTGCACGAAAAGTGCTATACAATTAGGGAAAAACAGACGAGGTAACAGGCGACAGTTATCTTGCTCATGGGTTTAAGGGTTATTACAGGGTTTCATGATGGACGCTCTTTCACATTACTTTATTTCCCACCTTATCTAACCCACATCACGTATATATGGTTCCGGGCATCTGCCAGCGTCGCGGCGAGCCGTAACTCAAGGAAATAATGAAGCAACGGGAAAAGTTAAACGCAATTGGCGTTTTCTCCAGCCGCAACTCGTTCCATGAGAGTACAGACCAGCTGAGTAACAGCCGCATCCCTCTCCTGGTCCCAGAATTAGCCTAAACAAAGAAGGTTGAACTAACAAAAGCAACAGCTATGCGCGTGACGGTTGAACAGATGGTGACAACCAAATGCATCTCGAGTTAATCGCGCGGAATCTATGAGAAAACTGTCTTTCATATTACAAGAGATGCCGATAACTACCGCCATCTAAAAGGAGTGAAAAAGGCAGCATAATGCTGAGCGATGAACAGCTGCCAAGTCACAACATTGATCTAGCGGCGCTTTATGAATCTGTGAGGAGGGGTGGCGTGGGTGGGGAGGGGGGGGGGGTATGCCACTTGATTTCGGGGGGGGCCCGGGCCCCCCCGGGCCCCCCCCCCCCCTGGGTACGTGCCTGTTCTTACGTGAAGGACGAGTCAATAAGACGAGAAACTATTTACAGATTATATTTACAACAACGGTTGCAGCGCTGACCGGTTAGATTCACAGCGCGAGCCCAGTTCGTTCTTCCTCCTCTTTTCTGGAGTGATGGCGCCCACGCGCCTCGTGCAAGCAAATGCCACACGCATGCAGCAATATTTTCCAAGCTTTTTACATAAGCGTTCTGTACTCCTTGATTACGTAGTGCCTCTATGACTCCTGGTATCTCTACTGAATCAAATGCATTTTTCGTAATCTATATAAGCCACATAGAGAGGCTTATTGTACTTTGCAGATTTCGCGATAACCTGATCGATGACATATGATGTGATCCATCGTAAAGTATATCTTCCTGAAGCCAGCCTGTTCCCTTGGTTGACAAAATCCAGTGTTGCCCTTATTCTATTGGAGATTATTTTGGTAAATAGTTTATATAATACTGGGAGCAAGCTAATGGTCCTATAATTTTTCAATTCTTTAACGTCTCCTTTTTTGTTGATTAGTTTAATATCTGCATTCTTCCAGTTTTCTGGGCCCCTTGCAGTCGATAGACACTTCGTAGTTTTCCAAGCATTATGTCTCCTCCATATTTGGTTAAATCGACTGTTATTCCACCTTCTCCTCCCGCTCTTCATCGTTTCATGTCTTGCAGAGCCCTTCTGACCTCAACGCTAGTTATTGGAGAGTTTCTGTATCCTTTTCATTGCTGTTTCTAAGTGAGGTATCATGACTCCTCTGGGTACTGTATGCAGGCCAGCTTAGAATTTTTCCGGTGCCTTTACTATATCTTCGAGATTGCTGATGATATTATCCTTCTTATCTTTTAGTGCATACATCATGGTTTGTCCTGTGCCAGCTTTTTTTTTGCCGATTTAAAAATCGGCTGCCTTCAGGCTGCGTTCATTTGTTACGGCTTCTTCAGTCTTTCTCATGTTATAGTTTAGAATATCAGTTGTTTTCGCCTTGTTGACCAGTTTTGACAGTTCCGCGAATTGCGTAACGCTGTGCGGCCGACAGTCCCATACAACCGCGGAGAGCGCAGGACTCTGCGATTCTAGACGTACTGCGCTCACCGCGAAAGGTTACAAAAACACCCACATAAGTACAGCAGAGAAGTGGCTACGTGAGGCGGTTCGACCGGTAACTGTAGAAGCGTCATTCAAAACAAGTAATTGTTCTCCACTTCCAGCAGTGTTTTCTCTACTTCCTTTTTAAATAAAAAGATGTTGATCCATAAATATTTTCATAAACAACGGTTAACTGCTTTATTATTCGCTTTTGCTTACAGTTTGGTTGTTGCCTTGGCTCTCTCCCTTAGTAGATCGCTTAATTTCTCAACACCTTCCGACTTTTGTTTCCAGTTGCGAATTTTGCAGGAGAAGTGCTATACAATTAGGGAAAAACAGAGGAGGTAATGGGCGACAGTCATCTTGCTTATGGGTTTAAGGGTTATTGCAGGGTTTCATGATGGACGCTCATTCACTTTATTTTATTTCCCACCTTATGTAAGCCATATCTCGTGTAAATGGTTCCGGGCATCTGCCAGCGTCGCGGCGAGCCGTAACTCAAGGAAATAATGAAGCAAAGGGAAAAGTTAAACGCAATTGGCGTTTTCTCCGGCCGCAACTCGTTCTATGAGAGTACAGACCAGGTGAGTAACAGCCGCATCCCTCTCCTGGTCCAAGGATCAGCCTAAACAAACAAGGTTGAACTAACAAAAGCAACAGCTATGCGCGTGACGGTTGAAATAGATGGTGACAACTGAACGCATCTCGAGTCAATCACACGGGTGCGGAATCTATGAGAAAGCTGTCCTTCACATTACAAGAGATGCCGATAACTACCGCCATCTAAAAGGAGTGAAAAAGGCAGCATAATGCTGACCGATGAACAACTGCCAAGTCTCAACATTGATCTGGCGGCGCTTTAGGAATGCGTGAGGAGTGGTGGCGTGGGTGGGGAGGGGGGGGGGGGGTATGCCACATGATTTCGGGGGGGGCCCCGGGCCCCCCCGGGCCCCCCCGGGCCCCCCCCTGGGTACGTGCCTGATTGAGTACATTAAGGGGTTAATTATCTTTGGGTCACTCTTCGGCATAGGGGAAAGGGAAGGAGCTTAGTAGCGGAAAGAAACTGGTTGGAAGCGTTAATGCAACACTCTGCCGTCACAGATTCTATCAATCTGTCAGCAATGTGAGCACAGCCTGCGGTTATGTTGCTCGCAGTCAGAGCCGGAAAACTCGTAAGCTATGTCACGGCTTGCCGAAATCACGAGTTCCTGAGGGCGGAGGACTATGTACTAAACACTTAGGCCACCCAATGCATTTCGCTTTTATGGTGCCGTCCTACGTAGAGGTGTTAGCATGCTTTCATATGACTGAAAGCGAAGCCTTCCTTGCACACGCTTTCAGAGAAGGCTTGCGATGGCTGCCGCAGTCTTGCTGAATAGTGTATAAGCGACTCCACACTTGTAATGAGCCAGTACAAACGTACATGTACCTGTACATCCCTGCAAGGCTGTACTTCCCCGTGAAATTAACCACCATGCCAACCATCATCTTGGTACGTTTACGAGCTCTGAAAATCTTGCCGTCGAAAATTTGCTCCGGATGTAAGAGCGCATCAATGAAAATAACAGGTGGGATCAACCTGCACCGGTTGCTTAGTGGCTATGGTGTTGGGCTGCTAAGCACGAGGTGGCAGGATTGAATCCTGGTCATGCCAGCCGTATTCAGATGGGTGTGAAATGCGAGAACACCCAGGTATTTAGATTTTGGTGCATGGCAATGAACACCAAGTGGTCCAAATTTCCCGACTCTGCTACTTGGCGTGCCTTTCAATAAGGTAGTGGTTTTGGCACGTAAAACCTGACAGTCTTTAATAGGTTGTTCCAGACCTTAATGTAGGCCACCGTGATATTGTGTCGAAAGACATAGTAAAGGTCTGCTTTCACACAGATGAAGAGAAGCTGGGAAGTTGGGAACAATGCAACAGAGAACCTCTATGACCTTCTCCTGAGTACAGGTAGATAAAACGAGCCGCGAAGAAGGAACTTGGCTTTCACGCCATATGTCAACCGAGGTATTCTATGACGTACATTTAGGAGGTTCTTGCCCTTTGCCTCAAAGTCGTCGAGCTAATGCCGAAAGAAAAGGGATACCATGCACTTAAGGGCATAGCACATGCTGTTTTTAACCTTCTCATGTACTAGAACTTCACCAAGATCGACGGCATCATAAATGAATGCCTGCGTTTCGGAGAACCTGAATGCGATCGCATTATGCATCGGTATACCCGTCTTCGAAATGCAGCCCACTACATCCTCGTGTGAAGGCCATTCAGCGCCTCAGTCGACCAAGTCCAAGAGCCTTGTGCGCATCTTTCGCCGAGAGACAGAGGCCGCATCACTGGTTAGCTCCCACACATATGTCCCTAATGATTTGAAACCTCGGTTTCCCTCATCTAGTTCGTATTTCGCGAAGAGCTAGGGAACCGTGGTGTCCCTCCGTTTGCTCCGTCAACTGATCCGATGCCTTTATAATTTTCCCGGCTCTGCGGAACCAGTGCGAATCAGATCAGTTTTTTTAATCCAGTGGAATGGCGAACACCAGACCACATGCCTATTTGCTTCAACTGCCAACGTGTTAGCCATTTTCTCGCCCCTGCCGCAACACGATTCGCGATGTATTACGGCAAATAATTTCATTCTGACGACCTACGACTTGCGGGAGTTGATTCAAAGTTGCGCCTGCAAATTTATCAGTATCCTTTAACCACACAACTCGCCCCCGTCCTCTACTCCGTTTTTTCTTTCCTTGGTACCTGTTCAGTAACCTTAACAACATCGGTTATCTGCCTTTCGCCTGACATGCCATATCGAGCTTTGTTATTGCTTCCGAATGTCAGCTAGAATATGGGCTTTCCACACTTTCTCTACACTACCCTTTTACAGTGTACGAACGTTATTCCTAACAAATTTTGTTCCTTCGCATGTTTTGCATGGTCCTAGTTCCTCGGGCATTCAAATGGGTACTCAAAGGTAGCCCGAATTCCTTTTGAAAACAATTTAGTTACTTATTTCTTACAAAGCAGCCTTATCACTTTCAAATTACTTTCTCTTGGACTTAATACATTTGTACAGAGTGCGATTCCACTCTTCGAACATTTTTCAAACTCTTCTGTTTTGATAGCCTATCAACTGGGGAGGTATTCTGTAAGAGTCCACCTAGTGGACTTTCCATTTCGGCTGCTGCTGATTGGATGGAGGTGCACGAGGGAGCAGTATGCGAGTGGCCCTAGCCACTTGTCCACTGGGTGGGCTCTCACAGAATGCCCCCCTCCCTGCTCTCGCGTTTTTCCCTCGCCTCTTCTATGTCGTGAAATTGCACTCCTTTCATGTTCTTTATTTGAGGAAAAAAAAAGTCGCACGGAGCGAGGTAAAATGCCGACGCCCCATACTCACTTGACCTCAGTCAGTGCGACCTTTCTTTTGTTTCCTAAAATGAACACGAATATGAAACCAGTGCGATTTCGTGACGTAAAAGAGTTGAGGCAAAAACAAACAAACGAGAGAGCAGTTATGAGGCCATCAAAACAGACAAGTTTGAAAAATGTTTCGAAGAATTGGATCACAGATTGGGTAAATGTATGAATGGTAATGAAGAGTACTTTGAAGGTGATAAGGTTATTTTGTAAAAAAAATAAGTAAATGCACTGCCTTTTTGAAACAATTCCGGTTTCTAAGCCGGATCCCCACGAATTCGTTAACCTCCATATTTCAATCCCGTGAGTGAGTACCGGTAGAATGCAATGAATGTGCATATTTCTTTACTTAGTAGTAAGGTGCCCGTCCAGATTTTGTAGCCTCTGCCGAACGCTCTCCAAGTCATGTTCAATCCTTTCTGAGTCAGTGAACAAATCAGTAGTTTGGTGGCATAATAGGGAGGGAGAACATTGAATTTGACAAGTCGAACTACCAAGTTCGTATGCTTTCCTAGGCAACTACAGTTCCAGGCTTCAGATGGAACCTCAAATTTACAAGAAAACTTTCAGTGAACCGGCGGGGCTACACTAGTGCAAGTTTAACCAAATTAAGAAGGCCCACAGACCTGCAGAAAGACATTTCCAAGCAAGATAGAGGACACTGTTTAGAAAGTAGCATCTGCGCCGGCAAGGGGAGGTCGGTTGCAGCAAAGAAATGTCGCAGGAAGCAGACTTGCCTCTTTCGCCTTCAATGGCGTTCTTTGCTTTTAAAAGCAGATCGCATTCTTGGCTATTATGCATAAAGCATTCCGTTGCACTCTGTACTCACAGTGGACAAACACAAACATGCGTTTGAGCGCTCCTTATGCATTGTGGAAGGCTTCGCTGCGTACAGATTCCAACAGGGCTCGTTGGCTCAGCTGCATTCTTTAATGGCTATGCTATTGATATACAGGGTGTTAAGGCATACAGAGATCAAGCTTGCTGCAAACACGTTAGGAGCTCGTTGCTGAAGTTTCAATGTCTGCGTGCACACTTGCGCAAGATAGTGCACACTTGCATGCACTATCATGCGCTCTCCACAATTTTTCTCCTAGAAAACTGTTTCTAAGCGTTTTCGTTTCAATAATGAACATTTATCTTGATAAAATCAATTCAAATATTGCAGGTGAGGAAGAATCATTCTTTCATATTACAACAAGTTTGAAGTTAAGCTAATTATGTTTGAATTTATATTATGCTGCTTGTTTGTTTTGCTGGCCATATATAAATGTGTGACTGAAAATCTGGCTTTTGCGTTTTGTTTGTGGTGTTTACTTCTCTATCGCTTTCGCTCTTGATTATCAAACTGTACTTATGCTTCTACGAATACTAAGCACCAAGTGAATTTCAGGAAAGAAGGACCTAGAAAAAGACAGCTTCCCTATTATGCCGAGAAAATGTTTCAGGTTCTTGTAATAAGCCCCCATATCTAAAGAAGGAAATTATTATACTCAAAGAAAAGAATGCTGAAAATATGACTAATATGTAATGTGTCTTGCTCGCAAAACAGTTGGAGATAGAAATTACTAGGAAATAGAGTGAGGGTTTGTTGTGTAACAAAATCTCGATATAATGAAAGCCCTCAGTATCTAAAATGTGTTGACTAAAAATACAAAAGGAGGGAAACATTAGGCTGAAAATCGGGTGATAGTTGTTGCGTACATTTGAATTTATTATGAAAATCCAAAACATAGCCATATAAAGATGCACTGTTGCATGCGTTGTAATTGCTTTGTAAGAATACAGTTTGGTATGGGTGATTAAAGTCAAGCCTACACTCTGACTTCTTCAGACAGCCATCACTTCTGCTAAAAGAACCGCAAAGAAAGAGGAAAGCAAATCGCTTATTTTATTCGTTTTGCTGTGAACGTTTCACGATATAAATCGTACAGTCGCGCATTGACAGCATTTAGCACCGTTTCCAACACAACAGAAAATCATCGCACAGGTATAAACAAGAGATTGCGTCATATATTTATATGTATGACAAAAAAGAACACTAGAACAGTGCGGCTTGGACAAATATATCCATAAAGTATGAACAGCGGGCTTGTTCGAACTCGAAGAATCCACCCAATTTCCAGCGAAGCCTAATCTTTCGAGTAGTTGCAGGAATAAATTTGGTTGCCTCTAACGTATTCGCACACTTTAAAGCGTTGCCCGTACGGGAGTGTACACTGCATGCTGAGTGCAAAAACACTCATGTGCCGTTTGCGCACCCCTATCTGTGCTATGATTGAGATTGGTGGCACTTGTTATTCCGACGTGGCGTGCTAAATTTTGCGCAGCCCAAAAACCGAGTCATATGCGCTCTGGAAAGCTTGAGTCCACAATTTATTGCCGAGGCCATAAATATTCCAAACTATATTAAGTTTCTCTGAACATAATAACGTTTCCATTATTATCGCCAAATGTTAACTTTCTATACCTTAGCGTTCCATCGGGACACTGTAAAAATTACCTTTACTGACCAGATATCGCTTCGAGCACTGGCTAAATTATTTTTCAAAGGGTTTCGTTGATCCACATGTATTTGGGGTAAACAGAACATTTCTTTACTGTTTCACTATATTTGCTGAATTCACTCTCGGTGCCTATCGTAGTTATCCCAGGTCAGGGGACTAACTTTTTCGTCACCTGTAAAGCACACTCATGGCGCTATGGAGTGCTTGCGTAAATAATTTATCGCGAAATCTACACTTACCTCACAACAGCATATATTTGCCTAGACTGCGCATCATGTTGTCCTTATTTTTGCCAAATATAAACATTTTATTTAGTTAACCGACAAATAAAAAAACAAATTACTCTGATTCACGAAAGTAGGGAAGTACGAGCATTCAGTAAATATTTAGAAATCTTCTGTTAAAGCCTTCTGTTAAATTGTTTCGACAATTATTAGACATGACATTTCCACAATTTTTAGTGAACTTGAATTTACTGCCTTGTACAGTTGTAGCGCCCTGGGAAATATTGCGAAGAAAGGCAGTACGGTAGATGAGAACATTTAGCAAGTAAATTCCTACAAAAGCTGTAATTTGCCTGTACTTAAAATCCAGCGCTTCTCACTCCTAACATGCTTGCTACTTAGGCGATATATAAACACGGTTCCGCGCATAGCTCACTATGCAGACTATGGAAATAGAACTACTTGCTTCGTGAAATGTGAAAAAAACTGAAAGAAGACGAGTATTGGGAAATTGTTTTAAATGATACAATTAACAGATATACTTCAAAATTTTAAGATGAGTCACATGTGAAGTTTCTCTTAGTTCCTGTAAATGTGAAGTATCTCCTCTTGTTTGTCCTCCCATGAAAGTGGGAAAAGCTTTACAGTTTCACAGGATGCGTTCACACGAGCCGAGAATAAGGCTGTAACAATATTAGTTAATCCCTAAACAACACACACAGACTATAGGTGTTGACTTCACAGTACCCCAAACATTCTCCACATTTATGTATATTATAAACTTCGGGGGTGACCTAGAATTTTCGGAGAGCCCATGAAATTGACATGCTATTTTGGAGCACCTGTAGCTAGCTCAAGTAATGCGCTGTAAAATTATAGCTGAGTAGCTACACAAAATTTTTTATGGCAGCCATTATGAATACAATTCTTCTGATTTCTATGAACTTTGTGCAACAATGAATCAGACGTGGATAAAACAAGCGCTCTATACTCTCTCCATGGGAAGTTTCAGAACGTCAAGTAGAATGTATTTGAATAGCACACAAAATGTGCTGCTACGTTTCACAAGGTAAAAGTTTATGTGCCCGAAGGTTGCTGATTATATAGACACCACTAAGCAATGTTTAAAGCTGATCGGCAAAACTGGGTCAGTAATGGAAAACTGAACGTATAATTGGGCAATATTTGTGATAGGAAGGAACAATATACATCTATAGTGGCAAATACACTATGAGCATGAGTAAGATGTCACGTCCTGAATGGATAAATAAGAACTGTAGCGATGAAGGACTGTAATTTAAAGCATGTCTTGCATATGCTTTAAAGGAAAACGCGAACAAGCTAAAAGAGGGAGACAAGGTTTCGACAGGTGGACTTCTCTTTTTCAAGGCGAGATATGCTTTCCTCGTGGTAGTATATGCAAGCAGTATTCTTCAAAAGAGGAAAGGGAGTAAGGCGGGTGGGCAAGGAAATTTTTGAGGGTGTGTTAGCGGCGAGGGTGCAGAAGTGAAAAAAAAGAGGCGCTATTGAACGTCTGTAATGGAATCTGCCGGAGTGCCATGTGTCAGCCGACTATGTGTTTTTTCGGAGTAGTGGCCTGGACGACAGGGGGGGGGGGAGGAGGTGATTATCTGTTCAGCTTAATATGAGTGAGCTATCGTCGCTCCGAAAGAGACATTAAAAGAAGCGGCCGGAAATGTTGCTCGTGCAAAGAATAAAACTAAAGTAGGTGGAACACATAAATAAGATATACAATATTCGCGATGCCCTCCTTTTCGAATAAGGGGCTGTTTATTGCTAGGCGGAGTGCCACTATTTTTCAAATCATTAAGTGTCTTTCACACGTATCGAATGGCTGAGCAATTTAATCATATTTACAATATCTTAAAGTTAAATGGGTCCCTACGTGATTCGCTTTTTTAAAGATCACGTGTACTTGCAGGCTGATGAAATTATTTTATCCAGTTTCTGTTGGACAGGTTGTCTTAAAAAATTGAAACAATGTAGCTAACACTAAAATGAGTTTTCTTTTTCAGATGACCAACGGCCGAAAATTGGACAAAATATTACTGTGAACGCCTCTATCTTCTACGATCATCAGTATCTTAAGAAATTTACGGAAAGAGTCAATGGTACAAACATAACGGAGTACTTAACCAATTTAACCCTTAAGGTACAATTACGATACTTTCCTTTTACAGCGTAAGCTGCTATGGTCTCACACCAACAGCTTTTTCGGTTTGCGATGGTGTCATCATCATAATTGTAATCACATCTTGCCAGTTGCCTTACGATGCGAGATGCGCGCTGCGTAGCCTATATGCGCTAGCCCTTTGCATTGCAGTCGCATATTATTACAGCAGGAGGCACCTCATGTAGTAGTTGCAGAGGTAGGGGTACAAGCTAGATAGGGAAGTCTTGAGGAAGAAAATGAAGATCATGGAGATTTATAAATATTGATGTAATGGAAAGCATGTATGGAATACAAGATTATTTCAGGTAGGCTAGCTGACCGTTTTCCACCATCTCGAGTCAAAGAAAACATCGCTAGATTACCACCATCATTAGCATCGTATCATTGCATTTGACACATGATGTGACCTGCGTGTCGCGTAGCGTCGATGAAAACTTTGCACAAACATGCTGCACCAGGTGTCCCGACATGTAGCAGTTTCATGCTGGGCTAAGCTGGAACTGGTTAACTCAAGCAGGCTAAGTGGCTATTTGTCACCACACCGTTTCGAAGCAGAGGCAAATACACAATTATTACCACCATCATCATCAACAGGAACGCACCGTGCTACGGGTAAAGGTATGTGATATGTGCGCCATGTAGTCAGGATACCTGTATTTACTCCTTGGTACATGATATGGCGCCACCTGACAAAGTACGAACCGCTGCTGAAGAAGCGAATCGCAGAGCTACGCGCGCTTCTGCAACCAGACAGCATCGAGCTCAGCAGATCGCTGGGCAGAGAGCCAGACAAGCCGCCGCTACCCGTCGACGCTGGGCCGAGAGTTTAGATCCTTCTCGTGAATCGGACGTGAAGAGGCATCACCGCGAAGACCCTTCACCTAGTGCATGTTGCCGAAAATGGAGCTACTACGGAGCCGCTCCTCCAGCCTACGCTGAAACTGTGCTGCGTGTAAAGTGTAGGCCTGTGACTTTTTTTGTTTCACTGGTGGCCATTTTTACGGACGCAGCCATTTGAGGTATGTTGACGCAGTAGTGTGGTTGAAATCGTGCCATGCTGTCAGTATAAAAGAAATATCATGGTTATGAAAAGAATCATACGGCCTTGTGATTTGTTGCGGATCATGAGTATTGCGGCTGCCTATAGCTTGTCAAAATTTCGTCATCAGGGCTTCATGCGCATCGAGCTTGGCATAACCGAAATGGCCTACCGCCAGCTGTTAGCACTGCTGACGCGTAAAGGCGCGTTACAGGCTTTGAGGTTAGGTTAGGTTAGGTTAGGAGGATACAGAACTGGCGGCATAAGTCGTGCAGCAACATTATTTGCAACTATGCTTTCCGACATGTCATTTAGGTCAAGACGAAGAAGATGTGTCATGTGCCCTATCAGAATTCTTTCATATCCTACATTAGCGAATGAAGTTTAAGCCCATGAAGCCGATGCTATTGGCTTTCTTAATTAGTTTCTTCTATTTTTTCATTTATATGCTTATTTAAGCGGTTCGCATGTCAAAGAGCGGAGGGGTATATTACAGGCCAACGTGGGAATAACAGTTGGTACGATTGTATTACGAGCATGAATAACCAGCAAACTTATACGTCACACAAAAAAGCAGCACACGCAAAATATATATTTATTTAGGTGCCAGTAACTATTGAATTTCGGCAAAACATGTAACCGTGGAAACAGTCACAGGAGAGAAATATAATTACATGCCTATTCGATAACAAACCTCACTTGGTGGCACAAAATAGCATCATGCCTGATTATGGGCATAGTGTCACGTTTGATACTTGGTCGCTCAATTGGCGCGGCATACTGGAAGGTGCTGGATGCTATATATGAACTACTCAACTGCGTAGAAAAAAAAAAGAAACTTCGAAGATACCCGAGCATTTCTGTGGCCCTCTTCACAACTGTTCAAGAACACAAAATTTCAGAAAACAGAGCAGTGATTGCATAAAATTTTAGTGCTTCTAAATACGGTTGTACATTTGTCGGTAATCTATGCTCTAAGCCAGGAAAGTTTTTCTGTGGCGATACACTAAGGCCGCCGTAGCCATGTCCTCAATTATATTCGCCTTTGCAAACTTCAGGCTTACAGGGGCTTGCAATATTGACATGGCAATCGTTTTGTCAGTGTTGGGAATCACCCTGTGCCTTTTAACTCGACGTTCATTATTCGTTCAGGACATCACCCGCGTACAATCGGCGTTGCATAACAAGAGCAGGAAGGCGAAAATGCTGAGGAGAACGCTGTCTTTTCGGCATCGCCGAACCAATTAAATCTTTGTAGTTTTTGTAATGTGCGCCATAGAAGTCTTAGAAAACCACCTAGAAAAATGTGAAATCAGCGGTATTTCGGTAATTTTTGTTCTTACAAAACACCCCTAGAATTATACATTATGTGTGATGCAGGTATGTCTAATAAAATTGAATAAATGAATAAAATGAGATGAAACAAATAGAAAATACAATTTCCGAATATGTGCTAGATAGGCGAAGCTGACAGCAACCGAGGCTAATCTTAAAGCTGCAAAATCACTCCACCCTAATAAACTTTCAACACGCATTCTGTCTTCTTATGTAACATTGACGACATACGCCACTTTTAGGTTTTTCCAATTTCAGTAGTGCAATGTGATTTGCTGCGTCGCCTACAGAAAAATAATAGTAAGGACAACCCCGCCATATCATGTCACAGACGCTAAATTCCCTTTGTTAAGTGGTCAATTGTGCACCCGAAAAGGGCACACAAGGGACCCATTAACAATAGCACATCAAAGCACTTTATTGTTAGCCCAGTGTTTGAGGGGTAAATTTTATTCAGGAGGGATTTTCTAGGGTCAACATTTTAGATGATACAGTCACTTTCGCAGTGTTTTGCGTGTCTTTGCATGCACAGGACGCGCGGAGAAGAAGTCTGAAATCGGTCATTACACTGTACGAGGACAGCTAGCTTCTCTACAGGGAACAAAAGTAAAATAAAAGCGTTCTATTATACTCTTGTATCGTACTGGTCCACAAAGGCTGTCGATTGGAACGTAATGCTACGCTTTTCAGAAGCGAAAATCTGACACGGCGGTGAAGGCTACCACCACCATCGACACGAGGCCATATGTCAGGCGAGTCGACGCCGTCGCAGGTAATCTACAATACGGCGTAAAATGTCATCCTTTGACATTCGTTGGTAGCGCCATCTGTGAACGGCGGAGAGCAACACCATCTTACCCACAGCAACTGCACGCGTTCGCAAAGAACATAGTGCACTAACAGCACGTCGCATTGCCGCTCACTGCTTGTAGTGGTTTGGAATACCAAAATCGCCAACGCCTGTACTAAGACGGCTGTCTATGATCACGCGTTTGGCAATAAATCAATACACCGACGCCATGCATTTGCCCTGTCGAAACGCGTTATGTGTGGGGCATGTACTTCAACCGGACTCCTCTTTCGCGTGTTCCTAAGCGCGCTCGTCGCCATCTAGTGGCAATGCCGCGAAGCCTCCGCATGGCCTCCGAAATGCGAGGCACACCAGTTCGCGAAAGCACTGAAAAACGCGTGATGCGGCAGCCGAACTCGTCTCTCGCGCTTTTTTTATCGACACACTGTGTCATCCAGTGGCACTGCCCAGAAGTCCGCGCACGGCCTTCGAGACAAGAACGTGGTGCGCCGGTGCGTGCGAACACTGAAAATCGTTCCCTTGCTTGCCAAACACCCACGATGGCATACGTCGTGACCATAGTTGATGCTAGGTTCTTAAAGAATGGCACATACTTAGTGGATTCATTGCACAGTTCACTACAGCGTTGTCGGAAATACGTTGACTGAAAAGATGCACCTACCGCGTGCATTCGTAGGGAAACCTGGGAGTGCATCTGGTTGCTCGCTTTGAGGGAATCCTTATGGCGTGGGTTCAATTCTGCTTAGCATCAAAGAAATTTAAGTGATATTTTCGTCACTGCAGAGAGGCAAATTTCCAGCGCTACCAACAGTTACCTACTTTGGCGTCAAAGACGTTCATCGAAGAGCGCCACAGACCTGCGGGCGAGTACACAGGGACCCAGCTTGACAACAAATAGCTTTATTGAAGATGGACACAGACCGAGTGGCACATAGCTAGTGCTCCAAGTGAGCGCAAAAGAGTTCCTTAGAAGAACGGTGCTTGCCCGCTCACGGGTCATGATTGACCCATGTCGGTGTGAAAGAGGTTCGCTGAAGAACGGCACGTATGTGGACACGGCCACATACTTTGTTTGTCCAGTTTCTTCTGAACTCTGTTACTTCAACACTGCAGCTAAACATGCTACCTATTCGACCGTGAACCTCCCGGTGACGCAGGTAGGCGGCATAGTGGCTAGATAGACAAGCACATCACCAGGAATGTGTGTGAACGGCGCTGAGAATGCTAACGGAATCATGAACGCCTTACACTTGTAGCCTTTCTATTGAAGGTGCTGGGTATTGATTCCAGTGTGCAAAACATAAGGAAATATTTTAATGCGCAGTCATACGAAGTTGCTAAACGAATCCGATATTGGTAACCCCTACAGATAGCGTTATTTAGGACAGTAGACTTATACTTATCTCGCGAGAATATTGGCTTAAGTCATAAATTTCAAACGGTGGGCACCATACGCAATGTAATATACTGGAACAAATGCGGCAAACTGCAGGAATCACTGGCATCAGTGCGATCCAGCTAACTCCCGCAACAACGGGCGTGCTTCAGGCATCAACCAGTAGAGACCAGTATCTGTGTTTTGCGACCAACAACAATTCCGGTGCCAACCATTGATATTATATAGAACATACAGCCGTCCGACTACCCCGCAGCAAGTACCATTGGTTCCAGCATTAATGAGCATTTCGTAAATACACTGGTTTCTGGCGGGGAGGCACTGGAAGACGCTCGTTTTTTTTTTTTGCAAAAAGGATACAATATAAACTGATATTGACAATTACGGCTTATTTCCTGCGAAAGCTGTAACACAAAAAAACGCACATAAGCAGCAGGCGTGTCAATAAAAATAGCAAGCCCTTGTGAGGCGCTGCTTATGTACTGAAATTTTTCTTCTGTTAAATTTATGTATAGGAACGTATTTGAGTACGTGATGTTTCTGTCAGCTTGTCCACACGAAAGAGAACAGCTTATACGCAAATACAAATACGTATTGCACTGTATATTGGTGTTTAGTTAAAGGTGCACCAAAACAGCAACATTGACTAGCATGGCTATTCTCTCCGTACTTCCTGACAATATACAAAATATTTTTGCTATTGGATGCTCTAGAAGCTGCCACTTAATATGCAACATGCAAACCCTAAAACTTTGGTTTTATGACGCACAAGATAACCGCTCAGCCTTGTACGGTGGATGGCCTAACGTTATCAAAAAAGCTTGTCTGGAAACCTACTTCCTCTGCATTGCATTTACGATGGCAACCGCACGGCAATAGACAAGGGCATGTGGAGTTTTAAATGGTATATACCGAACTACTTAATTTGCGTGACAATGCTTTGAATAGCTCTCAAGAAATCAGTGGTCATTCGGGAACCTTCTCTTTCAACAGTGGAAGCCTAACTGTATGGTGAACTAACGTAATATGGAGCTCCAGTAGAGCTTCATTTATTTCGAAGACGTTCAATTGAAAGACACTTAAAGTTGTACTTGTGGCACTTGTATAAAAACTTTTTGCACTTCTGAAGAAGTATTCAGTCGAACACCAAATACAAAGTTTTCAGTACGTTTAGGTGCAGCGTCGACAGTGAGCCATAGATAGCAACACTGTACGACAATAAGATGAATTGAAGACACGCGGACGCGTTTTTGTGGCTGGTTTAATATGTAAACGAGGTTACTATATAACAATAGCGAAAATGATAAAATACAATTTTACGCGCAGTTATTCCTTGTTCAAATCGTATTTTCTTGTTTTTCAGGCTGAACAACATTTCAATAACGAGTCAGTAATGATAAAAATCAATGTGAGCAGTACAATGATGGTAAGACTGTTTTAAAGCAACTGTATCGCGTATTTTAGGATAGTAGGCAATATATCGTCTTCAGCTTTAGGATACCATAACCTCCTCTTTGTGCTGAGGAGGAATAATGCTGCGGATCAAGCGTAAAATGCTTTTCAACATCCCTGACTGAGAATTGTTGCAACAAACGCGTGGTCAACTGTGTAACTGCATTCTGCAACTGTGTAACTGCATGCTAAGTAATATAAGAAAAACAATAATAAAGATATCAGATTATCCTTCTCCTTATTTAACAAGAACCTGGAGCATCCGCTCGTATTACGTAAAAATTTAATGACTTTATTAATGGACATAAATGAGTTGTATCAATAAATGAGTGTCCGCTGCAGGTAGCGTAATTCTAGTTCACAGCGTGGATATTTAAAGAGGCGGGCATTACTTGCACGACAGATAAAAACACGTATTCAGCTAAATAAAAAAATGATATATAACTTCTCAAATAATTACTTTGTGGCCCATGTGATAAATTATGGATTGTAGCCTGTATGTTGGCAAGGCATGTCCGCCTTGCCCGAATGACCCCAGTTTGGTGATATGCGCCATTGAATCCGATATAGAAATAGACTGTTGTTTCACCTACAAATTGAACAAAACAATCTTTAATTCATTGAAAGCCTAAAGTAACAGCAACGCCCATGTATATCGTCCTACTCTTTGATAAGTAATACCTCTAAACTGGTGCCATCCTGGAGATTCATCTCAACTGTATACTTCATGCAAACTCACCTTCAACGATTCGGAAATTGCTGTATGTGCCATAAAGTAATCAATAAGAAGGTAATTGTTCCAGCTTTGGTAATTACATGAATGCGTGTTTGGTTTTCTGACACCAGTAATCTCCACCCTTTCGAACAGGGTATCGTGCAAGGATACCGTGCTCAAGCACAAGAATTACACTATATGCAGATTGCATGAAAATTCTAGAAAAGTAAAAAATGTTTACCCGGTATATATTGTGAAAGGAACAACTACGACGGCACCTTTACCACCAGAACATACCAATTAACTAAATATGATCACGTGCAATGTCATAGATCTCATGAATAATGTCACGTGTAATGTAATTCATGTCATACTTGTCATGCATATCACATCATGTCATGGTATTCATGACATGATACACGTCATGTCCTGCATACCTTAATGAATATCCCTCAAGGAATAACCACCAAAATATCGCAATAACGAGGACGTACGTAGCCCAAATCTCACGGTATGCATACATGCATGTCATGCGCTGAATAACCCAATATATCCCATTTAAAGAGTGATCATACCGGTATCATGAGTGATGAGCACATAACAAGTGGACCAAGTTGATAGACAGCTTAGGCCACTGGTTGGGCACAAGAGCACAGACAGACAGACAGACAGACGGACGGACGGTCGGTCGGTCGGTCGGACGGACGGACGGACGGACAGACGGACGGGTGGACACTACACAAACACGTGAGGAACCAATTAAGCAAGGAAATAGGCAAGAAACGAAGCAAGCAAGCAAGTAAACAGACAGACAGACAGACAGACAGACTCAAGACACCGAAAGTGCGATAAGAACGCTTTGCACTATAAGGCCTTTTAACGCGATAGCGTTAAGGAGCTCGTGTCGCAGAAAAGCCGGTGTCGTCGGCGTCGGGTGTCGGCGTCGGCGGCGTTGACCGTGAGCGATAAATCACGGCAGGCTCTTCATAAATAAAAAGCAACTTCCAAGATTGGCCCGGTGGGAATCGAACCCAGGTCTCCGGAGTGTGAGACAGAGACGCTACCACTCAGCCACGAGTTCGATGCTTCCAAGCGGTGCAAACGCGCCTCTAGTGAATGCGGTGTTGCCTTCGAAACCAGCCGTGGAAAGTTATACTGCGGTGTATATCGGTAATTATGAACATGTAACGTACAGAAGTCACAATTACACGAGTTGCGAAGTGCGTTTCCGCTGCATTTCTTTTGCGCTTTCCGCACACGCAGAGCCATCTTGCGGCAAACACAGAAGACCCCCTCCTCTCAATGTACGGCGCTGCCCCGACAGGAGGCGCGCCGCGCGCGCATTGGGACCGCTGCCAGGCGCGTCGCGGGACTCCCTCTCCCCTGACGACGCTTCGCCGTGCTTCCGGTTTAGATTACTATCTCTCTGCCCGTGCCGATCACGACGTTTGGCGTGATCGTTCGCGTAGATCGTTTTCCCTCCGAGACACCGAGTTCTTTGGTTCGTTTCGTTCGCTCAGGCGCACGTTTCGTTGTCGCGCCGAACGCTGCGTTGCTCGACGTTCACCGCGTGATAGGTGGGCGCTAAGTCCGATGCGGGGCGCATCGTAAGTGATTGCTGTGCGTAGCGCATTGTCTTATACCCCTTGGCGGGTCGACGGGAACGCTGTCGCGTCCCACTCTTGAAGGCGAAGCTTAAGCGTCCTCCAATTTTTTGCAGGACCTTCCAATTTTCTAAAGCCTTGAATTTTATGTTCACTATTTTCAGAAGGACGATTGGCTGGTATTTTACGATAATAAAACCATTAATGGGCCCGAAACAATAAAGAATATGACAAGATACGCAAGATCATTGCGCGTGTCTAATAACTCTATTTTATATCATGCTTCAGGGTGAGTAGTGTAAAACTTTCTAACGTATTACTCACTCAGCTAGTGAGAAATAAATAAAAATTAACATCAGTTGGCTTGTGCTTACTTCTACGCCCGAAAAACCTCTCTGTCCCTTTGCTTCTAATATACTGCCAAAACAACGACAGTGTGTATGTTTTCAGCATTTGCACTTCAGTACAGTCAAAGTACTCAAAAAAGACGCTTCGTCTTACTGAAATTTTGCGTTAGCACTTATCCTATTTCAGAAAGAAATCACCGCAAGCAGTGCACAGGTACTCTCAATTAATTTAGCAAACAGGCCAGAATGAGTGGATAATAGCTGATAGTTTAATACGTGAGCAGCTGAACTGTGACCTTAATACTATAAAGTAGAAAGGAAAGAATAAGTTAGGTTGTCAACCTACGCGTTTTCAGGCACTGTAAAGTAGATTATCTAGTCGTGTCGAATAATCCTGCAGTGCTAGCTCCCACTATGCACATAAAATTAAGGGAAATGAATGGGATACGCTAACAGAAATGTAATTTTGAACTTTGAAGTGGTTTTCATCCAGTTTACCAGCTTGTGTTAAGTAGTGACACATATCACTTCAGCAATGTTGAGTAGCGCGGTTTTACGGGGCGCAACAAAACTTGCAGTGGATGCGATGCTCATCCAGTAGAAGTGAACTAACTAAATTGAAACAACATGCATGTACTGTGTATAAGACAATTATAGAGAAATAATGATACCAAAATATTACCGGCGTGCTTCTAGTGCTACAGAAACACTAGCAGTAAATAAACAAATTTGCTATTTCGCCCAACAAGGGAACTATAAACTGCGATAGCAAGTCAATAAACAGCGGTATGAAGTCAGGTTAGTAAGTTTATCCGTTGTATAAACTGCAGTAATCATTCGCGTAGTAAATAACGAGCATAGTACCCCTCGTGCACTGAAAGCGTTAACAGATCTGAATGAATGGCTACGGACACTCGCTATTAAATGGCTGGTGCGATGAAGAGCAACGGCGGTGGTCGAGCGTTGCTTCATGCTGCCTTTAGGTTAACGAAGCTTCAAAACTTTAGACTACGTCGCCTCAGACACAGTGCACACGAAACCCCAAGTCATGGTGGCTGTTGTAGACTTGTACATGATGCAGATTAGCTCCCACATTGAAAGCACTCACGTCCCTTCCAGTTAAGGCCCAAGATAGGCGAGCGGGAAGACAGCTACCGTAAAGCAACCATTCTTCTGGGCTGACCCTACCACACTTTTTCATGCGTTCACAGCAAACTGCGTAGCAGGGTGAGGCGTGATGTTATCACAGAAGGACTTTATACAAAACTTCAAGACAAGGACGGAAATGGGAATGATGTGTCTTGATAATTGCTGGAGCAATGAAAATTGTTTACAAAGTACAAAATTTATGAGAGCGGTACATGCGAATAACCGAAACTGCAACCTCTGACGAAACAGAATTCACCATCTGACGAGTCATGAAAAATACCACCATGCGTAGGCGCTTGCCCTCGAGGCATCAAGGCAGCTGGCAGCAGTGGCAGGGCACTGACCAAAATAGATACATGCGGGATGTATCAAATATTATGAAGGCATAAATAAGATACCACCTTATTTTCATAATTGTTGATATTAGTTCTTAGCATAAAAAGTTTATGCCTCATTAAATATAGACATTTCTATAATGTCCTAATCTGTCGGACAAGAAATGTGGGCCGGTCCCAAAAGCAGTGTAGGCTAACACAGTGTCTGAAAGATATCAATATCTGCTACGGGAAAAGAACGCAAAATCTGGCACGTTGCGCCCGTGCCAGTCGTTCAAAGGAGTTTCGGCACCAATGAAGCACGCATGCGATAATGTGTATCAGACGAATAAATACATCATTGCGCGCCTCCTTCCCACATGCCAAAGTCGCTTTTAAACTTCTTGAGCAATGAACCTGTTGCTTTGTAGAGCTACAAAGAGCAAAGTGCCTAAGACAACATAAGTGCTAGTATAATTAAATGACAAAGCTATCATCATCTCATGAGAGAGTGGAAAATTGTCGTTGCTTGCCTTAAAAAATATTTTCTTATCATAGCCACTCTTGTGAGAGGATTCTTTGTGAGCCCTTGCAGAGTGTACTTAAATTATGGCTGTGTTTATACTGTACATGACCAAAATGGCTGTCAAGGTGTGCACAATTTATTATTGAGGAAGAGCGAGGTTCGCATAGTATCAATGACTGTTTTCGCATTACAGTTACCCTCAAGGAGGGAATATTATTTGTCTGTTTACGTAACTAGTCGCCTTTTTCATCGCAATTTTTCGCATACTTTGTGTCTTCATGCTCGCGTTAACCTGTTACAGATTGGCAATATCGAAAATAAACAGACTAATAAGAATGTTCTCGTTCTGTACAGGTTGATGTGTACCAATTGCTACTTTAAGTTTTCACCCTTGCAACTCACATTACACTGTTTTTATTTAAATTGGAATCTCTACATGCGCATATGTGAAGCGGAGGTGTCTTCGAAATTACTGAAAAAATAAAACAAAATAAAACTGCAAGAACAAGAGCAAAATGGAACATCAGTGTCAGCAACAGTCAGACGAAACGTGTCAGAGAAAGCAAAAAGTCACAATATAACTAGGAATGGGGGCTAGGTTAACACTTATGCATCGTCACTACGTTTTATACAAAGTTGGCTGCAGCAAGGTGGCAAGCGACTCACTATTTGCGGCAACAGCAGTAATTGGTAGGTTGTCCCACTTGCATATTGTGTGAAGAAAAAAGGACTACAAGAATGGGATACGACACCTAATTTCTATAATTTTCTTTAACATTATTCTTTCTTTGAGAATAGTTTGTGGGAGGTTTCAAGTACTTCTGGCGATCAATGTCAGGGCTCTCACGGGTTCGCTTGTTCAGAAAGGAAAGTGAGAAAAAGCGGTGAGGGGTTTCAAGTGAATCCCAGGTAAATATTTTTGAGGGTGGTGACACCAACCTTACGCCAAAAGGAATTAGTTGCAAAATGTGCACGGCGTCTTTAAACCGCTAACAACTTTTGAGTTATTACGTTAGTATAAGGACCCCACATAATAAGAGCGTATTCTAGAATGGGCCATAGGTTTGTCTTATGTGACACTGTTTTTACTTCCTGGGGCGACTCCTGGAAGCTGAATTTTAGGGTTATTGTTGCAATATGCTTATTCCAGGTGAGCTATTATAAGAAGGCTACACATATATGTTAAAATTTTTAACAATTGTAATGCTTTCACTATTTAGGTAGCACATACCTATTAAGGCATTGCGTTTCCGTCTGACGAGGATGTGGTTACATTTGGAGGGGTTTAATTTATTATTCCAGTTATTCATGTCATGATAGCATATAGGTGAGCTAAGTTTGTAAGCTGGTGGCAATGTCAGCACAAATAATTTGCTCGCATAACACACAGTCATATAGTCATCTGCACGAAGCCTGACTCCTCATGAGACCCTTATAGCGACGTCGTTGATGTAACTCAGGGATAGCGAGGGCCCTAGCAGACTTCTACGAGGGCCACCGGATGTTACAGTGACAAATTCAGATTTCGAGCCGGTGATTACAGGAATATGGAAACAGTCATTGAGATAAATGTGTAGCCGGTTAGTGATGCTTTACGTTGCACCCAGTTGCAAGAGCTGAAGCAGCAGTAAGGAGTGCTGTACTGCTTCGAAAACTTTTCTAAAGCTTAGTGTGATACAGTCAATTTGTTTAGGTGTATTATATGCTAATATGACATCACCCGAAAATTCAAACCAACTGTGTGGGCAAAAAAGGCCTCTTCGGAATGGACACGAACTTATATTCTGCAGAGTGATGATATACACATGAATAAAAAATGTGTTCAGTGATTTTGAGCATATCCTGCTTACAGACAGATGTCCTGCACTTAGAAAAATGACATTCACGGCCACGTGTACTCATGGCAACTACGCCGGTTATGTTTCATTGTAATCATAACAGAGGTGATGATAAGGAGCCTTTAATTGTTGCCACCAAATACCTGGAAAGAGCAGTTGCACATGCTTTTAACACATTACTTTGAAATAGGTCAGGACCAATTGCTTAGGGGGGTATAACCCTGAAAGCAGTATTAATACGCAGTGAAGCGATATGCAAACGTCTGGTATGTACAAAAAATAACCGTGGCCATTAAAAGCGAGGAGATCTTGCACACAAATTTTACCATTGGGACGAAATAAAAACTCTCACACATTATATGGCATGTCAATACTAAGAATTTTTTCCTATCTCGAGAAGAAAAAAATAAATTATGGGGTTCTACTTGTCAAAAGAATTTTCTGATAATGAGGCATGCCGTAGTGGAGGACTCCTGAAATATCGACTACTTGGGGTTCTTTAACGTGCACCTAATTACACACGTGTTTTCGCATTTCTCTCCCATGGAAATGCGGCCGCTGTGGCCGGGATTCGATCCCGCGAGCTTGTGCTTCGCAGCCTAGCACCATAGCCACTGAGCAGCCACGGCGGGTCTATCTCGAGAACAGAATCGACATCAGCAGAACCGCAAAACTGCTTTACATATTTTTCAGATATTCTATATCTTCAGAGTATAATTGGCAAAGCTCCAGTCCCATCAATCGTTTGTCAGGTAAGACATTTACTAGTATAAAGCCTTGTCTCTTCACGCCATTACTTCACTCCACGCAGCTTGCACGTTGGTATCATCAAGGCTTCACACCCACTCTAATAACATCTGTCATGCGAGCATTGCTTTTTTCGTCAAATTGCACCGCAAGCTACAGTAACAGCGTTTAAACTTGCTAACGCGACAGCAGTCGCGTATCACACATGAGTAAATATAAGACATAGTGAAACAATGAAGAATGTTCAATCTTTGACTACAAAGCTTGGAAAGGAGGGCATCTGCCTTACGTCAGCAGCACCTTCGCAAGAATCTATCATACTTGTGTTGCGTAATCTGAATTTCGGGAATATTTAAAATACTTGTTGCAAATATGTAGACGTTCGTTTTCACAGATAGCCTCACGCAACACCTCACTCTCAAGCACAGCAACAAGGGTTCGCTTTCGCTGGCTCTGACAATGCCTCAGGCGTTGGCTCTTCTGTGTCGAGGAGCGTTTGTGCCCAGAAAGAGTGAGAGTGAGGTGGTGCGTGGCGTCGCCGTGTTTCCCTCTCCCCTCACGCAATACCTGGTGCACTAACGCTTCCGAAAGTCGACCCTTTCACCTACTCTGCTTGTTCAAGGCGCGTTCATGGCCTGGCACCGCAGCTAATGGCAACGAAAGTTTAGATTGTCGTTTCATCGCTACAGATGACAGAGGTCGGTTCTTTTTTTTCGCTCAATTGTATATTTGATGATTTCTCATCAAAACATATCGAATCTACTCCATGTGCCGCAAATTACAGAGACGAGATATATGTGACTAGGAGAGAAATTTTGGGCACTTCAGTGTGATCGAATTTTAATGCGTTAAAACTCGTAATATTTCCGTCCAATCAGCAAAGCACAAGAACGTCTTAGAATAACGCACGAAGAGCGAGAAATTTTGTCCATGTAATTAACTTTCGCGAGGAAATGGCAAAGATTGTGTCAACGGCACGCTCTTGATGTCCAGGCTAGCAGGCCCCAGCAGACCCCAGCCCTCGCGAGACCGCGTCCAGGAGGGCCAGCTTTTCTCATATACCATGTCGTCTAGCATATAGTATGCCATATCTGGACATGCCAAGCGTCGTCACGCGCTTGATTACTCGCGAGAAACGGAGTTATGTGCCGCTTGTCGATGCTTGCGTCCGTTGCATAATGTGACCTCTAATTGACCATAGAAAAGAAAGCGAAGTCTTTTGCATATGCCAGCACGTTTACTGGTATTCCAGAAACAGCGAAGCCATGAATAATACTAGAGGGAATTAAGTCTAAACCCAGAGCTTCTAAGTAAAGGGCAAAAAGTAATGGCGACCTGGGAAACCTTTGTTTAACAGGCTTTTACAGGTGACAATTACCAATCAAACGAGTTTAACAATAGCTGTAGCACAGTTTCACATCTTCAAATATAACAGAGCCGATGTTAGCAAGCTCAAGAAGAGAAAACAGAAAAGAATGACGGACCCTATCCATCAGAATAACAGAGTCTACTTGGAGTATTGGTGATTGCTGACTAGAACTGGGGCAGTGTTCCGCTAATCTAGGGGTGATGTGTATGTTGGTTTGTATTGAGCGGCCTTCCAGACCACACGTCTTGTGAGAACCAATAAGTATGGACATTGCAAATTGTAGTCTGTTTGACAACAGCTTTGGAAGCTGTTTTTCACAACTGAAAGACTTCTATGATCAAAGAGACTTCTAACGAGACGAATTTTCATTGTCGATGCAGTTTAACCTTCTGCCTTCCTTGCAGAGAACAGTTCACTGTAATAGCTGTATTGTGAAGTGTTTGATTTGTGCTTGTAGACGCGGCTATGAGTGTTTGGTACTTATGTAGATACCTTACGCAAGTACGTTTTATATTAATAAATGCCTTGATAGAAAATACAAGGCGTCCGTGGTGTAGTGGTTTCAATATCAGCCTTGCGTGCTAGAAATCCTGTGTTGTAATCGCCCCGTCGTAAACTTTTATTAATGTTTATTTAATTGTTTGAAACATCGTACTGTGCGGAAACTGAGATTGCAAAGACGCAGAGCTGCTTGAATTTAACCAGCGAGAAACCGGTGTATTAACCGCTAATCCCATGCTGATTGAATAACCATTCTTGCACCTTCGTAGGCCCTAGCCCCAGTTCTCTCTATTAATTATTGTATGAAACCCTACGCGTGAAACGGTAATCTCGTTAACTACTTTTTCGCTGTAGTGTTCC
The DNA here is from genome assembly GCF_038994185.2 of Dermacentor albipictus. Lineage (NCBI taxonomy): Eukaryota > Metazoa > Arthropoda > Arachnida > Ixodida > Ixodidae > Dermacentor > Dermacentor albipictus. The sequence goes on from NC_091830.1 coordinate 42,844,114, forward strand.
TAGTTGGCACCATCCCGCTAAAAGCGTTTGGTGTTAGAGGCGAGATGCGCACACAAACTGTTTGCAACTCGGCAAGAAAGCTTCGCTTTAATAATCTTCCAATGCCTGGCAAATTGCAGACGTCTGCACAAACGGGACATTTTGCAAAAGGCCAAGCGCGGTGATATTTGTGGAGTTTCAAGGACAGTATAATCCACTCAGCATGGTGAAAGGAACGGCGGGCACGTGAGTGGTGAATCTCTCCTGATCTACGTTTTACTGCATAATGTAATTTGCTACACACGTTAGGAAAGAAGGTAAACAAACGAAGTCTGCTTTCAGTGTAGCATCACGCCAATTACATAAGGAACCACAGTATTTATTGAGTGAATTCGTTTCTACAAATTCTCATCTTGTATCTCTGATCATGGATTTATTGTTTTAGTAAGCTCTTATTTAAAATAAGGGTAATGAATGGAATGTTAACAGCACCTGAGGATTCTTCTATAGCTTCAATATATAGCTTTGTTTGCATTGGCAGTTCTAATATGTAATGCCAACAATACACAGAAAAAAATTGGTTAAGTAAAGAGGTATATTCAATAGCCTGGCAGTGAGCTAGTACAAATAGTCGAAAATCATAAGATCTTATTTTTTTATTTCTTAGTTCAAGTATATTTCACAAATCATACATAGTCATGATGATGATGATGAATTAGATCAGTTTTATGAAGATGTGGAATTAGCCGTGAGAAAAGTACAAACTTAGTACACTGTATTAATGGGCGATTTCAATGGAAAAGTAGGGAAAAAGCAGGTGGGTGAAGAAGCAATTGGCAACTACAGTGTCGATTCTAGAAATGCTAGGGGATAGATGGAGGTAGAATTCGTGGAAAGGAATAAACTGCGAAGAATGATCACCTTTATCAGACAGCGTCAAAACAAACTTGGGCCTCGAAAAGCCCTAATGGTGAAGCAAAGAATGACGCTGATTTCATACTTTCTGCGAATCCCAGCAGAGTACAGGATGTATAAGTGTCGGGTAGTGTATAGTGCAGCGATGAAAGGTGGGTGATGCCTAGGATTCATCTCAATTTTAAAAGACAAAGAGTAAAAGTGGTCATGAAGAAACAGGCCAACCTAGGCGCAGTAGTGGTAAAAGCAGGCCAATTCACGCTTTGTGCTTGCAGACCAATATGCAGCCTTAGAACAGCGGGACATCGAGATGAGGATGACATAGAGGTAATGAATGAAGCCGTAACCAGGCTGGCTGCAAAATATATAACTGAAGTGGGAGCTAACACATCAAGGCAGCCATGCAGTAGGGAAGCTCTCCCAATGTACGAATGGCCTAAAAAGGAACGAGAAGCAATAAAACTGTCCAATTCAAGACATCAGATAGAACTCGTGGAACAGACAGAACTGATGAACAAGTAGAAAATAAAGGATATTCGAAGTTATGAAGTAAGAAGGACTGAGGAACAGTACAAAATGAACGCTGCATGAAATCATTGAGGAGAACACTTCGCATAGGACAAACAAAAATGTATGGACTGAAAGTGAGCAGCATAATATCGTCAACATTTTCGAAGATATTGTAAAAGCAGCGGAACAATTTTATACTGACCTGTGCCATGCCCTGATCACCCAGGATACGCCATCTGAAGTAGTAGTGAACAGGTTATAGATACTCCTTCTATAACTCGCGATGAATTTAGAAAGGCCTAAAAGACATAAAAGGAGGAAATGCTTGAAAAGCTTGTGGTCTTCTATACGAAATGTCTAAGGACCCAACAGGTCCCAAAGAACTAGAAGAATGCCAAAATGATTCTAATCCAGAAATACGGAGACGGTAAAAAATTGAAATATTATAGGCTCATTAGCTTACTTTGAGTATTGTAGGAAATATTCAAAAACATAGCTTCCAATACAGTAAGGGCAACACTTGACTTCTGTCAACCAAGGGAAAAAGTTTGGCTTAAGGAAGGGATACTGTACAATGGTTAACATCAATGTAATCAATCAGGTAATTGAGACAACTGCAGATCACAACCCGTCTATCTATATGACTTTCGTCACAGAGGCATTACGTAATAAAGTAGTACAGGAGGCTTACGTAAATATCTTGGAAAATATCTACAAAGATGCCGCTGCTATCTTAATTCTACACAAGAAAAGTAGGAAGTTACCTGTAAAGGGGTCAGACAAGGAGACACAATCTCGCAAGTGTTATTCACTGCATGCTTGGGAGAAGTATTCAAGGTAATAAATTGGGACAGCTTAGAAGTAAGGATCAATGGCGTATGTCTCATTAGCCTTCGTTTCGCAGACGACATTGTAGTGCTCAGCAACACTGGGGAAGAGTTACAGCAAATCATTGAGGACCTTAGCCCAGAGAGTGTAAGAGTGGGGTTCAATATCAATATGCAGGAAAACAAGATAATGATCAACAGCATGGCAAGGCAACGAGAGATCAGGATAGCCAGTCAGCCTCAATAGTCTGCGAAGGAATACCTAGTGGAAAAAATCACAAGGGACCCTGACTATGAGAAGTTAATTTCCAGAATAAAAATGAGTGGGATATCTTACGGCAAACAATAGCAGATCCTTACTTGAAGCTTAACATTATCACTAAAAAGAAAGGATTACAACCAGCGCATTCTACCGATGCTTACATATGGGGCAGAAACTAGTAGACTGACAGAGAAGCTTCAAAACTAGTTAAGGAACGCACAAAGAGCGATTGAACGAAGCATGATAGGCGCAATGTTAATAGACAGGAAGAGAGCGGGGCGGATCAGGGAGCAAACCGGGATAGCCAATATTCTAATTGACATTAAGAGAAAGAAATGGAGCTGGGCAGTTCATGTAATAAGTAGGTTAGGTAACCAGTGCACCATTAGGGTTACAGAATAGGCGCCAAGTGAAGAGAAACGCAGTCGAGGATGGCCGAAGACTAGGTGGGGTGATGAAATTAAGAAATTTGCAGGTACAAGTTGGAGTCGGTTGGCGCAGGATAGGTGTAATTGAAAATTATAGGGAGAGGCCATTGTCCTGCAGTGGATTTAAAATAAGCTGATGATGGTGATGACAGTGACAATGTACAAAAATAAATAATTTGGTTTACGCCCAGAGTGTTTTCTTTAAACTGGTCATCTCAGAGAGAGAGAGAGAGAGACAAAGAGGAGGAAAGACAGGGAGGTTAGCCAGTGTAAGTACTGGCTGGCTACCCTGTGCTGGGGAAAGGGGTAAAGGGAGTAAAAGGAGAAAAAAGAAGAAGAGGAGAAAACAAAATAAGGAAATTCACGCAGTACCGCGATACTACGCGATACAACACTCAAAGGCGATCGCACAATTCGCAAGTCCTTAGATACTTCAGCAAAGCCTTTAAGGCCTTGAGTGCCGAAGCCCGTCTGGACCAGTGTCCTAGAGCCTTCTCCTCTGTAAAGGGGCGATTGTCCAGTTTTTCGAGCGCGGTTACGAGCACTGTTCTTGGCACTTTGTAGCTGGGACAGTCACAAAGGAGGTGCTGAATCGTCTCCTCGCAGTCGCAGGTTCCGCAAGTAGGGCTGTCGGCCATTCCAATACGGAATGAATAGGAGTTCGTGAAAGCGACGCCGAGCCACAGGCGGCACAGAAGTGTTGCTTCCGCTCGTGGTAACCCTCAGCGTAACCCTCGTGGTCATCTCAGCGTAACGAAAGTAAAGGTTGAGCTTTCACTTCAGCTGCTAAGTAATCGACGCGATGTAGCTTTCTTGTCATTATTTCATAAGTAGGCCCACCGCGCTAACAAACGCTCCCTAGACCTTGAAACGTCATCGCACACGTCACACAGATTACACGATCATATTAACTTCACGTGTATCTATGGTACAGTGAAAGCATTTAACTCGTCTGGAATTCCACGTGCTATTCGTCTCTGGTATAGCCTCTCCGATAACATAGCGGCGGAAACTGACTCTGAAAATTTCAGGCACTCAGTCACCTAGCTTAACCCTTGTTAACCATTGCTGTCATAGTGATTGCTTCATTGCATTTTTCCTGCTTTTTCCTTGCACTGTAATACGTTTGCTTTAAACTTATCGACTTCCTTTTTATTGTATTCAAACACAGCTGTACGTAATTAATATGTTTCGCTATCTTTAAGGCTGTGCACTGGCTGGTGTTCTGTCACGAGATTGCACGTGCTTACTTGATCATATGCCCCCTTACTCAATGTCCCATATAGGGGCTTTGTAAGGAATTTCACAAGTAACTAAATAAACAAATAGGCCTAGGTTGAATATAAAGAATTCTTTTTCTTTAGTGGTTGCAAGTAAAACATCATTTCTGTTTAAACTATAACTATGTAGCATTGGCGCACAGCAACCAATAGCTTGCTCTTCCAGAAGCCCTTTGAGTTCTCCGTCTTACAGTTGCACACTGTAAATTTGCTTTCTAAAGGGCTCCAAAACTACCACTCAGGCTTGGTGACAAACACGCAATCCGCGAACAGCACGCTCTGCTGTGAACATCTCAGCTAAAACTTACCAGTCTTGCGCAGCACGTGGAGCTCGCAAAAGGAGCACAAAGTCACCACTTTCCCAAAACTCTCTCTTTTCAACAGAACCCTATTGCTCACTTTTTATCAGGCGTTACATTTCGCCATATAGAACATTCCAATACGTGGCTGCTATTGGCCAATAGCTGACATCAATCAAGAGAGTTTGAATAACTACGATTTTTGCTATGGATAGTCCGTACGTTTCTTGACATAGTTAAGCAGGCTGAAGTAAGCAAAAATCTGTTTTTGAACTTCGATAAAAATTACATACTTCCGAAAGACTCGAGCTGTCGTCTGCTTACGCTCTCGGCAGGTGCCGCCCGCGTAGGAAATAAACTTTGACCAGACTGCTCATTGTTGCCCAAGCCATCGAGTCTGGGTAATTTAGATTACTCTTTTTTCACAGTGAACTGGCCTGGAACCACGTAAAACTTGAGGTCAGACCACACGCACGATCGCCTGCACACATTCACTCCCGGTCCCTCTTGATTAGACGCCTTAACAGGATTCGCTTCCTATTGAAATATTGAAAGCGCTGCGAAAATGCGCGAGCTAGATGTGGCCACCATCTGTCGGACAAGCTGGTGCAGTACGAAGCCAGCCCATACCACGTTGCACGGCCAGAGTGGAGCATGTGAGTGCGATTGCACACTCAAGCCCTGTTGTGCACAAAGAAAAACGCTATGCATACGCGCTACATTTGCATGTAGCTATGGTCTGCTACACTGTGTAGATAACGCCGCTGACCTGGGGCGCCGCAATGGGTGCGCTGACTGAGCGAACTGCGGCTTGCTGAGGACAAGCGCGTTTTTGGCGTCGTAGGTGCCAAGACTGGAAATAGTGGCGCCTACATCAACATTCAAAATCAAATTTGAATCGTATGCCACGGTTACGTTCAGTAGGCAGATCGTCGTTGGCATGCCATGTTCCGCCGCTGTCTTCGCCCTGGAAGGTATTGAAGACTTGTATTGCGCCTTTTTTATTGCCCATAACTGCACTTCTGCTGAACGCATTGAAGCACTTTTCACGGCAAAGTATTTCTGCAATAGCTCTTTTTTCAACTTCAAGGGCTTTCGTCAACTTCACAAAAAAAGTGGTTGAAAACCCTTTGAAGTGTTTAGTACGTCCAAGCAATGGCAGTTTTTATGCACGCCATACATATAATTGCAAGATATAATAAATTGCAATATTAAACATCTCGCTCCCAATCGAAATGGACTGGAATTGAAAGTAATATTTTGCGGCTGTACAGAATTTCTTGGCTGCAGTTCATGAACACAGGAATAGAGCACTCACGATATGTGCAAAATTTAATCGGAGTGCCACACATGCCTCCTCAATTTTATAACGCCGTCTCTCAACACTTAAACGTTACCTTGTCTTGCGCATGTTACTGAGCGATTCGCCGACAAGCATCAGATCGGATCTCATTTGGAATCTTGCCATTTCAATGAAGGCATTCGCGTGTTTAATAGCATAGGATCATTCTGCGCATTCTTTTGGGTGGCATGTTGTCAAAGCACATGATAACTGCACAATGGTAACTATTACCTCTCAGAAACTGGTTACAGCATTCTCCAGCATCAAGGAATATGGTATAAACATATGACTAACCTAAAGAGTTGCAGTATCTCGTAGATGATTTGTCCCCTCCGCCTTTTCAGCGGCAGATAAAAAGGGCACAGCGACTTTCTGTCTATAATATATGTGAATAAGATCATTGTGGTGTGAACTTTGTGTGAACGTTTGTCATGTCCTTCTTTATGTGGAGAAAAAATGCCTAGGATAGCAATCTTGCTACAAAAGCGATGGCTTTTAAATGGTGCACAGCAGATTTTTGAAATCTAAGCACAAATCTAACAGTCTCCGCCATTCAATTTGTATGCGCTTCAAGGTTTCGCACTTGTAAATTGCACGATATTTGCTTCTTTCGGATATCGCAGCCACGAGAGAGAGTACCGATGCAAGTAAACACCATTTCGAAGGATACAGCTGCAAAGAGGGATTAGAGCTATTGTTGCTGTTCGCCAACATGGGACCTCTGCCAAATAATTTAAATAACAATGACTAAATCTCAGGCAGCATATATATAAATTCCTCGCTTCAATATAATTTTTTACCAGTTTCACCTAACAACAATATACACTTGTGTAACTGCGGCTGTTACCAGGTCTTCCGCGAAATGAGGAAACAGTGCTCTGCCGCTTACGTTTGGGAGTCGCATTCACAAATGCTTACGCATTTCTGATTGGAATGGCTGATAGCGCCGAGTGCAATGCCTGCGGTGTCGAGGAAACCATAGAACACCTACTGTGCTACTGCCCATCTTATGAAAACGAAAGGCAAGACCTCTGCACAGCTCTCAATCAGCTAGATGGGAAGCCGTTCACCTTGAACAAGATCTTGGGACCATGGCCTCGCATATCGCAGCTACAAAAGGCCACAAAAGCGCTGCTGCGATATTTGAAAGCGACCGGATTAAGTGAGCGCCTGTGATTCGGACTGAGTGACCGACTGATATCTCCAGTGGACTTTCTCTTCTTTTCATCTTTCCGTCCCCCTTTCCCATTCCCCAGTGTAGGGTAGCCAACCGGGCTCAGTCCTGGTTAACCTCCCTACCTTTCTTTTATCATTTTCTCTCTCTCTCTCTCTCACACATTTTTTTGCTTTAAGGAACACAACGTTGATTGAACGTGCATCTGGTGACGGGCTGTTCCCTTGTTTTATTGATAAATCAAATGCGCTGTTACTAACGTACAAGCTCCAGAATCATCTGTACGCCCAGAACTACATTATACATACATTCATTATGCGAAACAAATGTAGACATGCCTATTTATTTCACCCAGTGAACTCATTGCAAAATTTATATTTGAGTTGTGTTGTTAATGACGAAACGTTCGTCACTCGGATGACCTTGCTTCTTAAATTTTCATATTATGTGGCACGATTCTTAAATTTCGCTGTTATCAAACTCCTCATTCTGTCCAATGTACCCAGCCGTAAAAAAGAACTTATATATATATATATATATATATATATATATATATATATATATATATATATATATATATATATATATATATATATATGGCACCGTATTTAAATATAACTTCTTCTTTGCTGCAGGTTTGGTGTGGAGAAGGTCTATTTTACTGATGAAGACTTAAAAACTATGAACGCTACATTTGCGTACGTATTTCTTTTTCTGTTATCAAGCAAGCAGAGATGAGCGGAGTGCTATACTTGTCTCTCAATGCTGTTTTGCTGGTAGGAGGGAGCAAATAAATCGTTCTTTTAGTGCAGTTTGTTTTACTGAGTGTTTCAGGTAACTCGTGTGAAGAGTTAAAAGAAAATGCGTGTGTGCTACGAGAATGTGAGAAACTTAGGAATACGCGTACTGCCGTCTTGAACAACTCGCTATTATCTTACTATGAGCTTAAAGAACATGTTACGAAAACTGTAACCTTGTCGTGCATTAACCAATAAATTTAATATCTTTTTTGGAGAGGTTGTCGAGATCCGCAGAAATATCTGAATCATTTACTTCCGCAATGATGGTTGCCTAATTTTAATTTTTCTTAGATTGAAATAAAGAACCTGGGATTGTTGAGAGTATATGACGTGACTAAGTCCTGGTGCGTAACGACATTACTTCCCGCAAACGTGCTGCCAGTAAAATCTTTCCTGTCGAGTGAACGAAATGAAACTGACGTTCCTTGGAGATGTCCTGTTGCATATTTGACGTAGTTCGCCATGTCCTCATAAGAAATGGGGAAATCGATAGGCAACGCTGTTCATAACTAGCGGACAGTCCTCGCCCGGTGATGACGCAGCTATTTTCATTTCGATAATATTGACCCTGCTGTAATGTCCGATGTCAACCATTGCTTTTGTTAACGCTTATTTCTGAGTGTTAGTACTTTGCTAGATATGTCACTTTGTGCAACGTTGCCCGGATGCTGTAACACCCTTCTGTCATGAAACAAGTGCTTTCAGCAAGAGTAGCAAGGTTTACGACTTAGTGGATAGCATATCTCTTCCAAATTTTACCAGGAGAAATCCAAATATTTATTTATATATTTATTTATTTATTTGATTAATACTGTCAGCCTTCAGAGAAGGCCGTGGGCAGGAGTGGAGGGTACATATGAAGAAATAATCAAAAATAAGATGACAAGAACACACTACACAAGGTTTCCACCACGCGCTGAAAAGCAGTGAAATACCGGTAGTTTGGACGTCGCTTGCATACAAACCTGTGCTACAGTATGTGGATATGTAAATAGTGGAATGTAAATAGTGGATAAACAAGATTGTTACAGAATAATTCTGGTTTTTAAACTCTTTACCTAGTTAAGCGATGGTCGTCACTGTGGAAAATAAGCCAAACCTGAGTGAGACTTGAACTAGGCACCTGCCATGTCTGGTTAGTGGCTATGGTGCTAGGCTGTTAGGCGCGTGATCCCGGCAGCGACTCCCAACCACGGCAGCCGCATTTCAATTGGTTCGAAATGCGAAAACACCCTTGTACTTAGATTTAGGTGCACGGTAAAAAACCCCAGATGGTTGAAATTTCGGGAGTCTCCACTACGGCATGTCTCATATTCAGAAAGTGGTTCTGGCAAGTAAAACTCCATAATAATTTTCTTTGGCATTAGGTAGTGCGCAGGATCAGCAACCATGACAGCTGCGTAGGAAGTAGATACGAGGAATAAAACCAATCTATCGTTGAAAAAGCTGAAGCCTTCTTTGGGTCCTTGTTAAAACTGCTGCTCAAAAGAGAGGCAGCTGTCAAGACGGCCACCTGTACATAGTCTTCAAATTTATGAAACGCAGGTACCACAGCATTTCGGAAAAGTCGGCGAGTTTTCTCACAGTATATTTGTAGCGAGCAGCTGTGCCGCACTCACAAGAGATGCAGTATAAACGTTCGAGTTATGTACAGGCTTAAAGGGTGCGCAACGATGGTGACATCAGGAATAACGCAGCCACAGAAAAGTTAGCGGACGCTTTTATTGCGCCCATATTTGTTGTGACTGATGCTCGCAAGTGTTTGAAAACAAAACGTTTCTGCTAAACGTTATCGAAAAATACATTACCCTTAGATACTGCTTAAATTTAGGGGTCAAAGTTAGTGCCTCTTGAAAGGAAAAGCGCCAAATATCCAACGCGTTTTGGCATTTGGCTACACAGTCAAGGCGGATCAATTGAAAGGATTCATCACAAAAATTACCATGCCCTCCAATGTTTTAGCTCGCACTGCATCTTCGCATGGTTCATATACACGAGTAGTTGTCATGTACTACTTATAAAGAATAAAAGGGACAATACAGGAAATGATACTGTCACTATATTGTGTTGCTAATAGACGCAACTATTTCGAAGTCCCTCTAACCTTTCATTCCATTCTTGCCTCCTCCTTGGCGTTTTCCGCCTTTGGTTATGTATTCGAAATTGAAGTAATTGTTAGCGCCTTCATTCACACCGGCTACTCTTCGCAGCGCAAGCAGCGCTAAAATTCCTGATAAAAACAGAATCATGCTCGATGCAGTCCCATACCACGAAAATTTTTGAATTTCTATAAATGAGTAAAATAATGCCGCACATAAGAATAATATAACATTTTCAGACACCCACAGTACTTAAATTACGTGAAGCTACGTAATTATCTTAGAGACAATTTGCGTATCTACACAAAGCTACGCATAGAGCAGAATGTATCGTATAACAAAATCGTATGACTGTTACACAAGTGCGGGCATATGAGTGTAATAGTGGCCCTTTCGTGAGCTGAGCGAGTCAGCCAGTGCAAGGGTACCTTAAGGCAAACTCTCCCGGCTTCTGTAAATAAATTGTCGGTTCTGTCCGTTACAGAAACTGCAAGCGAGGAAAGGGGCAAAGAAGAAAAGGAAGAGGAAAAAAAAAGGAAAGAAGGCAAGCAACAAAATAAATGGCTGCGCCGAAATGAAAGAACGATACTATAAATAAATGGAAATCTTTTTGTCAATTCCTATTTTATTGCACATCGAGAAATATTTTGCAAATATTTTTTTTACATTAAGAATAGACACAACCCCTACGTAAAAATAAAATTTTTTGCCAGGGTCCTACATGGTTATGTGTAAAAAATCAAGTGCTGCGTGCATTACCGACAAATAACAACACTAATATTACATATCGCAGCACTGTGAAGGTGCTGTAATACGGCCAATCAAAGATGCCACAACCAGCCCACTATCTAATAACACCAAGCTGTGTCCCCAATCAAAATATTTATGTGACTCTTGGTAGCACTGCCCTGCCCCCTGCTCATCGCACTTCATAACACGAGAAATTAAAAAAAAATTCCGGTATCTAAGCGGTCATGCAATTGAACGTCCTGAAGACGCTATGAGTCTTTTTTCCACAGAAGCCTTGCGTCACCAAAATTCTGGCTCACCTATTGTAGTACTGACATTGTAATCTTGATTTATCTTTCTTTTTGGCGGTGAATAAGGTTCCATGCCTTCAAACGATAGAAGGATATCGGCAAGCTGGAGAGCGCTCAATATGCATCGCTATACGCGTGTTTTTACCAGGAGTATTGCTTTTTTTCCGCGTGTTGTATGTGTTGCGTAGACACAAGATAGTCACCTGAGAGCGAGAAACCACGCTGCTCTGGCAGTGGTTAAAGGTGCGCTGGTTGTCTCCAGTGCTGGTACATTGGGCACACAACCATTAGCAGGCTAGCAGATGACACAGTGCCAAAATGTAGACACGTTCCACCATATTGGTGTCCCCCTACAAAGTGTCGACGATCTGCATCATGGTGTCACAATCAATATATCTTCTAGGAAACAATGCCGTAATTACTCTAAACGAAAGATTAGGTAGTAAAAATATTGAGAGTGCTTTCAGGCTTGCCAGTATTTTGTATTTTTTAAGTTTTTCAAGGTCCGAGTCCTTCAATTAGCGGAAAAATTAAACCGTTTTTCTATCATCATCATCATCATCATCATCTTAAGCCTGGTTACGCCCACTGCAGGGCAAAGGCCTCTCTCATACTTCTAGTACCTCGGTCATGTGCTAATTGTGGCCCTGTCGTACCTGCAAACTTCCTAATCTCATCTGCCCACCTAACTTTCTGCCGCCCCCTGCTACGCTTTCCTTCCCTTGGAATCCAGTCCGTAACCCTTAATGACCATCGGTTAGCTTCCTTCCTCACTACAGGTCCTGCCCATTTCTTTTTTCTTGATTTGAACTACGATGTCATTAACTGGCGTTTGTTCGCTCACCCAATCTGCTTTTTTGTTGTCCCTTAACGTTTCAACCATCCTTCTTCTTTCCATAGCTCATTGTGTAGTCTTCAATTTAAGTAAAACCCTTTTCGTAAGCCTCCATGTTTCTTCCCCGTACGTGAGTACAGGTAAGTCACAGCTATTATACACTTTTCTCTTGAGGGATAATGGAAACCCGCTGTTCATGAACTGAGAACGCCTGCCAAACGCACCCCAGTCTATTCTTATTCTCGTTATTCCAGGCGCATGATCCGGATTCGCGGTCATTACCTCATCTAAGTAGATGTATCCCCTTACCATTTCCAGTGCCTCGCTACAAATCGTAAACTGCTGTTCTCTTCCGAGACAGTTAAACAATACTTTAGTTTTCTGCTGAATAATTTTTAGACCCACCCTTCTGCTTTGCCTCTCCAGGTCAGCGAGCAAGCATTGCAATTGGTCCCCTGAATTACTAAGCAAGGCAATATGATCAGCGAATCGCAAGTTACTAAGGTATTCTCCATAAACTCTTATCCCCCAATTCTTCCCAATCCAGGTCTCTGAATACCTCCTGTAAACATGCTGCGAACAGCATTGGAGCGATCGTATCTCCCGGCCTGACGCCTTTCTTTATTGGGATTTTGTTGCTTTCTATGGAGGACTACGGTGGCACTGGAGCCGCTATAGATATTTTTCAGCATTTTTACATACAGCTCGTCTACACCTTGATTCCGTAATGCCTGCATGACTGCTGAGGTTTCGACAGAATCAAACGCTTTCTCGTAATCAATGAAAGCTATATATAATGGTTGGTTATATTCCGTACATTTCTCTATCACCTGATTGATAGTGTGAATATGATCTATTGTTGAGTAGCCTTTACGGAATCCTGCCTGGTCCTTTGGTTGACAGGAGTCTAAGGTGTCCCTGATTCTATTTGCATTACATTAGTAAATACTTTATAGGCAACGCAGAGTAAGCTGATCGGTCAAAAATTTTTGAACTCTTTGGCGTCCCCTTTATCATGGAAACCTATTTTTAGTGCTCCTCTAATGTGAATAAGTTCTGTATTATTGTTATATTATTTAACGTTATAACTTTCGTTCAGTAATATTATACGAAGTCATACCTGGTGTTTATGCAAAACCACAGGAAGGAAAATTGAAGCTTCCGTGAAAATAGGTTGATAAATTTAAAAGCGACCAAATTTCGGATATACGGTACCTACTGAGAAAAACCGATACGATTTCGTGTGCGACCCGTACAATTTGATACAGGACCTATATGCTTTAATACACTACCGATATGAATTCACAAAGGATTATTATAGGAGCTATATATGACTAACAATGATGATATATAGGACAGATATGGCGGAGCAAAAATCCATATTGGACTCGGATACTTGAATAAAGGACGCCTATGTTTAGTGTATGACCGACATGCCCGACCAAAGGACCTACATGGAATTAAACTGGCTGACTATAGGAGTAATACAGGACTCGCATGGGAGCTCTGGGACTGATATATACGTTTTTTATGCGAAGCATATTACTAGAGCTCAACCCAGCTCCTCAGGCGCGGCGGCGTCACCTTCAATACCGCGTGACATCGTGACGTCAAGACAGAGGAGAAACGGGGCTCCAACTAGCGCCGTCGCTCGCGACGTCGCGGCAGCTGCGCTTGCCTCTGCTAGACACTCACGAGGTGAGATGCCTCCTGGAGACAGAGCTGCTCGTTGGAATGAGAAGCGAAGGTTGCGGCGTGCTACAGAGACTGTTTCTAGGTGGCTTTGCTACGGCGCAAAGACTACGGGCCCCGCATCGGACGCGGTGAGCGTCGAGCAACGCAGCGTTCGGCGCGACAACGAAATGTGCGCCTGAGCAAGCGCCGCACGCCTGAGCCGACGCCGACGACACCGGCTTTTCTGCGACACGAGCGCCTTAACGCTGTCGCGTTAAAATAAAGCCTAGTATGCTTCGCATCCTGGGCTTAACCTTAGCTAAGCCACAGCCAGTTTTTTATGCGAAGCATATTACGAGGGCTCAACTCAGCTCCTCAGGCGCGGCGGTGTCGCCTTCAATACCACGTGACACCGTGACGTCACGACAGAGGAGAAACGCGGCTCCAACTCGCGCCGTTGCTCGCGGCGTCGCGGCGGGATATGAGCAGCTGCGCTTGCCTCTGCTAGACACTCACGAGGTGAGATCCCTCCTGGAGAGAGAGCTGCTCGTTGGAATGAGAAGCGAAGGTTGCGGCGTGCTACAGAGACTGTTTCTAGGTGGCTTTGCTACGGCGCAGCGACTACGCGCCCCGCATCGGACGCGGTGAGCGTCGAGCAACGCAGCGTTCGGCGCGACAACGAAATGTGCGCCTGAGCAAGCGCCGCACGCCTGAGCCGACGCCGACGACACCGGCTTTTCTGCGACACGAGCTCCTTAACGCTGTCGCCTTAAAATAAAGGCTAGTAGGCTTCGCATCCTGGGCTTAACCTTAGCTAAGCCACAGCCATTCTTTTTTTTCGATCATGCAGAACTGAAAAAATTGCTTATTGCTGCAGCGTAGTTGTATTCCTGCAGTTGAATTAATCGAAGCGACGGACGTTACTTGCAGAAAAAGTCGAAATGGACAGTTTACTTATTAACTAAAATCCTTTTATTACCTTTTAATTTAGTGACTTTCCAGCACATATTACAATTTGACTATTGTAGCTGAGGACTTCTCACGGTGTATCCCGGTGGATCGACTGCTGCGAATCGACTGCTAACCAGACACAAAGGAAAATTAGACAAACCAAAGTACGTTGGAAGCGCATTGTGGTTTCTATCGCAGATCTGGAAGTAATTACCTTCGTGTGCACCAAGAAACACTAAACAAAACTGGGCGTAAGCAGCCGCGTTCATTTGCTGCAATGCAGTGACTGCAGCGCAAGGTCTGCAAACGTATTGAACACAGCCGCACATTTCTGGCACATACCAAATTGATGCGACAGATGCAGGCTTCAGAGATAAGTGGTTCTTTTTCAAGGAATATTCGCGGGTTGCACGATACACACCGAAGGCACTGATGGAGATGAGCGGAATCCGCGCACGATAAACACACCGACACGAAAGTAAGATACTGACGACATGGCTAGGTGTTACCTGCACGGAACACGAACAAAATAAAGGAATCAAGTGCACACATTCCCCATGTTTACCTCCGAGATCGTGTCAACAATTTCTGGACTACGTCTAATGTAGTCGACTGCAGGAAGTTACTTAAAACGAAGCCAGGGCGCAGGTTGAGCAGGTCACGGCTGAGGAAAACGGCATTTAGGGGTTTTAGAGCAGGTGACTGAAGTTCAAAACGTTCAAATGACGCCCCAGCGTCGGTTAACTCCGATAACACACTCAGGTCTTGAAGGCCATGCTTTTGCTGTCAGCATGCTGAATGAACGATTGGGAATCAAGAATACGTCATGGAATTTGTTTTTGTGATAAACTATAGCGCACAATATAGACTGGTCGCTAGTTCTTTTTGTCGCGCAACATGTATACGTAGCTGGGCATAACATGTCACAAAACGTGCTGTAGTGGTGATTATTGTAGAAATGACGGAGCTCACAGCAGCCTCCCAAGCATATAGACGGCGCTGGCAGCTCTGGTCCCGCTCGACCGGTAAAATACGGTCTGTTGTTATTCCTCCGTCTTCAATGCGCCCGGTGGTAGCCTCGGTAGTACGAGCTGCGTCGATATGTTTGTTTGATCGTGGGTTTTTAGATTTCCTGTGACGAAATGTGACATAGCTCGCGTGTGCGAAAGTGCGACAAGAAGACTTGGGTCTCGCTGAAAACGCGCTGTATGCGTGGCGCGTTAGGCGAACACGAACCATCGATGTTCATACCTTGGAGTGCGTTGCCTTTATCTATGTTTGTCGTGGAAAGTTTGATGGACGTGCCAAAGAAATAATGCGTTATTATTAGCGTACCTAAACTCGCCCACTACGCTACGGCATATATGCTGGGAGTAACATCGTCGACGCAGCACTGGCTACTTGAAGAGAGCCTTGCGACTTCGTCCGGCTGTTAAAAAGGTAAGTAATCGTGCTTGCTAACTGCAAGTATGGTTTGCGTGCTTCTCGTCTGAGCATAGACTGTGGTATAGCGAGCATTGCGAACGAAGAAAGTAGAACACCCCCGATAACAGTGAAACCTGTGCTGATGCTTTATGCTTGCTGGATGGTGTCAGAATTGAGTTATGGTGATTTATTGCCTCAATGCTGAATTGCTTCAAGATTACGTTCATAAATGTTCCTGTTCGTCTTTTGAACCTGCGCGTGAGTTCGCACTTTTCTGCTGAAGTTAAATAGTAACAGCCTATCTGCCTCTTCCACGATTATTTTTTCACGGATGCTTCTTCACTTATAAAGGCTTCGACATTGCGTATAATCTGGGCTTACGAGGTTTTTGGTTTACGAGCAGTTCTAGGGAAAATTATCTCAGGCAATCACAGCTTGCTCCTAGTACAGCTTTCTTTTCAATGCGAGGTATGTTGACTTAACTTTGATGTAACTAAATTTGACTAGGGAATGTTCCTTAAGCTATGCAACAAAAAAAAAACATTACATTGTGATGTGCTGCTGCGGCGTGTCTAAAATATTACATTGTTGAAGACTTCCCTGTGATTATGATATTTATGATTATAACGTTTTGGTCCCTTGCCACTATGCACTAGTGCAGACATTGTTTTCGTGACTATATTTAGGTACTCCTTCCACTAGTTCACAATATCAGAGCTTTATTGTGCCACTGCTGTTAGCTAATACAGAACTCATTTTGTAGTGTTGAGGGCTTGGCCTTCAACACTATCCCCAAAATGGAGGAGCCCTCAGAAATGCAGACGCCGTGACTATGGCTGCAGCAGCACGGCGTGTGATTGCGATGGTCATCGCAGGCATGCATGAAGTGTAGGTGTTCGAAAACGTAGAATCTTGGTCTCATTCATAGATAAGTATACCCACGCATTGCTTAGCACTGCTTACTAATGAGCATAAATATTTATGCAGTTTTATTCAACGTTCTGCTGATTTGTTTGCATAGACATTACCCATATATTAATATGTTTTGTAAAAAACTACCTTACGTCTCCTGATATTTAGTATTTTTGCTTGCAGAAATCACTTGGCTGCAAGTTAAATTTTATTATTGCTTAGTACTTGGTATATGTATCCCTTTTTATATTAAATATATTGTTTTATAACTTTCCTATGCTGTAGTGTTTATTTCCGCATTTTCTCTTTGTGCGACAAGCTCGTGCCCTTTTCTTTGCATCTATGAATTCAAAGTGTAGTCTGCCAAATTTGTCACAGGCGTGTGATGTGCATGTACTGTGCATATCATTGTTTATCATCGCTAACTTTACAGTTATTTCAGTCTTGTTTCAAGAATAACAGCCGCTGGCAAATGCACAATTAGCGAGCTTGATTTTCTTGAAAAGAAGCTCACTGTTCACTATGCAGCAGTTCCTTCAGTAGTAAATAGGTGCAGACTGATTTGGATCTCTTGTGATCTAGAAAGGATGCCTTTTTTCATGCATTAATGCAGCCCTATCACGTAAAGCCATTCCAATATGTTTTTATTCCAATCTCCTGACGCCAAATTTGCGTATTTTCACACGCAAGCATGGGGCCGTCCCCCGCATGGTTATCTCAACAGACAAATCAAACACTCTACTCGTTCATAGGAGGTAACTTTTGTTTGCTTGAAAAACAATAACATTGTCTACACTGAGCGGCTTCTCTGATCTAATTGGGTGACAAGAGGTGAGGAGCACGCTCAAGGGGAGATGGATTCGATGGAGCAGAGCCACTGCACTGAAAATTGATAACCGAATGAAGAGGGTGGTGCCGGCGTCTGCGATTGGTCCGCTTTCCCTTACTTCCCTTGCGGTGGCTGCTCAAACATCGAGGTGGCATGTAACGGAAGCCTAAGAATGACGCTAAAACGGATCTTCAGCAATGAAGAGCTTGCAGCACGAGGTCATGAACGTGCCGTAAGTGCTCGAAAACGTTACACGGCCACGCGAAAAGTTTTTTTAAACGCAAATAAACCCATTGTCTCCGGTAGGCGCGAGTAGCCTCAATTTTCTAAGCCCATCAATAATAAATCAATGTAGGTCATCCCATAGAAGATTCGCAGAAATCTTGTTTATAAAGCTATTTCATAATCAAGATATAGTATCCCAACTACAGTATAGGGGCTTCATGCGCAAGCTCACTTCGTTGGTGGTCGAGCCTCATTTTGCATAACTTATGACAACACGAATTGATGCAAAAGGTAATTGCGTATGCATAAACAGAAGACTGCAGTAAGAATTATATTATATAGGACACATATATAGGGGATGGCGAAATGTGGTGAGAAGTTGCAAAGAATAACTGGTGTAAATTCGTCTGCTGTGAGCTGCAGAACTATCATGAGGTATGAAGGCTAACTGCTTTCCTGCACTGCAATTAAATGCCCTTTTCAACGAGCTGATAGAACGTCAGACTACTATCGTCTATCATTCAGCTCGAGCGCGTACGTTGAACTAATGACCTTATGATAAAGAGCTGTTAGGGTCCGGATGTACTTGACCTGTGTGTCGCTGTGCACGTCAGCTAGATGTAGTAGAAAAGAGCCACCAATGCAGTTTCTGTGCCTTGTATTCTACCTGGGCGCCGAGTAAGAAAGTGAATGTCAAGTGTGTCAGTCGCGACATTTAGCAACCAATTGTTTGGCTGCCCCGACATGAGAAGCATTATCACCAGAGAGTGAGTGAGTGAGTGAAGAAACTTTGTTGTGAACGCCTGCAGAACGGTTAGCCTTCCCCTCTTAGGGAGGCGTTACTGTGACGCGGCCATGACGTCTTCGCGGCGCGTGGCGCCTCTACTCGGCCGCGGCCGCACCATTCCCTTTGGTCGATCGCGCCTGCCCCTCTTTTGGGGTGGCAGTCTCCCTCCGGTTTCGCTCGGTCGTTGCCTTTCGAGGGCCGCCGAGATCTGCTGGACGGCCTGGGTTTGGACATCTTGGTCATAGGACCTCGTTGCGGCCTCGAGCCGCGGCGGGATCATTGTTATCGTTGCAGCTTCATGCGGATTTTTAGCACAGTCCCAAAGGATGTGAGCAGCAGTGGCTCTTTCCTTTCGGCACACACAACACAGGTCACTTTCATAAACACGTGGACACACGTGCCTCATCAGCACCGGGGTGAATAGCGAGCCTGTTTGTAGTTGTCGATATAAAACCGCCTCCTTACGGGTCAAGCCCGGATGAAGTGGCTGCATAGTCCTTCGCTCTAGTCGGTACCATTTCACAATTTCGTTGTAGGAAGTCATTTTGTCCTTGGTTTCTAAACCACCACGACGAGTCGGCTGTAGTAGCAGCGGCACGGTTGGTTAGTCCTCGCGCCGCCGCGTTCGCCGTCTCGTTGTGGTTAGCGTTGCCGTGATTCGACACATCACTGCCCATGTGGTCCGGAAACCACTTTATTACCACACACCGACTTCACTCGCGAGATCGACCACACGCAACACACGCGCGGCTTCACCACACACCCTTGCTCTGGCGTAATTTTTCACTGCCGTCCTAGAATCACAGAGCACAGTCGTGCACTCGGGGTCGGCGATGGCCAGAGCAATAGCCACGAAATTGCTTTTAGCAGATGTTTAAATTTGAGACGCTTTCGCACAGCCGTATCTCGAGCGCTGCTTATAAAAAGTCTCTGTTTATTATGCAGTACAGGTTTACAATTAAAATCACGTCGAGAGCGTGACAAGGGGGAAGTATTTCGAACTCAATAGGAATAAGGGCGGCCTCAGGGTCGCTTCTACGGCGTGTTATTCTTTGCCAAGACAAAGGAGAAAGTAGAGAAGGAGTGCTAAGGAAGATAATTATGTGGATAGAAGGAACAAATAAATACTGACCTGACCCATGGACATCTCACAGACGCGAGTAAGGACACATGCAGGCAGAATGTTCTTTCTGAATATTTGGGTGTGAGTAAATGGTCGCTGAAAAGGTTTCTTTCACCTTATTGTGACTCTAGTGTGCTACTTGAGTATTCGTTCAACTACACCTTCTCCTAAGCTTAATGTGCAAGGTCACGAAGTTTGCGCAAAATTGTTTCCTTAAGAACAAATATTCCAAAGCCTGCCAAAGCACATATCTGGAGCTATGTAGCGACCATCTACAGTTTTACGTTTGGAACACGGCGTTTCTTTTATAGCTGCACCATTGTGTGTAACTTTGCTTTGAATATTCACTCTTGTAATTTAACTCTTTACCAAAGAAAGATTGACAGGAGTCGAATTTGTTTCGCAAACACTTTGACCACCCAAAATATAATCTTTGCACATACACTGACCGATTAGTATGCACAGAAGAAACATAACTGACGTTTCCTAAGAATTCATGCAATTAGAAGTCTCATTTGACAATATATGAGCGAAGAGCAGTGCAGTTTTCGTTCTCTACTGTGCTCCTTGGTGGTCGTTTGAGCTGTGTGTGAGTAAGCTCGCGAAGCTTTTTTCTTTGGCTTAGTAATAGCTGGACGGGTACGTCAGTTGGCCGTGGAATATGAGGCTTCTGTTTGCAAAATGCGCCCGTTGTTATGGTGATGATAACATTAGTGATCCAGGTCATCTTGCTTTTCTTAAAGCACCAGTGTTGGTATGTTAGAAAAGAACATGACAGACGGTGTAAGGCTTGAAAGCGTTTATTGCGAGCGTTCTTGCTATTGATGAAACCGGTACGAGCGATACCTATGCGGCGCACCTACTTTCTTTCCTGCTAGAATCTGTAATGCAAGCACCAGAGTTTTGGTATAGTCAGAACATAGTGCTCTTACGTTGAGGGGCTAAGGTTCGATGCCAGCATTAGGAAGAAGTCGAAAACAATTACCTGTCTGCGTGGTCCAAGATTAAATATTGAACAAGAGAATGATTCGTAACATAGTTATCTAGCTATGTGGTGCTTAAATTTTACCTGTATAAATCAGCATTTACTTGATGCGAGCAAATTTTAAGGTGTATGTGGGACGAATCTTCTAAGCTGGTTTCACTGTGTTTATTAACATGCCCTTCTGGAAGTAAGTTCTAGAAAACGGAGCGAGAGTGAGAAACCGCTTCATTGTACAAAAACAAACAATCGATGCCCTCTGAGCAGGGCGTTGCTTGGGCCATGATTCAGCACTAGAACGATAAGTTCCCTCGGAAACCATCGGTCGTGAAGGGTGATAGCATTGTCTAGCCACTCGCTGAAAAGGAGTGAGAGGGCTGGGAGGGATGAGGGTTTGGGTACTGGGTTTTGTGTTTGATAGGACAGTGGTTGGAGAGAGGGCCGCCTTCAGTGACCAGGGTGATGTGCTGAATATGTCAAAATAGTGTGCCCTGATGCCTTGTTTTGTCTGGGTGTAGCATAGGATATACTCTGCTCTCGGTTCTTTATGGATGCATTGCTGGTAGTTTCGTTGGTGATACAAGTTGATCACCTGAAGGTTGTTAGGGCGCTCGAGTAAAACATCGCAATCTAACATCTGCTCATGACCGCGGATCCAGATGTTATGTTTGAAACAGTATAGAGAGTCCTGTAACCTTTTTGTGATATGTTTAGGTAAATGGTAATGGATGAGTTTCCTCAGGCTGGCAATGAGTCAGTAAATATCGCCACCTGTAGTATTTGGCGCAGTGCAAAAAACAGGAAGGACAATAAGGAAGAAGAGCACGCGCTATCCCGCCCGCTCGATAGCCATGTCCCGCTGCCGTGTTTTTCGGCAGCCAGCAGCTTCATTAAGCGTCGCGAGTCTTCTTTGAGGAAAAGTGACAGATTAGTGAATGTGCGGGCTAGCACGGTGCGGTGCTTTCTTCTTGTCCTTCCTGCCTCTTCACTTGCACTGTCGAGCGATATCAGCTGAGCATTAGTTGCGTGATACGCGTTACTTAGGTTGATTTATCGCTAATACGCTAATAATCCTGCCTTAGTCGTGTCAGTGATTGACATTACCTTACTAAGATTGTCCGAAGGGCTTTATGCTTTGCCGCTATGGTAGATCATACCACGGTTGTGTGTGTATATGTTGACGAAACCTTTATTGGTGGCTTCTCGCGTGCTTTTTGTTTAATGTATCTAGATGCGTCACTGCATCAAGTGTTTACGACCGCAACTATTTGAATATGCCACAAAACTTAAAGATCTCTTGCAAGACTTCAGAAGGCGTAAACAGAAGTCACTAGAGAGTTTGCGCTTGAGATGGCAAATGGCCTGAAGAAGTCTTTCAAATTGTAGGGAAATGACCTACACGAACATTTAAATAAACAAAGCTGAAAGTACTGCTGAACTGACGTAGAAAATAATTTGCATGCCCTTTCCAGAAATCTTGAAGACGTCGCAGCGAAGCTGGGTGACGTAGTTAATCAACCTCCTTTGTGTAAATATTAAACCTGAAAGTAGCCGACGACGTGCGGTCGTAGTGAAGAAAATAAAAGGAAAAAAATTATAAGGCAGGTTAGTTATCATATTTATTTATTTAAATAGCTCTTTATTTGTGCCTAATGGGCCTCTGGCATAGGGCATTAAAATTTTTCCAATAAAACGACCGTATCTTTCATGGTTTGCAATTGCCAATATACATAAATGTGACAATTATAAAGTTTTTTTCTATCCATCCATACATCCAACCATCAGTGTGAGAAGCATGAAAACAGAACGCGATGCCATATAAATTGCCCGCGCATTCCATCCTTTTTGTGGAATTGACCAACACCTCCATCACAACGTTGTTCTACTAAGCAATGCATTTTCTTAAAGGTATGTAACTAGTTTTGTTATCTGTTTACACTCGGTATGATTATGATAGAGAGGCACATACCCAGTGACGCAAAGGGTATGAAAGACGTCCATTGAAGAACGACGCATTCCTCTTTGCACCAGCCAAGTGGCCGAGGTTGTAAAACAGTGTGTTTGAAGAGTGGTACATATCCTGTCACCCTAAGAGCCAACGAATTAGACCAGAGAAAATTTTGATGAGAAGAGCCACATACTAGCGTCTGAAGTTGCTCGGATGGTTGATTTTAAAGCAGCTTCGCTGAGCACAGCATGCTTAGGCTTTACCTTGTAGACAGCGAAATGCCTAGAGCCCCAAAGTAGAGTGAAAGCGGTTAACACGCACACACACACACACACACACGCACACGCACACACACACACACACACACAACCGCACACACGCTCACACACGCACACACGCGCATACGCACGCACACACACACGCACGCACGCACGCACACACACACAAATGCAGTCATCCATAACAGAGTGCAGTTCTAAAAAACTACCAATCACATTGAACTGTATGTATGTATGTATGTATGTATGTATGTATGTATGTATGTATGTATGTATGTATGTATGTATGTATGTATGTATGTATGTATGTATGTATGTATGTATGTATGTATGTATGTATGTATGTATGTATGTATGTATGTATGTATGTATGTATGTATGTATGTATGTATGTATGTATGTATGTATGTATGTATGTATGTATGTATGTATGTATGTATGTATGTATGTATGTATGTATGTATGTATGTATGTATGTATGTGTGTGTGTGTGTGTGTATGTATGTATGTATGTATGTATGTATGTATGTGTGTGTGTATGTGTGTGTGTGTGTGTGTGTGTGTGTGTGTGTGTGTGTGTGTGTGTGTGTGTGTGTGTGTGTATGTATGTATGTATGTGTGTGTGTGTGTGTGTGTGTGTGTGTGTGTGTGTGTGTGTGTGTGTGTGTGTGTGTGTGTGTGTGTGTGTGTGTGTGTGTGTGTGTGTGTGTGTGTGTGTGTGTGTGTGTGTGTGTGTGTGTGTGTATGTATGTATGTATGTACGAAAACTGCACTGCCACGAGCAGTGCAGTTTTCGTTCTCTGCTGTGCTCCGTGACGGTCATTTGAGCTGTCGGTAAGTAAGCTCCCGAAGTTTCTTCCTTGGCTTGGTAATAGCTGAACGAGTACGTCAGTCGGCCGTGGAATATGAGGCTTCTGTTTGAAAATGAGCCCGTTGCGATAGTGGTGATAACATTAGTGATCCAGGTTATCTTGCTTTTCTTAACGCACCCTTGTTGCTATGGTAAAGTAAGAACATGACAAGGCTTGAAACCGTTTATGGCGAGCGTTCTTGCCATTGGTGATACCGGTATGCGCACTAGCTCCGCCACGCACCAGCGTTCTTTCCTGCTAGAAAAGGTAACGAAGGCAGCAGAGTTTTCGAATAGTTAGCTAGCGATATTACCGCAGCAGTAAGTGTGAAATTGCGTATGGAAGCCATAACACAGTGCTCTTACGTTGAGGGGCCATGGTTTGATCCCAGCATAAGGAAGAAGCCGAAAACAATTACCTGCCTGCGTGGTCCAAGATTCATAAGATGAAGAAAAGAATGATTCGTAACATAGCTATCTAGCTATGTGGTGCATAAATTTAACTTGTGTAAGTCAGCATTTACTTGATGCGAGGAAGTTTTAAGGTGCATGTGGGACGAACCTTCTAAGCTGGTTTCACTGTGTTTATTAACATGCCATTCTGGCAGTAAGTTCTCGAAAACGGACCGAGGGAGAGACATCGCTTCAGTGTACAAAAAAAAACAACCATCTATATTCTGTGTGCAGGGCGTTGCTTGAGCCATGCTTCAACACTAGAAGGATAAGTTCCCTCGGAAACCATTCATCGTGAAGGGTGATAGCATTGTCCAGCCACTCGCTGAAAGGGAGGGATAGGGCTGTGAGAGATGAGGATTTGGGTATTGGGTTTTGCGTTGGATAGGACAGTGGCTGGAGAGAGGGCCGCCTTCAGAGAGCAGGGTTATCTTCTGAATATGTCGAAATAGTGTGCCTTGATGCCTTGTTTTGCGTGAGTATAGCTTAGAATATGCTCCGCTCTCATCTCTTTATGGATGCAGTGCTGGTAGTTTCGCTGGTGAGGCAAGTTCATCCCTTGAGGGGGTTAATAAGACCCTCGATTAAACTATCGCAATCAATTAGAATTGCGTTTCTCTAACATCTGCTCATGAACGCTGATTCAGATGATATATTCGAAAAAATATAGACACTCCTATAACCTGTTTGTGATATGTTTAGCTCAATGGTCATGGATGCGTTTTGTACAGGCTGACAATGTGTCAGTAAATATTGCCACCTGCATTTTTTGGCACACTGCGAAAGACAGGAAGGGCAAGAAGGAAGAAGGGCGCGCGCTACCCCGCCCACTTGATAGCCAGGTCCCACCGCCTTGTTTTTTGGCAGCCAGGAGCTTCGTTAAACTTCGAGAGTGTTCTTTGAGGACACGTGACAGATTCGTGGAGATGCGGGCTACCACGGTGCGCTTCTTCCTTCTTGTCCTTCCTGCCTCTTCACATGCAATGTTGAGCGATATCCGCTGAACATTACTTGAGTAATATGTGTTACTTAAGTTGATTTATCGCTATTACGCTCATACTCCCACTTAGGTCGTGTCAGTGTTTTAAATCATCTTACTAAGATTGTCCGAAGGGCTTGATGTTGTGCCACTACGGTAGATCATACCACAGTTGTGTGAACGGTTTCGTGTGTATATGTTGACCAGAGCTTTATGGTAGCTTCTCGCGTGCTTCTTATTTAATGCCTCAAGATGCATCACTGCATCCAGTGTTTACGACGACGACCATTTGAATATGCCACAAAACTTAAAGATTCCTTGAAATACGTCAAAAGGCTAGAGAGTTTGCGCTTGAAATCCCAAATGGCCTGAAGAATACTTTCAATTTGTAGGGAAATGTCCTGCACGAACATTTAAATAAAAAAAAACTGAAAGCACTGTTGAACTCATGTAGAAAGTAATTTTCCATGCCCTTTCCAGAAGAATCTTGAAGACGTCGAAGCGAAGCTGGTTGACGTAGGTAAGTTACGTTTGTGAAAATATCAAAGCCGAAATAACAGTAGACGTGTGGTCGTTGTGCACAAAATAGAAGGAAAAAATTTGAAGGCAGGCGAGTTCTAATATTTATTTATGTAGTTTTTTATTTGTCCCCAATGGGCTTCTAATTGAGGGCATTGACATTTCTTACAATGAAAGAGCCGTATTTCTTATAGTTTGCGATTGCCAATATGCATCAATGTGAGAATAATAAAGTTTTTCCATCCATCCATTCATCAATGTGAGAAGCGTGAAAACAGAACGCGATGCCATAAAAATTACCGGCACATTCCACCCTTTGAAGATAAATCACAACGTTAGTACACTAAGCAATATATTTCATTAGTCGTATGTAACTACTGTTGATATGTTTTAACACTCAGGATTATTATGATAAAGAGACACACATACCCAGTGACACTAATTGGCATGAAATCTGTCCATTGAAGAGTGACGCATTCGCAGCTGCACCTGCCAAATGACCGAGGATGTTGTAAAAGAGTTTGGTCGAAGAGTGGCACATATCCTTTCACCTTAACAGTGACCGAACTTGAGGAGAGAAAATTTTGATGAAAATAACTCCATGGAAGCGTCTTAAGTTGTTACGATTGATGATTTTAAAGCAGCTGCGCCGAGCACAGCATGTTTAGGATTTACTTTGTAGACAGCGAACTACCTAGAGGACCATAGTAGAGTGAAAGCGCTTGGCTGAGTGTACAAACACCCCCCTCCACACACACGCGTGCGCGCGCACACACACACACACACACACACACACATGCTCATAGGCAGTCATGCTCAACTTGTTGCAGTTCTCAAATACCAATCACATTAAACTGTATGTATGTATGTATGTATGTATGTATGTATGTATGTATGTATGTATGTATGTATGTATGTATGTATGTATGTATGTATGTATGTATGTATGTATGTATGCATGCATGCATGCATGCATGCATGCATGCATGCATGCATGCATGCATGTATGTATGTATGTATGTATGTATGTATGTATGTATGTATGTATGTATGTATGTATGTATGTATGTATGTATGTATGTATGCATGCATGCATGCATGCATGCATGTATGTATGTGCATCATCGCATGTATGTATGTATGTATGTATGTATGTATGTATGTATGTATGTATGTATGTATGCATGTATGCATGTATGCATGTATGCATGTATGCATGTATGTATGCATGCATGCATGCATGCATGCATGTATGTATGTATGTATGTATGTATGTATGTATGTATGTATGTATGTATGTATGTATGTATGTATGTATGTATGTATGTATGTATGTATGTATGTATGTATGTATGTATGTATGTATGTATGTATGTATGTACGTACGTATGTACGTACGTACGTATGTACGTACGTACGTATGTACGTATGTACGTATGTACGTATGTACGTACGTATGTATAAGGATGAGATTGGGGCATTATGACGCGACAACTTTTGCTGCCGTTTTAAATAAATAGGAAACACTTAACAAGAATGGTCGACGTTCTTGTAAACAACCTGCGCTTTCGAGGTCATTAAAATTGAAAAACATTCTGGGGTCTTACGTGCCAGAACCACAATGCTATTTTCATCCACGCAGTGGTGTTGCGTAATAATCTGGGCCATCTGTGTTTTTGTTAGGAGCAGACTGTGCACGGTACGCGACACTTGTTTCAGTCGGCCCCCATTGCAAAACGGCTGCCATGGACGTGATTGGGTACGGTGACCTTTCCCTCTGATGAATTAACTTCGTACTCATTAAACTACTATTTCAGAATGATAAAACACTGTAGCAAGCATGTGACGCCCCCTCGGATCTTCGTTGGCCTGCCAGGCTCGGTGGCCTGCCATGCTCGGTAGGCAACATTGGGCACAGCACCCACTAAACACCGACGAGCACAGCTGCTCGGTGGTCAGTCAGCGTCATCAATACCACGCTATGGAGCGTCCGTCTAACGGAGTGTGCTACGAGCCCTCCCTTGTTCACGAACCCGGGAGTATCGTGACAAATACGAAGTAGCCGAATTGTCCATGATGACGCGTTGCATAAACCACAATTGTTTTCTTCATAACTGTAAGTGAAAGGCTAGCGAAAATGACATACGTGAAGGTTATTAACAGTAGGGTTCGGTTTTTTGTTCTGCATGGGTAAGGGGAGAGGGGCAGATAGAAGAACGTAAATTGTGCAGAAAAGTGTTGGTTTCACACATCTTCATCATAAGCTATCCTTCGAGAATAAAATTAATCCCTTGAAAAGCGAACTACAATGAAGTACGACCTTCTTTAGGTAGTAAAAAATGTTTCTTGCACTGTACCTTGGAGCGCCCGTCCTTGGTGCTGTAATAGCGTTGTTAGTGCTGGAGTTTTTCTTCTTACCGAGGTGACGTCATCTCATAGCAATCCATCTGATAGCAACCCATAGGAAAGTATTCACACTGCATTGGACGCATGCTTTATTAGGCTTTATTTTGGCTGACTTCATTTTAAAACCGGTATCAAAGGTCACAGAAGTGACGAATTATACTTCAAGGTGGACATCGCATTCATAAAACATTATAAGGCTTAGCCCCATTACAATGTTTTTTTCGCTAACTGAGCGAAACCTTCGAAAACATACACAAACCTTGGTTTACCGAGTCTGAGCCCTGCACCTGTCTATTGTTCCGCCAGCCCTGGTGAAAGCGCTTGAGCCACCACGGGGTGTGCTTTTTATTGCTGATAGCTATCGATTGCTTCTCGGAAGAAGATACCACGCAGATAAAATTTGCAGCCTATTCGCCCTCTTGCGTTGGGCGTCATAATTGTTTCAAAGAAATTACGTATTATTACATTATTTTTTTTTCTTTTACACACAATATGATTGATGTCGCACATTTTTAGGCGCGTTCAAAGTAGTGTAGATTTCTTAGAGATAGTGTCAGCATACAAAAACGATACAAAGATATTCTAGTATAGGAATCGATAGGACATGAAAAATAATTAGAAAGGAGATTCGGCATCAACAGAGGTTGAACAAAAAATCCTTAGTAAAGTGGAGAGTTGGGTTAGTTGGTGAGTAATCATCATACCTTGTTGGTGAAGCAGCGCACTGACACGGACACAGTGAAGACACACCGTGTCTTCAGTGTGTCTTTTCGTGTCGTCTTTTCTTGTGTGTCTTCAATGTGTCCGTGTCAGTGCGCTGCTTCAGCATCAAGGTATGATGATAAAAATGGTGCCTTGCGTTCTCTATTTCATCGACAACGACTTACCGGTTCGTTTACTGACCTACAATATTTGCACAAGGTGACAACGTTTTCTTCCTTTTGTGCAATATTTCTTGGATAAGAAAAAAAAATTCTAACGTTAGAATCTTCTCAGTTCATGACTATTGTTTCTAACACGAAAGTTAAGAAGCACTAAAATATTCTGTTTGTATAAAAATTACGTAAACTTAAACTAAGGACAGCTGGTTTAAAAGAACTTCAAGCATTTTTGCGCTTCCAATTTTATTTTTTTTTGCTGTCCGGCAATATTCCTCAAAAAACTTTGCTAAGGTATTCTTTGTTTGTGAACCCAAGACCAATGTCAGGGCACACCAAAACATTTGCCTCTAGTACTTGTGCTCAGAATTTGGAAAGTCATACAGTTCCCTACTTAGAGTATCAAAGAATTATGCTTTGGGATATGGTCCCATCAGCTTTTTTATTATCAAAACAGAGTCGTACTTCTCTGCAGTCTGATTTTCAAAGTCCTAATTTTATTGTCCATAGAAAGACAGTTACGGAGATGAGTAAGAGAGGTACATTTAGGCACAATTTACGTTCTTCTATTTGACCCAGGTATCTTCTCCATGCGGAACAGAAAACAATATTCTACTTTTAATAACCTTCTAGTCCGTGACTTTCGCTTGCCGCCTTCCTCGAGCGCTTAAGACGGGTATCGGAGACGAATATACAGCAGTTTATTACCGAGGCCTTAGCTGAACTTTTTCAGAAGTGTCTACGTGCACAAACCCTAGCGTCAGGCTCGGTACGCATTCCTCGTTGAACTTTCTGAGCGGAAAAGGCCAACTGTTTTTTTATTTAGCTAAAGAGATGCTCACGCCACACATAAAGAATGTTGCTCTTGCTATGCAGAGTATCTTTGAGGATTTCGGACACGGAGCTTGAGTTTTTCATAACCAAACTAGACGTCACTGTTTACCCCTTCATTATTTTGGGACTTAGACTGGGCATTTGTCAACATGTCATTACGATAGCACGCACTGCCTATAAAGTGGGCGTATTACGAAACAACTTACCACGTCACCCTTTGTACTGTATCCCGGCGGAATTTTTTGACCGAGAACACGGCAGTACCAAGTAAGACTTCAAGTCCACCAATGCAGGTACATAGCAAATATTTAGTACACGGGTAAGCTATGGCGTAGTACTCGCTCATGGCGCATGTTTCCGTGGCAGTGAAATATTGTGGAAAAAGTGCAATATTGCATCACATTGGCTGTCGCATTAAGCGAAAGAAGTTAATCCTAGGAAACAATCTTTTTGTGAGTTACATTATATCATGCAAAGAGGTGATAACTCACAAAAATCAGTTTCTAAGTGGATTGTTTTTTTTTATTTCACATTTAGAAATATTGGCGAAAGAAGAGCGCTAGGTGAAAAAAGACAACTAGGGCAGCTAGGAGGACAACCCACATATTTGGCGTTGCGTGTTCGGTGATCAACCAAATAAACTACCGTTGCACTCCCTCGTCGACACTCTGGATATATTATTTTGTGTGTCACATTAGTCCACCGAGTATTAGCCTGAGCAACTCAGGGCCGTGACTGTGGGTAGGGAACATTCTGTTAGTGACAAGCGTCAAGTGGGTGTGAACTTAGGGTATGGGGCTGACAAATAAATGTTCATGTCCTATATCGTCGAATCTTTGGTGTTCCTTACAGCAAGCTGCTCTGATATTATCAGAACCACCAGAATAGTTAT
Organism: Dermacentor albipictus; assembly: GCF_038994185.2. NCBI lineage: Eukaryota > Metazoa > Arthropoda > Arachnida > Ixodida > Ixodidae > Dermacentor > Dermacentor albipictus. The sequence continues at coordinate 42,874,849 of NC_091830.1, forward strand.
AATATTGGATAACGAATGTTATCCAATATTACATATGAATGTACATATGAGACGTCCGTTTAGCAGGCTCCAAACTTTTATGCTGCTATTGTGCACAGCAGCGTTGCGATTGCCCGGCTAGAATGTTTCTAGTATGTATGATCAAGTAATCAGTGACGGCAAAGTTTAAACCATCTAACTTGTGTACCGTGCTAATATCATGACAAATTACACATTTGAAAGATGTGCGTCGGGAGGATCAGACAATGCGATCGACTCATGGAGCCTACATATATTGATCTCACGTTCTTTTATGTCTCAACTGTGGAAAAGAGCGTCATCAATGTCAGCTAGGTTGGCGATGATTTTATAGCTTCCAATAATAAACCGGTTTAAATAAAATAAACAAAGACGTTGCAGTTAGGTACGGTTTATATATCCGGTTCTCGTGTCTGTATGTCACCCAATTCATCGCTTTTTTAATGCTTTACGAATACTATCTTAAGGATCCACCGAATATTTTCTGTACCCGCGCATGCAGGCAAAAGTCAGCCACACAGTAAGAGGCCCATTATTTCTATAAAAGTTATCAGCTCTGTTTCACATCGCTAGAGTGTTGCAGGATAGATTTCAGAACTGACAGTTGTCAAAGACTTGCCACGTAGGCAGTGTAAACAACGCTCTTAATTTACAGGCAGCTGCCAAGCAGAAAATCTTGATAGCGAATTAGGTGTTGATATGTTGATGGCAGAAATGTGGTTGTTTAGACCTTCTTGTTGTGATCTCTCTGGTGTGTAAGATGAGCTACGCAGCGGAAGCTTTATAATGTCTCATTCCGTAGACTGGCGATGCTGCAGATTCTACGCAAGGTAGGATATAATCCAAGCACAATTTCAGCAGGAAAGCATCCTGCAAATGGTGCACATATATACCATATATTTTCTGCCGTACTAAGTGGTGCATACCTTCTGTTAAGCCTTGTGTTACAAACAGGATTTGTTCACTTCTTTCTATGCATATGGGAGCAAAGCAATAGGTGCCTTAGCATGCGAGTTGCCAGATATGTATTACATTCTTGAGAAAGAATATATATACGTCAGCGATACGTTAGGGGGAGTGTACGGCAAGTAATAAGAGTTACTTGCATGTTTCTTGCACAATTAGGCATTTTTAGATGGCTCAAGGTATTTGACAATCTAGACTTTCATATGTGAGTAAATGTGTTTGCACATGCTGGCAGTTTTCTGCTAAACCGTGTGTTTCATTTAAAATAACGAGAATTATATTTTATGTCCTTTCCTGTTGATTGCGTCCTTGCTTGTTCTCGTACACTTTCTGCAGAGCAACATACGAACGAACTAGCTAAGCAACAAGTGAATGCTACCGTTAATGGAATCGAAAGCGTCGTGTATGCGTTGAAGTCCATAAGCATCCTTTTCAGTGATCTTCTTTCTTGTTGATAACCTATGCCAAATGCGCAGGTGTCTCTTGCATTTTTTCCGATTACTGCCAGGAAGCGGCGGACTTTATGATGTTCAATAATGTATTTCGTAACATTTTATTGACCACTTGCATAGCTTCGCGATCAGTTCAAAAACAGCGGTTAGGTCATCTGGAATAACCGTTGTCTTTATGGTATGCCTCGGATGCTTTACGACCAAGAATGGCCCAAGGGATGAGCATGAAATTAATGATCTCGTACTACGACTTCAACAGACGCCAGAAATCTACTTGTGAATGCCAAATGTAGGGGGCGATGATATTCATGAAGTCACAGTGTCTTGGAGTGACATTTGTCAAGAATTGTTCCCTGTCGCATGGTTTAGCAAAATGTCGTACGTCATTAACCGATTTTTCTGGCTCTAAGAACTGTCGTGTGCAAATGTTTCAGTCGAGCATTCCGTGAGTTCATTGATAATGACATTTTTATCAGGAATTCAATTCACCCGACATGTGCGTAGATACATTCAGAAGGCCCAATATATACCCCTGCCCCATCAAACGTGATGTGTAAAGAGTTGTGGACCATGCATCAGCTTTCTCTCACTGCTTTATTGGCCTTTTTCCAGTGTGTGGTGATACAAAGTGCAAGAGGGCGTAAGTTTGATATTTGTCTTTCTAACTCGTATTAAAATAGTGACAGTATCTCATCATATTTGTCTGTTGCTGCCGGAGTTACATGCATCAGCTAACCTCAACAAGACAAGGACACTTATGGTTTCCAACGCGGATGAATGCGGCAGCATTGCGAGCTCTTCCTGATGATGACTCGCTTTAGTAAACGTAATGTCATTGCGTTCACGTTACCTTGTATCATTACTCGCATCCAGTGCCTCGGCCTCGTTCGCGTATTTACGTGGACGTCGTAAGAAACCAAGCGCTGCTACTGATAGAGATGTCGAAGTCGAAGGTTCATCCATCAGATAGCAAAAGACAACTCATTGAAATCATCACACCGACAGGCAGTGGGCCAGTGCCTTCAGTGCCTTCGCAGAGGAAGAGGCTGTATAGGGATGCCGGCATGAGGAGAGGCATTGGAACCTGGTGTGGAAGAAGACGACGACGAGCGCGCCAGCACTTGCACGGATGCATCTCTGTGACCACGTGACATTTTGTACCAGCTTCCGTGACTTTTTGTGCCATTTTGCACTTAACGAGCCATATCATGCTTTCGAATCAATGATCAAATGAATTTGATAATCGTGGCGATTTGGGCCTGAAAGGATACCATACCGCTGTAAAGATATTAAATAGTACGAAATCTTGGGAAGAAAAACTCCAGAGCACTGCGTCTTTCCCGTGTTATCCTCACTGCATGGCGCTATTCGAAACACTGAATAACCAAAGCTGTGTGACAGTTTCATCAACGTGCTCGCTCGAAATTCTTGAAATTACATATCGGAACAAAAAAACTGAGACATTCCACGCATACTCACTTTGTATTTTCCCCAATGTAGTTGTCGAAACTTCCCATGACTGTTTCCACATGAAATATTTCATTCATAGAACCAACTATTCAAGCGGATCAGGTAATGTTTTCTTCCGAATAGAAAGTATTTTACATCGCAATGCATTCATTATACTAAAACACAAATTAGCTTGTACAATAAGGCAATCGTTCTTTCCTTTTAGTTTTATTTAGAGTTTCCTTGGTTGGTCTCTAAATCACTTCTGTTATTCGTTTTTTTAATTTTCCCATTTACCAAATCCTTATATTCATTCACTGTTATGTAGGTACTGCTTTTATGTTATTGCGTTTGTGCATTCGTATGTAAACACTTTTGTATGTATCACGCCTGCTATGATTCCTCTTCGAGATCACGGTATCAATAAATAAAATGAATATTATTTCCATATAATAAGTCAAGCTTAAAAAGAACGATGCCAGAATGCTTCGTGCCTAGGTAACCGAAATCAGCATATTCTGATAGGGGAAATAGATTTTGTAGATCAAGGGATTAATAAAGTTTGGGTCGCTCTTCGGCGTGGGGGAAAGGGAATGAGATAGAATATGAATGAAACGGAAAGGAAAAGAGCTTAAGTAGCGGGAAGAAACTGATTGGAAGCGTTCATGTAACACTCTGTCATCAGAGATTATATCAGTTTTTCGGTAACGTGAGCACAGCCTGCGACTATGTTGCTCGCAATCAGAGCCCGAAAGATCGTAAGCTATGTCACAGCATGAAGAAATGATGAGTTCCTGAGCCCTCAGGACTATGTGCTAAACACGTAGGCCATCCTGTGCACTTCGCTTTCATGGTGCCGTCATACGTAGAGGTGCTAGCTTGCTTGCATATGACTGAAAGCGAAGCCTTCCTTGCCCATGCTCTCAGACAATGCTTTCCATGCATGGCTGCCGCAGTCTTGCCGAATAGTGTACAAGCGACTATAGGATTGTAATGAGTCAGTATAAACGCACATGAACCTGTACATCACTGAAAGACTGTACATCCCAGCGACGGTAAGTACTGGGCCAACCATCATCTTGGCACGTTTACGAGCACTGACAACTTTGACCTCGAAAATTGGCTCCGGATATACGAGCGCATCAATGAAAATAACAAGTGGGATCAACACGCGGCGGTTGCTTAGTTGCTATGGTGTTGGGCTGTTAAGCACTAGGTCGCAGGGTCGAATCCCGGTCACGCCGGCCGTATTTCTATGGGGGTGAAATGCGAAAACACCCGTGGTACTTAGATTTAGGTGCACGTTAACGAACACCAAGTGGTCCAAATTTCCATAGTATCCCACTAGGCGTGTCTCATAATCAGATCGTAGTTCTGGCACGTAACAGCTCACAGTTTTTACCAGGTTGGATCAGACCTTTATGTAGGCCACCATGATCTTGTTTTGAAAGACAGGGTTAAAGTCTGGTTTCGCACAGATGAAGAGAAGCTAGCAAGTTGGGAGCAATGGCACAACGAGCTCTATGACCTTTTCCGCCGTACAGGTAGTCAGAAGGAGCCGCGAAGAAGGAACTTGGGATTTACGCCAGACGTCAACCGAGTTATTCTATGACGTACACTTAGGAGGTTCTTGCCCTTTGCCGCAAAGCCGATGAGCTGATGCCGAAAGCAAAGGTATACAATGTGCTTGTGTGCATAGCACATGACGTCTTTAACCTTCTCGTGTACAAGAATTTCCCCAACGTCGACGGCATCGTGAGTGAATGCCTGGGTTTCGAAGCCGAACGGGATCGCATTATGCATCAGCATACCTGTCTTCCAAATGCAGATACTACATTCTCGTTTGAAGACCATTAAGCGCCTCAGTTGACCAAGTGAAAGAGCCTTGTGCGCATCATTCGCCGAGATACAGAGGCCGCATCGCTGCTTAACTCCCACACATACGTTACAAATAATGTCAGACCTGGGTTTCCATCTTCAAATCCATCGTTCACGAAAAGATTGTGAGCCTTGGTGTTCCCTACGTTTGCTGCATCAACTGATCCGGCGTGATTAACATTGTCCCTGCTCTGCGGAACCAGTAATGCTCAGAGCAGTTTGGTAATCCAATGGAATGGCGAACGCCAGATGACAGGCCTATTTGCTTCAACTGCAGACGTGTTAGCCATTTCCTCATCACTGCTACAACACGATTCGCAATGTATAATGCAAATAATCTTTTTCTGTTAACGTATATCTTGCGTGAGTTGAATTGAAGTTGTGCCTGCAAATTTCTTAGCAACCTTTAAACACCCAACTCTCCCCCGTCCCAAACTGTGGTTTTCTTCCCTTGGAAGCTGTTCAGTAAATTTAACATCAGTTACTCGCCTTTCGCTTTAAATTCCATATCCAGCTCTCTCATAGCGTCCTGAGATAACTAGAATATGGGCTACCACCATTTCTTCCACACTACACTTTTGCACTGTATGAACGCTATTCCTAACATATTTTGGTCCATCGTATTGTCACGTGGTAGTGACGTTAAAGAACGCAGTAGCAGTACTGTGAAAGACAAAACTAGCTTTTATTGGGCGCACCTGTGCCCTCAAAACAGGCTACACATAAAGCGCAACGATAGCGGCGAACACAGTCGGCGATCGTCGAAAATCTGATCAGCGGGTCAAGCGCGTCGGCTTTTATAGAGCAGTCGTCGAATGTTCCAGACTAATCGTTCGGACCCGCGTGCCTTCCACAAAGCTCTACACCATTCGCGTCAGGTGATGAAATCAGATAACATAAGGTTCGGCGACAACAGACAGTGGATAGAAGCATCGATAACCTTCCAGATACTTTGGATACATGCAGGCGCGTCCCACGCTGTGCGATTACATTTGTTAGGCGGCGAAACGTGGTTGCCCGATACAGATAAGTACACGTGTCAGTATGTTGCATGATCCTAGTTCTTTGGGCATTGAATGAGGTACTCAAAAGTAGCCGGAAGTGCTTTTAAAAACCATAGATTTATTTCTTTCTTACAAAGCTGCCTTATCCCCGTCAAATTACTGTCTCTTAAACTTAATGCATTTTTCCAAAGTCTGATTCCATTTTTCGAAACATTATTCAAACTTGTATGTTTTGATGGCCTAACAGATGCTCTCGTTTTTCCCTCAACTCTTCTACGTCGGGAAATTGCGCTCGTTTCATGTTCTTCATGTCAGGAAAAAGAAAAAAATCGCATGGAGTGATGTCAAATGCTGACGCCCCTTACTAACTTGAACTTGCTCCGTGCGACCTTTTTTGTTTACTCGAATGATGAAGAATATGAAAGGAGTATGATTTCGCCACGTAGAATAGGTGAGGCAAAAAAAAGGAGGGAGCAGTTATGAGGCCATCAAAACAGACAAGTTCGAAAAATGGTCAGAAGGATGAAATCACAATGTAGGCAAATGCATGAAGTTTAATGGACAGTACATTGAAGGCGTTACGGTTGCTTTGTAAAAAATATATACAAATGGATAGCCTTTTTAAAAAAAAATGGTTTCTTAGCTGGACCTCCACGAATTTGTTAACCTCCATGTTTCGATCCCATGTGTGAGTACTGGTAGAATGTAAAATGACTACACATATTTCTTTCATAGATAATAGTAAGGTGCCCGTCAAGATTTCGCAATCTCTGCCGAACGCTCTCCAAATCATGTTCATTCCTCTCTAAATCAGTGAGCAAATCAGTAGTTTGGTGGAATAATGGGGACGGAGAACATTGAATTTTACAAATCGAGCTACTAAGTTCGAATGCTTTTCAAGGCAACTACATTTCCAGGCTTCAGGTAGAATCTATTTTTTAGAAGAAGAGTTACAGGGAACTGGTGGGGCTATCCTAGTGCAAGTTCAACCACATTAAGAAGGCCCACGGACCTGCAGCAAGACATTTCCTCACCAGAACAGGAATTAGCTTCACTGGTGCAGTATTTAGCGATTATCTTCGTCATGACATTTGGAATAAAGAATATCCAGGGCCGTATAGAAGAAACACTGAAGAAACCCTACCATTTTATATGTTAGATCTAGTGGAGAAATCCTGGCTTCGAACTACTGCTAGTCTTCTAACGCCAGTATGCTTTTTTGGTTTACAGCTGGCGCTGCCTTAGAAAGGTCTACTCTTGTATGGGTAGATAGTTCACACACGTACCCTACTGCAATGAGTTACCCACCACCCCTGGAACACTGAAATTGTACCACACTTTACTAGCTTGATCCTTCATGGCACACGCGACCGGATGTAAGGATGTTAGGCGAGTGGCAACCATGTTAGGCATAGGTCTTCCAGAGGTCTACAGGTTCTCAACCTAAGCAGTTCCCTGGGCGCTTCGGCACTACCGTTGATTGCTGCGAAAAGTGTACAAGCAAGCCAATCTGTCCAGAACCAAGCATTTACTGTGGCTTGTGCTGAGCTGCAGTGGATGCTTCACCACTTGCGAAGCGTGGCCACCAGCATTTGGTTTTCTCACTGAACCTTGCCTTGGGAATGTTGTTCATTTCTGTTACGAATGTACAGGTGTTTTGTAGTAAATACTAATTCAGGCGTTTGGTTTCATGGCTTTGCCATCACATTATGGGGTTACTGCTCACAGTGGTACTCCTCATGTTGGTTCAGACGGAGCACGTAGGCCTGCGATTCTGCGTGGGAACATTTCGCATCGAAACCGCCCATGTTCTCTGTGTTCCCTCCGGTAGTTGCCAAACGGAATGGCTAGCGCAGTGACCTTGTTCCTCGAGCACAGACCTTCACCTTGCTTCTGATTGACCTGATTCTTGCTTTAGGCTTTTTATAGCGAAGCTTTCTTCCTGAACCCCCCTGGTGCTCCTCTTTCTGACCGTGGCTGCCTGCTGCATCTGTTTCGCGTGCGTTGCCGTCTAATTGCTTCTAAATCCTCTTAAACTCCTCCGCCTTCACTCCTCCTCGTTTCTCCTCTCTCTCATGCTCCCTCTTCGTCGTTACGGCGCCAACACCGCTCAGGAGAAAATGGCGCTGAAGTGCGACTGTAAACGAACGAAGCCGGCACGTGGGCCCACGTGAGGCTGTTAGGCGAATAGCGACGCGTCGGCCAGAGCGCACGAGGAGGAGGCGGCAATCTTCTCACGCGAAAATGGCGCTAAAGCGTGACTGTAAACAAACGAAGCTGGCGCGAGGACCCACGTGATGCTACTAGACCAATAGCGATATGGCGTCAGCCTCGGCCAGAGCGCGCGAGGAGGAGACGGCGTCCTTCAGGGTGTGTCGCTATTTTGCGAATTTTAAGAGGCTTTAATTGCTGCGGTGCGGCGGCACCATCTAGGAGCGATAGCTCATGTTACTTGGTCCGTGGCAGTGGGAGGTAGATGGTGGAGCCGGCGTGCGCATGCGGGTCGTTGGCCACTGGTGGAGAGGACGGGAAGGCCGCGATGCGTAGAGCCGCGATGAGACGGGGTTGAGGACACTGTGTAGAGTAGCATCTGCGTGGGCAAGGGAAGGTGGGTTGCCCCGAAGTAATGGCGCAGGAACCAGACTTACCTCATTCACCCTGAGTCCCGTTCCTTGCATTTAGAAGTGAATCGCATTCTTCGCTATTATGCATAAAGCATTCGGTTTCACTCTTGGCTCACATTGGAATAACACAGTCATGCGTTTGAGCGCTCCTTGTGAATTTCGGAAGGCTTCGCTGCAGACAGATTCCAACAGGGCACATCAGCTCAGATGCATTTTTTACTGTTTATGCTATTGATATGCAGGGCGGTAAAGTATACAGAAAAAAATCTTGTTGCTAAACCGTTAGGAGCTCGTTGCTAAAGTTTTGATGTCTGTAGAACGCGGCGAAAACACAAGTTTGACGGTGTTACACTTGGGTGCACTAGCTCGCGCTCTCCACAAGTTTCGTCCTAGAAATCTGTTTCTAAGCGTCTTACTTTCAATGATGTTCATTTAACTTGATAAAAGCAACTCAAATATTGGAGATGAGAAACAATCATTGCTTCGTATTGCAACAAATTTGAAGTTAACCTGATTATCTTTGAATTTATCGTGCTCGTTTGCTTTTCCTGGCCATATATAGAAGTGTGACTGAAAATCTGGCTTTTTCGTTGTGTTTCTGGTATTTACTTTTCTATTGTGTTAGCTTTCAACGAGCAAACTGTACTTATGCTTCTACGACTATTCCGCACCAAATGAATTTCGGAAGAAATTGCCTGAAGAAATACAGCTTCTTTATTATCCCTAGAAAATATTTCGGAGGCTTTTAATAAGCGCCGATATATAAATGAGAAAACTAAAATACTCAAACAGAAAATACTGAAGATGAGACTAATATATAATATGTCTTGCTTGCAGTACTTGAATATAAAGATTACAAGGAAATAGAGTGAAAGTTTGTTGCGCAACAAAATCTCGATATAATTTTTAGCCACTCAGGGGCTGAAAAGTATTGGCTAAACATATAAAAGGAGGGAAGCATTAGGCAGAAAATAGCGTGATAGTTGCTGCGTACATTTGTGTTTAATATTAAAACCCAAAACATAGCCATATATAGACGCATTATTGTATACGTTTTCATTGCTTTGTGAGGATACAGTTTGGTAAGAGTGATTGAAGTCAAACCTACACTCTGACATCTACAGACAGTCGTCACTTATGCGAAAAAAGTGCAAAGAAAAACGAAAGGAAATATGTTATTGCGTTGTTCTTGCCGTGAACTTTCCGCGATATAAATAGTACCATAGTGCATTGACAGCGTTATCATTATTGCCAACACAACTAAAAATAACCGCACAGGTTTAAACAAGAGATTGCGTCATCCATTTATTTGTATCACAATAAAGAACACTAGAACAGTGCGGCTTGGCCAAACATATCTCTAAAGAATAAACAGCAGGCTTGTTCAACGTTGAAGAATTCAAACTATTTCCAGCGAAGCCGTAGCTTTAGAGTAGTTGAAGGAATAAATTTGGTTGCCTCTAATTTATTCGCACACTTTAAAGAGTTGCCCATACATGAGTGTACACTGCTTCTTTTTCTTTCTTTCATGGTATTAATTACTGTAGCAACAACCCGACATTCACCAGTTGTGCATAGTCAGAGAACGGAGAACACAATAAAAGTCACACAGAGAAGAGGCATCGTTCATACAGTGGGTTGAAATGTTCGTTTCACTTTAGCAGGGTGGTGAGGACGGGAACCTCACCAAAATGGGGTACCAGTCCGGCTGTGTATCAAGTCCATCAGGAGTGTACACACCTGAATGCAAAAACACCCATGTCGCGTCCACGTTACCCATCTGTGTTGGGTTTGAAATTGGTCGCCATTCTTTTTATACCGAGGGGTCGTGCTAAATTTTGCACAGCCCGAAAAATCAAATCATATATGCTCTGGAAAGCTTGAGTGAACAATTTATTCCTTAGACCATAAATAATCCAAAATAATTCGAATTCCTCTGACCATAACGAATAACGTGTCCACTATTATTACCAAATGGTAACCTTCTGTACCTTAGGGTTACATCGGGATACTATAAAGCATACCTTTACTGACCAGATATTGCTTCGAGCACTTGCTATATTTTTAAGAGGTTGCTTTGATCCCCATGAAATGGGGGTACGCACAAATCTTCTGTACTGTTTCGCCATATTTGCTAAATTTGCTCTCGGTGGCAATCGTAGTTATCCCAGAGCAGGAGACTAATTTTTCATCACCTGTGAAGTGCAATCATGACGCTATGTAATACTTGCGTAATTAGTTTATGGCGAAGGCTGCAATTAAATCATATTATCATACATTTGTCTACAGACTGTACATCATGTACTTATCTCGGCCAAATATAAACATGGTTGTTTGTTTAGTTCACTGGGAAATTGAAAAAGAAACTACAGATTATTTTCATGAAAGTAGGGAAGTACAATGATTCAGTAAATAGTTAGAAAGCGTCTATTAGAGACAAGAACATGATTGTTTCGACATATATTAAACATGAAATTTCCACGATTTTCGCTGGAATTTGAATCACTGCCTTGTACAGTTGTTTTAGTGCTCTGGGAAATATTGCGAAGAAAGGCATTACGGTTTTTGAGAAGCTTTAACAAGTAAATTCCTACAAAAGCTGTAATTAGCCTTTACTTAAGATATGTCGTTCCTCACTCCTAACATGTTTACTACTTAGGCGATATATAATGCTCACCCCAGAGACTAAGGAAATAAAGTACATTCTTTTTAAAATGGGAAAAACCTGAAAGAAGACAAGTATTCTGTAATTGTTTTAAAGCATACAGTTACCAGATATACTTCAAATTTTTAACATGTCTCATGTGAAGTTTCTCCCAGTTCCTGTAACTCTGAATATGTCTCCTTGTTTGTCCTTCCATGAAGGTAGGAAAAGTTTTATAGTTTCATACGATGCCTTCACACGGGCGCAGAACGAGCCTTCACCATGTTAGTTAGCGCCTAAACGACACACACGCACTACAGTTCTTGACTTCATATTACCCCAAACATTCCCCACATTTATGTAAATTATAAACTTCGGGGTGACCTAGTATTTTCTGAAAGCCTTGAAACCTTACATGCTATGTTTGAGCTCCTGAAGTTGCCTCAAGTAATGGGCTGTAAAATTATAGGTGAGTAGCTACACAAACATTTTGATGGCAGCCATCATGAATACAGCTTTTCTGATTTATATTGATTTTGCACAACAATAAATCAGACGTGAATAAAACACGCACTCTAAACAAGCTCCATGAGAATTTTCGGAACACGAAATAGAATGTATTTGAATAGTACACAGATTGTGTCACCATGTTTCACAAAGTAAAAGTTAATATGCCTGAAGATTGCTGATACTACAAGCAGAAGTGAGCAATGTCTCAAGCTGACTGCTCAAACAGGGCCAGTAATGGAAGAATAAAGGAATTATGGGTCAATATTTCTGATAGGAAGGAACAATATACATTTATAGTCAGAACTATGGCAAATCCACTACGAACATGAGTAAGATGTCGCCTCCTCAACGGATAAATAAGAACCGTAAAGATGAAAGACTATAATTTAGAGCATATCTTACATACACTCTTGAGAAAAGCGAGAACAAGCTAAACGTGGAAGCCAACGCTTCCACGAGTGGACTACTCTTTTGCAAAGTGACATATGTTTTCCTCGGGGTAGTATATAGAATTCCTCTAAAAAGGAAAAGGTGTAAAGCGGGTGGACAAGACAACTACTGAGGGTGTGTTAGCCGTGAGGGTATAGAACTGGAAAGAAAGTGGCGCTATTCAACGTGCCATGTGTCAACCGACCATTTATTTTTTCGTGGTATGGGCCTGGACGTCGGGGGGTGGATTATCTCCGCGACAGGATGCGAGTGAGCTATCTTCTCTCTGATAGAAAGAATAAAAGAAGTGGCAGAAAACGGTGCTCGTGAAAAAGAAATACTAAAATACAGGTAACATATAAATAAAATATAAAATTTTCGCAATGCCATGGTTTTATAATAAAGAGCTGTTAATTGCTAGGCGGAGAGCCACTATTCTTGAAAGTATGAAATGGCTTTCAGACTTGTTGAACGGCTGAGCAATTTAATCATACTTACAATATCTAAGAAGTTCAAATGGTACCTACGTGATTCGTTTTTTAGCAATGACGGTGTTCTTGCAGGTCGACGAAGTTATTTTAAATACGTTTCTGTAGAACAGGTAGCGTAATAAAATTGCAACATTGTTGATGACACTAAAATGAGCTTTATTTTCAGATGATCCACCGCCGACCCCAATTGGAGAAAACATTACTGTAAACGCCTCTATTTTCTACGACTGTCGGTACCTTGCGAAATTTATGGAAAGAGTCAATGATACAAACATAACGCAATACTTGACCAAGTTAGCCTATCAGGTACAGTTACAATATTTTCCTTTTAAGCTAGATAAGGAAGTCTTGAGGTGGAAAAGGAAGACTATGGAGATTCATAAATATTGATGTAATGAAAAACATGTATGGTATACCAGATTAATTGAGGTAGGCTAGGTGACTGTTTTCCACCATCTCGATCCAAAAGCATTGTCATTCGATCAGCATCATCATCAGCACCCTATCCTGTCGTTTCACGCGTGATGTGACGTGCGTGCCGCTTAGCGTCAATACGCACAAATTTTGCGCGAACATACTGCACCAGGTGTCTCGACATGTAGCAGTTGTACGCTGGGCGTAGCTGGACCGGGCTAACTCAAGCAGGCTAGCTGGCCATTTTTCACCACCCCATGTCGAAGGGGATGCCAATACACCGTTATTATCATCATCATCAGCAGTAACGTACCATGCCACGGGTTGAGGGAGGTGACATGTGCGCCACGTAGTCAGAATACCAGTGTTTAATCTTCGGAACATGTTATGGCGTATTAGATATGGTACGTGTTTTCCTGGCATCCTTCGAGTTCACCAGACCACATCGGATCGCCGGCGCACCCAATTAAGATGCGCCGAAGCACGTCTAACACATTCCCAGACATGTCAACCAAGTTGGCGACCCCCACCTCGAGCGCCGCACGCCGAGCTATTGTCTCCCTGCTTGACTCATCCCGAAAGTGCAACGGGAGCCTGACATGGTTCCAGGTAATCTTGGTCCTGAGCAAAGCTGTGTTGCAGCTCCGAAAGGTCGCTCGAAAACAACCCGTATCCCAAAGCAGAGCGCTTGCATTCAAGGACGCAACGCCGTGGCAAGTCACCCCTCGGACAATGGAGCCCTTGGAGCGACCCCATGAGCCGATTGGGATGGCACTTGCAGGCCAGGAGGCAACACCGGTGGCAAGTTATCCCTCGGGCAGTAAAGCCCTTTGAGCGACCACTGAGCCGAATGTGACGGCACTTGCACGGGCGCCTACCATTGGAGGAAAATGACGACACCTGAGCTGGCCCGACGATTGGCCAAAAATAACGTGACCCTGAGACAGCGAAGGGGTTAAAAGCCAGAGACAGGGAGCAGAGAGAAGCATTCCTTCATTCATTCATTTTTTCATTCTTCTTGCCACGGGCCGCAGCATCCGATTTGCTGCAGGCCGTCAATGACTTTATTACTCTTCACTACTTTGTGTTATTACTGTAAATAATGTAAACAAACTTTCAGTTTCATCTCAAGATCCTCCTCAACGTCGGCCCACTCCCGCACTCAACGGCAAGATCCAATAAGCCCCTCCTCACAAGGTACAAACCGCTGCTGAAGAAGCGAATCGCAGAGCTACGGGCTTTTTTGTACCAGACAACATCGAGCTAAGCACACCACTGTGCAGAGAACAGGACAAGCCACAGATTTCCGTCCACGCCAGGTGGACAGTTCAGATCCTTCTCGTGAATGCGACGCGAAGAGACATCACCGCGAAGACCCTGTCGTGCATGGTTCCGAAAATGAAGCTTCTACGGAGCGGCTCCTGCAGCCTACGCTGTGACTGCGCCGAGTAGGGCGTGCAAGCCTGTGACTTTTTTTCTTTCACTGGTGACTTTTTTATGGACGCAGCCATTTGAGATATCTCGACGCAACACTGGGGTAGAAATCACGCCATGCTGTCAGGATAAAAGCAATATCATGGCTATAAAAAGAAAAACACCGCCATGTGATTTGTTGCGGATCATAGGTATTGGAGCTTGTCAAAATTTCCTCATCAGGGTTTCACGCGCATCGGGCTTGGCGTAACCAAAACGGCCTACCACCAACTCCTACTACTGCCGACGCGTAAAGGCACTTTACAAGTGATGAGCTGGAGCAAAGCGCGGAGGAAGCAGAATTGGCGGCATCAGTCATGCAGCAACATTATTTACAACTATGTTTTGCGACATGTCAGTTTGGTCAAGTCGGAAAAGATGGGTCAAGTGCCCTAACAGAATTCCTTTATATCCTACATTACCGAATGAAGCTTAAGCCCGTGAAACAGATGCTATTTACGTTTTCAATTATTTTCGCAAATTTTTATTTATGTGCTTATTTAACCATCAGGGTTCGAAATACAGGCTAATATACAGGCCAATATGGATGACATCACGAGCAAAATAACCTGCAAACTTATACATGACATAAAAAAGCTGGACCTACAAATTATGTATTTATTTAGGTGCCAGTAACTAATGAAATTCTACAAAAGATGTAACCGCAGGAACAGTCACAGGAGAGAAATATAATTACATGCCTATTCCACAACAAACCCCACTGGGTGGCACAATATAGCATCATGCCTGATTATGGGCATAGTGTCATGTTTGATACTTAGTCGCTCGATTGGCGCGGCATACTGGAAGGTATGCCTTCCAGTATGCCAAACTACTCAACTGGACTGCTATATGGACTACTCAACTGGACTGCTATATGGACTACTCAACTATATGAACTATTCAACTGCATATGGACTACTGAACTGCATAGAAAAAAAAAGAAACTTCGAAGATACCCGAGCATTTCTATGGGCCTCTTTCACAGCTCTTAAACAACAGAAAACTTCACGAAACACAACAGTGGTTTAATAAATGTTTAGAGCTTCTAAAAACAGTTCTATATTTATCAGTAATGTAGGCTGTCGGCCAGGAAACATTTTCTGTGGTGATACACTAAGACAGCCGTAGGCATTTCCTCAATAATAATCGCCTCCGCACAGTTCAGGCTTACAGAGGGTTGCAAAATTGGCATGGCTATCCTTCTGTCTGTATTGGTAAGCACACTGGGCCTTTTTAGCTCGACGTTTAATATTCGTTCAGGACATCGCCCGCGTACCACCAACGTTGCCTAACAAATGCAGAAAGGCAAGTGTGCTGAGAAGAACGCTGTCCTTTCGACGTCACCGAGCCAATCAAGTCTTTGTAGGCTATGTAATGTGCGTCATGGAGGCCTTGAAAAACCACTTTGAAAAATGTGCAATCAGCGGCACTTCGGTAATTTTTGTTCTAATGAAACCCCCCTAGAATAATGCATTATGTGTGATGCAAGTATGTCTAATATAAATAAATAAATAAATAAATAAATAAATAAATAAATAAATAAATAAATAAATAAATAAAAGAACACGAAACAAATAAATAGAAAATACAATTTCCGAAGGTGTGCAAGATAGGCGAAGCAGACAGTAACCGAGGCTAATCTTGAAATCGCAAAAACACTCCACCTTAATAAGCTTTCAACACGCATTCTGTGCGTTTATATAACATTGATGAAATACACAATTTTTCGGTTTTGCCAATTTGAGCAATGCCGTGTGGTTTGCTTCATCCCTTACAGAAAATAAAAATAAGGACAACCCCGCCGTACTATGTCACAGTCGCTAAATTCCTCTTGTTAAGGGGTCCATGCGCACCCGAAAAGGGTAAACAAGGGAACCCTTAACCATAGCACGTGAAAGCACCTTATAATTCGCCCTGTGTTAGAGGTGTAAATTTTATTCAGGAGGGATTCTCTAGGGTCGGTATTATGGATGATACAGTCACTTTCGCAGTGTTTTGCGTGTCTTTGCATGCACAGGACGCGCGGAGTAGAAGACTGAAATCGTTCCTTACACTTTTCAAGGACAGCTAGCTTCGCTACACTGAACTAGAAATAAAATAAAAGATTTCTAGTATACTCTCGTTTCGTACTGGTCCACAAAGGCTGTAGATCCGACCCAAGTGGCATGTTTTTCCGAAGCGAAAATATGACATGGCGGCGAAGGCTCCCACCACCGACACGACGCCATATGTCAGACGTGTCGACACCGTCACAGGTAACCTACAATACGGCGTGAAATTTCATTCTTTGCCATTCGTTAGTTCAGCTACCGGTGAATGGCGGAGAGTTACACCATCTGCTCCATGCCAACTGCATGCGTTCGCAAAGAACATAGTGCGCTAAAGCACGTCGCATTGCTGCTCACTGCTTGCAGTGGTTCGCAATACCATAAGCAAAACAAAAAGTCGCCAACACCTATATTATGACGGCTGTCTGCGATAATGCCTTTGGCAATAAATCAATATAGCGACACCATGCATTGCCACTGTTGAAACGTGTTATGTGTGGGGCATGTACGTCAACCGGATTCCTTTTCGCGTTTTCCTAAGCGCGCTCGGCGCCATCTGGCGGTACTTCAGCGAAGCCTATGCACGCCCTCCGAAATGCATGGCGCATCAGTTCGCGAAAGCGCTGAGAAACGCGTCATGCGGCAGCCGAACTCGTCTCTCGCGGTTTTTTTCTCGACACGCTGCGCCAATCAGTGGCACTGCCCAGAAGCTCGCGCACAACCTTCGAGACAGCAAACGTGGTGCGCCGGTGCATGCGAACACTGAGAATTGTTCCTTCGTTTGCCAAACACCCAGGGGAGCATACGTCATGACCATAGTTGGCGAGAGGTTCTTAAAGTAGGGCACATACTTAGTGCATTCATTGCACAGTTCACTAAAGCGTTGTCGGAAAGGCGTTGACTGAAAAGAAGCACCTACCGCGTGCATTCGTGGGGCAACCTGAGAATACATCTGGTTGCTCGCCTTGAGGAACCCTTATGGTGTGGGTTCTATTCTGCTGAGCATCACAGAAATTTAAGCCATTTTTTTCTCACTGCAGAGAGGCAAACTTCTAGCACTACAAACAGTTACCTACTTCGGCGTCAAAGACGTTAATCGAAGAGCACCACAGACCTACGGGCGAGTACGCAGTGACCCAGCTTGGCAACAAATAGCTTCATTGAAGACGAACACAGACTGAGTGACACATACCTAGTGCTCCAAGTCAGCGTAAAAGAGTTCCTTAGAACAACTCCGGGACTAGATTGACCCATGTCGGTGTGAAGGAGGTTCGCTGAAGAAAGGCATCTATGAGCACATTGCCATATACATAGCGACTAAGGTTGGTTCTACGGTTGTTGGCCAACTCTGCTGCTTCGGCACAGCAATAAATACGCGACCCATTCGGCCGCAAACTTCCCAGTGACCCAGGTAGGTGGCAAAATGGCTAGGTACACAGGCACAGCGCCAGAAATGTGCGTGAACGGTGCTTAGAATTCTAACGCCATAATAAACGTTTTCCGCATGGCAGTCTTTCGAAAAAATGCTGGGCATTGATCCCAGTATGCAAAACGTAACGAAATATTTCATGCACAGCTATATGAAATTGCGGAATGCAACAGATATTGGCAACCTCTACAGATTTGGTAACGTCTACAACCGATGTTGGTAACCTCTACACTTCACGACAAGTGTCATACTGGAACAAATGTGGCAAACAGCAGGAATCACTGGCATCAGTACGAGCGATCTAATTCCAGCAACAACGGGCGCTCTTCAAGCGCCAACCAGTGGTGCCCATCATCAGTGTTTGGTAACCAACAACGATTCCGGTGCCATTCCTTGATTTTATACCAAATATACAGCCGTTCGACTACCCCGCCGCAGGCACCATTGTTCTCAGCGTTAATGAGCATTTCGTAAATTTACTGGTTTCTGGCTGGGAGGCTCTGCGAGACGCTTGTTTTCTGCGAAGAGCGTGTAGTATAGGCTTCTACTGATACTTACCGCTTATTTATCGCGAAAGCTGCAACACATAAAAACGCAGATGAGCAAGAGACATGTTAATAATAATAGCAAGCTCTTAAGAGGCGCAGCTTATCCACTAGATAGATAGATAGAATAAACTTTATTGTCCAACAGAAAAAGGTGATCTATCCACCCCCCGACGCACAGGTCAGGGGGCGAGTGCCGCCGCCTCAGATGCAGGCTGGGAGGTCTTGGGTCCCAGCAGCCTCTTCGGCCAGTTGGACGAGCCGGAGCTGGAGCTCAGGGTCCGAGCTGCGCAGCAGGGTCTCCCAGGTTTCTCTACTATCTATTTTGTGCGTTCCCCCGGGAGAGTACGGACATTCCCATATTATGTGGTCGAGGGTCCCTCTCGCCCCACAAAGATTACATTTATCGCTCCTGGCCTCGGGGAACATGTGGTTCGCCATAACCGGGTGCGGATATGTATAAGTTTGTAGTCGTCTCCACGCGACTGCTTGTCTGTTGTTTAATTTTGGGTCTGGCGGGGATACCAGTCTACGAGCCAATCTATAATGCTGCGTGATCTCCCCATATTTAAGCATGCGCTCTCCGCTCCCTCGGTCATCGAGGGGCCCCGTAGCGGCTCGGCGGTAGAGATCTCGAGCCAGCTCGTGGGCCGCCTCGTTGCCGGGGACGGCTTCATGCGCCGGAGTCCAAATTATTTGAATTTTTCTATCTAGCTTTCTCTGGCCTAGGATTCTGGCCGCTAAGGGCGAGATCCTTCCCTTGCTAAGGGAAGAGATCCTTCCCTTGCTAAGGGCGAGATCCTTCCCTTGACTATACAGTCAAGGGAGTCGTCCGAGGCATTCCTCTCGAAGAAGACGCGAAAGACACTCACCTCAATATCGTCAACAAGAGGAACCCGAGTGCCTTAGCGGCCAAAAGACTCAGCAAGACCACGTCGGTCATCATCGCCTTCGATGGTGGCCGAGTACCAACGTGGGTGTACTACGGGGGTGCTATGCTCAGGTGTACCTTGTACAGAAAGCAGATTGACATGTGCCACCAGTGCGGACGCGTCGGCCATCGCATGGACGTCTGCCCGAACCCCCAAGACCGTGTGTGTAGAGGCTGCGGAGCCTCGAACCCAGACCCCAATCACACATGCACGCCAAGGTGTCACCTTTGTGGGGGAGCGCATCCCACTGCGGACAAGGCCTGCAAGGCTCGATTCAAGACCCCCTATCTTGTTAGGAAACGACGCGGCGACCGACAGAGGGCAGCTGCGGAGGCCGCCCTCGAGCTACAGCAACAGACCTACGACCAACATTTCCCACCTGCCTCCCGCTCCCGCTCTCGAGGCCGGGCCCGGTCTCGCTCGGTTGCGGGGTCTCCATCCGGCCGGCAGAGCAGGTCTCGGAGCCGGGCGCGCAGCAAAACTCCCAGGGCGAGCCGTAGCCGTTCGAGCTCTCGGCGTCCGAAGCAAGCCGGCCAGCAAGATTCGGACCTACCTGACAAGGTGAGCTGGGCAGATGCGGTTAAGGGCTCGCTGAGACGCAAGGCTCAGGGAGCTACTGCCTCGACTCCAATACTGCCTACTGCCTCAGAACCCAATAATAAGAGGGACCCCAGGGATGTGGCATTAGAAGAAATGCAGCGCGAAAACGCACAATTACGTACGGTCGTGCTACAATTAACCCAAGAAATTCGAGAGATTAAACAGTCCATGGCGCAGCCATCTATACCTAAACCTCCTTTAGTCCCGACTCCCGTCACGAACGGTAACGACAGTGCGGCGCCGCCCACAAAGAAACGCGCGGCGGCCAGTTCCGAGTCTCAACAGCTCGAGAACCTCGAATCAGCAGTAAGTGATTGGCGCAAAGCACATGTCACGATAAATGACTGGCGGAAAGAACAAGAAGAAATGAGGAAGCTGCTTTCAGAAATTCAAACCGGGATCCGCAACATCGGCGTTGCGGTCAATAACCTCACTGCTCGAACAGACAGGGTTGAAGTCCATATAGACAAAATCGAGACTCACATAGGCCTTCGCCCAGGCGTGGAAATGATGCCCACCATGGGCCCTACAGTCATTCACCCTAGCCCTATTTCAGGTAACGCACAAGTACAGCACCACGATGGCCAGCCCCACTAACGAGCTCGTGGTGTGGCAGTGGAACTGTCGGGGCTTCAATAAGAAGCAACCACTGCTGCAACAATACATCCGACACGCGCAACCCAAACCCGACATCATAATGATACAAGAAACAGTAGGTACCGTACCAAAGCTTCCAGGTTACACTGCGCATGCCTCGCCGATTCCCGTTGATCGCGGACTTGCAATTTTAATTCGGAAAGGGACAGTAGCGCAAGAACACAGCGTAAGCGGCACACATGCGGAAAACATGCTTGTAGAGCTCCTTCCCAATAGAACACGCAACCACAGTGTATTTCTCCTCAACGTATATAGTAATCCGGCTCACTCACGGGCTCGTTTCCTCTCTCTGTTCCGAGGGGCGCTTGCCTTGGCGGGCGCAAACCCGTTTCTGGTCGGGGGAGATTTTAACGCCCCGAACGAGGCCTGGGGCTATGGCTACACTACCGTCAAAGGTCGACGCCTGTGGCAGGACCTACATGATGCCGAGTTAACTCTTATTACCGATCCCACGGCGCCGACCCGCACGGGCACCTCTACGGCACGGGACACGACACCAGACCTGACGGCGGTCCGTAACATCCCTCAAGCAATGTGGCGCAATACCTTTGAAGATCTCGGTAGTGACCACATGATCATAGAAACACGAATTCCTCAAGCGGGTACACCCCCTTTTCCTAAGCAATTCAAATGGACGGACTGGGACAAATTCCGAAAGCAGCGAGCTGAACAGAGAGGTGAGGAGAACATCGATGACATCGAGGCATGGATGGAGACGCTCAACGACGACATGAACAAGGCGACGCAGACGCTCGCACCCGAAGTCCAGGTTGACAAGATCGACAGCCGACTAGCCCACCTCTGGGAAGCCAAGGCGTCACTAACCGCAAGATGGAAAAAGCAAAGGCACAACCGAAAGCTTCGTAAGAAGATCGCACATATCAATCGCCAGCTGGAAGAACATTGCCGGACCTTAAGCCGCCAACAGTGGTATGACATCTGCAACGCGGTCGATGGGCAGCTCCACAATGGCAGTACGTGGCGCCTCCTTCGTCACCTCTTGGGGGAAACGCAGAGCAAGTCTGCTCAGCAAGCAAACCTGCAACGCCTTTTGCACAAGGAACAGGCTACCACGAGTGATCACCAGCTCGTGACACGCCTGCTAGCCAAGTACTTCCCTCAACGGCCCGATGTTCAACACGGAGATTACACTGGAGAGACAAATGTGACACTCGATGAAGAATTTCACGAGTCAGAGATCCGCGCAGCTCTCCACGACCTTAATGGCAAATCAGCACCTGGTCCCGACAAGGTAACGAACAAGACTCTAAGAAACCTCGATGATGCCTCGATAACCGCTCTTACGGCATACATCAACAAATGCTGGCGAGCAGGTTGCATCCCAGAGGCGTGGAAACGCTCTAAAGCAGTCCTGATACCGAAGCCAGGCAAGCCGTCCAGCCTCGATCACTTGCGGCCCATTTCCCTCACATCCTGCGTTGGCAAGGTGATGGAGCACGCGTTCCTCTCCCGCATCAACCACCACCTCGAGGACACTGGAGCCTACCCACCCACTATGGTGGGCTTCCGGTCACACCTCTCCACTCAAGACGTCATGCTCCAGCTCTACCACCAGATTATCAATGACCCAACTAGTGGCAACCGGGCCATCCTCGGTCTAGATTTGGAAAAGGCATTTGACAATGTAGCACATGCAGCAATCCTGAGCCGCATAAACAAGCTCAACTTGGGTGAGCGAAGCTACAACTACGTCAGAGACTTCCTGTCGCGCCGCACAGTCACCCTCGCGGTCGGCAGCATGACATCCGACGAACATACACTAGGAAGCACCGGCACTCCTCAAGGATCGGTCATATCCCCGCTCCTTTTCAACCTGGTTATGCTGGGTCTCCCGGCCTACCTCGACCAGATCGATGGCCTCCATCACGCCTTGTACGCAGATGACATCACCCTGTGGGTCAACAAGGGCAGTGATGGTCAGATAGAATGCACCTTACAAGCAGCGGTCTCTGCAGTCGAAACCTACCTCCAAGACACAGGTCTCCGACTATGTCCACTGAAATCGGAGCTGCTCGTCTACCGCTCGCGCCGCCGGCCCAAGCCTACAGCCGAATCGCGCCACTGTGACGACATAATCCTCTATACGCAAGACGGCTCCTGCATTCCCCGAGTCCCGAAGATACGCATCCTAGGCATGCTTATAACAGCCAACGGGTCAAACATAGAAGCTATTCGCAAAATCGAAGGCAAGGTTACAGCGGCTACCCGCCTGATCAAACGCATTACAAACAAGCACACGGGCATGAAGGAGGACAGTGTCATGCGCCTCATACACTCTTTCGCAATCAGTCACATCACTTATGTGGCTGCCTTCCACAATTGGAATGTCACTGAAAGGGAGAAAATCAACACCCTTATACGCAAGACTTACAAGATCGCCCTTGGCCTACCGGAGTCCACAAGCACTGCTCGTCTGCTACAGCTGGGGGTATACAACACGCTTGAGGAAATTGTGGATGCGCAAAGAACCTCTCAACTCGAACGCATGTCTCTGACAGCCACGGGCCGCTACATCCTGCAGAAACTCGGCTTCAACTACCACGTCCAACACGGTCAGAAACAGGTCATTCCACCTGACCTCAGCGACACGCTGATTGTCGCCCCTATACCTCGAAACATGCACCCCGAATTTAATCGGGGCCGACGCCAGGCCCGTGCCAAGGCACTGCTGCGCTCCTTGGGTGGAAAGAGGACTACGCGCTTTGTAGACGCCGCAGAATACACACGAGAACACCGGTTCACGGCGGTAGTCGTAGACGTTAGCTCCCGGCTTACGCACGCGTGTAGTGTCGCAACAGAATACCCCGAAACAGCAGAAGAGGTAGCAATTGCGCTTGCGCTTACCGACCCCCTCTGCGAGGTAGTTTTTAGCGACTCACAATCCGCAGTTCGCAACTACGCGCGGGGGCGCATTTCCTCCGAAGCTCTCCAGATTCTAAGGAAAGCTGGTCGACAGCACTTAAATAACACCGCCATCATATGGTTTCCAGCGCACGTCGCCACCCCCACCGATGAGGGCCTCATTAACTTGAACGAGGTAGCACACCGCTCTGCGCGAGAACTGACCCGCCGCGCAGAATCGGAGACCGCCTCTTCGAGTTCAGAACTGCTGGCTCAAAACACGCGAGAACGCCTGGTCAGGTACAATGACATCACCAAGCACTACCAGCTAGGCAGGCGGTTGCTGCCCCCACCTCACCCCATGCTGAAACGTCGCCAGGCAGTCACCTGGCGACAATTGCAAACACAAACCTTCCCCAGTCCGGTGCGATTGCAGCACATTTTCCCCGCGCAATACCCGACTGCTCTTTGCAAATTATGTCAGGCAACTAGAGCGACGCTGTCACACATGTTGTGGGAGTGTCGGGTTACATCAGCTACAATGGCAGTAGCTCCGGAGGCTCTTGCGTCGAAGTGGGCCGCCGCTCTGCGCAGCTCCAACCTCAAGACACAAGAGTGGGCTGTCCAGCAAGCCCGAGAGGCGGCGACGAGGCAAGGCCTCGAAGTCCCCTCATGGGAGACCTGAGCCCGGGTCGTCAAATTCGCCGGATTCAGAATAAAGTTGTTTCCATCCATCCATTCCCTTGCTAAAATTTTGTATGGCAGTTTTGCTGTCACTGATCACAAATTTCGCGTCTGTTCCAGCGCAAGCTAATGCGATCGCAATTTCCTCGGCAACTTCTATGTTGCGCCCGCGCAGAGTGACAGCAGTCACGGGAATACCCCCGCCGCTGACGGCCGTTGCCACCGTAAAACTGCCGCTACCTCCCGCCGCGTCTACATAGGCCACCTCATGCTCCGAGATATTACCGAATCTAATTTTTAATGCTTCGGCTCGTTTATGCCTCCTGTCTTTGTTATGTTCCGGGTGCATGTTTTTTGGCAGAGGGGGGATAATCAGATTTTTTCTAATTTCCCTATCTACTTCCACCTTTTGGGTGGGGCCTCTGTCCGGGTTTATTCCAGCTTTGGCCAATATGGCTCTTCCTGTCTTCGTGGTGCTAAGTCTCTCAATTTGAGAGCTTATCCACTAAAACTTTTCTTCAGTGAAATTTGTGTATAGGAAGGTATTTGAGTACGTGATGCTTCTGTCAGCTTGTCAACACGAAAGAGAATAGGTTTTATACAGAAACAAATGTAGATTGTACTGTGTTTTGGTCTTTAGTTAAAGGTGCACCCGAACAGTAATGTTGAGTTGCATGGCTATTGTCTCCGTATTTGCTGAGAATATACAAAATATTTTTGCTATTGGATGCTCTATAAGGTGCCACCTATTACGCAACATGCAAACCCTAAAACTTTGGCGTGATCCCACCCAAGATAATTGCTCAGCGTGATATGGTGGACGGCCTAGTGTCATCAAGAAAAGCGGGCCGGAGAGCACACTTCTTCATAATTGCATTTACTATTGCAATCGCATGGCGCTATACGAGGGAAAGTGGAGTTTTTAAATGGAATATATTGAACTTTTCAAATTACAAAGCAATGCTTCGAATGGCTCTCAAGAAATAAGCGGTTGTTCGGGAATCTTCACTCTTCCCAGAAGAAGTAGAACTCAATGGTTAAATAATGTAATATGGAGCACCAGTAGAGCTTCATTTATTTAGAAGAAGTTCAATTGAAAGATCCTTAAAATTGTACTTGTGACACTTTATTAACAACTTTTAGCAGTTCTGATGGAGTGTGTATTTGAACACTAGAAAACTAAGTTTTCAATATCTTTAGGTGGATCATCGACAGTCAGCCATAGGGAGACACACTATACGACAATATAATGAAGACACGTGGACGCGTTCTTGTTGCTGGTCATCATCATCATCATCATCATCATCATCATCATCAGCCTGGTTACGCCCACTGCAGGGCAAATGCCTCTCCCATATTTCTCCAACAACCCCGGTCATGTACTAATTGCGGCCATGCCGTCCCTGCAAGCTTCTTAATCTCATCCGCCCACCTAACTTTCTGGCGCCCCCTGCTACGCTTCCCTTCCCTTGGAATCCAGTCCGTAACCCTTAATGACCATCGGTTATCTTCCCTCCTCATTACATGTCCTGCCCATGCCCATTCCTTTTTCTTGATTTCAACTAAGATGCCATTAACTCGCGCTTGTTCCCTCACCCAATCTGCTCTTTTCTTATCCCTTAACGTTACACCTATCATTCTTCTTTCCATAGCTCGTTGCGTCGTCCTCAATTTGAGTAGAACCCTTTTCGTAAGCCTCCACGTTTCTGCACCGTAGGTGAGTACTGGTAAGACACAGCTATTATACACTTTTCTCTTGAGGGATAATGGCAACCTGCTGTTCATGATCTGAGAATGCCGGCCAAACGCACCCCAGCCCATTCTTATTCTACTGATTATTTCCGTCTCATGATCCGGATCCGCAGTGACTACCTGCCCTGAGTATATGTATTCCCTGACGACTTCCAGTGCCTCGCTGGCTATTGTAAATTGCTGTTCTCTTCCAAGACTGTTAAACATTACTTTCTGGTATAATGTGTAAATGAGGTTACTATATAACAATAGCGAAAATGATAAACTAGAACTTTAGGCGCAGTCCTTCCTTGTTCAAAATGTATTTTCTTGTTTTTCAGGCTCAAGAACATTTTAATAACCAGTCAGTGATGATAAAAATCAATGTCAACAGTACGATGCTGGTAAGACAGTTTTAAAGCAACTGTATCGCATATTTGAGTAGCGTCGGTAATATATCGTCTTGAGCTTTGGGACACTATAAACTAATTTTTGTGTTGAGGACACATAATGCGGATCTTCAAGTGTAAAAAGCTTTTTAACATCCCTGATCGAGAATTGTTGCAACAAACGCGTGGTCAACTGTGTTTTTGCATTCTGTAGAAAAATAAAGGTATGAGCGCTGTTTTATTGTTACACAATAGTAATGTTAAGAATACTACATTAAAAATATCAACTGATGCTTCTCCTTAACAAACAGCTCCATCCACTCGTAATACGTGAAAGCATAATGATTTCATCATCCCACATAAAGGAATTCTGCGGTTTTCCCCGCCACGACGACAGTACAATTTTGCAATACAACTCAATATGAGCCACACGTAAGGGACGTCTCAGGATTAATTCTCACTTTCTGGGGTTATTTGACGTCGGCCTGAAGCAATGTATACGGGCGTTTCTGCATTTCGCACCCATTGAAATGCGGTCCCCAAAGCCGAGGTTTGATCAGGCGACCTCTTGCTTATCTGCGCTACGCCCTAACCATTTAACAACCATGGCGGGTTCACTTAGAAGGAATTCAATTGACACGTAATCAGCAAGAAAGTATTTTAAAATGCAACTAAAGATTGCAATTAATTTCGACGTAAACAAAGGTTTTGATTAAAATGGGTGCATGTAGATGGCACAGGATATCGGGCAGAATAAAGGCTACACCACTTTAACAGTTAATGGCTGAAAGGCCTCTGTAGTTCTAAGGTTCAAGATATATTGATTGAGAATGTTAATATGTTCTTTCACATCATTTCATAATAAAATATAAAGTCCTTGCTCTGTAAGTAAAGTTGAACAAGTACCATGTACACGTAGTTGTCATTTTTACTACGACGTAAATTCATTCCTTTCCTCCGCACTCGTATTGTTCTATAGATATTAGGAAACATTTTTCACGTTCCTGTGTTCGTTTACCGGTAACTTTAATATCAAAAGGTCTGTTCACTCGAGATCTCATAAGTTTCATAACGAAATTACCCTTCTTACCCAAAGATGTATCAAATATTATTATAAGGCATGGAAAATTACATGTTTTTTCACGACAGTATATTGTCTCTGTATTGTCGACTGTATATTGTCTCTATATCTATCTTAGCAATGCATTGTATTTAAAGAATAATGAACTGTAACTGAAACTGAATATATTTTATCAGCTTTGTCATCCTAATTCACCGTAAACGTTGATCATTACAAAAATAGAAATCTGGTTAACTCACAAAATCTCTAATGAAAGGCGCAATTACCGAAGTAATTTGGCAATAATTATCCTAGAATAATTGGCATGGACAAAAAGTTTGAAAGATTCCCGCTTCACCATTGCATATCAAAGTTTGTGCAGAGCGTTATCTGATTTTGCAGTTTGTTAGTATATTCTTAACAACATACCCTGCAATGGTATGGGCTGTATATTTAATAGACTTTATTAGTGTATTACATTGTTCTACCCTTTGTTATATCATAATACAACATTATTTACTATCTGTGAACTAAATGATGTATCGCATGTCGTGCTTATTTGTCATATTTGCAAATTTTTGCTCAACTGTATGAATTATGAATTACGTTTTTTTCCATTGGTAGAGATGTCTCGTTATTACTTGTTACAAAACATAACTCGTTATGTTCTTTGCGTAACACAAGTGCACCAATATTAAGTAGTAAAGCAGTTCTTGGGAACTTCAAGAAAAAAAAGTAATAACCACGTATGAAAAATATACGCAAATTGAAGGCACGGTGCAATAACGTCTACGCGAAGCATTTCGCAGATACTTGGCTATGCAGCGTCATTTGCGGTTCTGGAAGGTGTTACCAAGTGTCATTCTATCACGCATGCAAACCATGCATGCCATGATGTGTCATTCATGTCATGCATGTAGTGATGTGTCATAAACGTCAAGCGTGTCTTCTAATACTACGTCATCATAGTTAAGATTTCCACAATCTTTAAAAACTGCCAGTTGGAGGTAAAGTATGTCTAGTTTACAAAGCCAATATTTAGAGTGGCGGATATTTCTTACCCGAGAGATCCATACACATATTCAACAATACAAAATAATTATTATCTTCTTATGTAAATACTTTATGGTCGATATGGTAAATTATGTATTGCAGCCTGCAAGCTTGCAAATTATTAATTTTGAATGAATTAACAGAATGATACCAGTTTGGGGATGTGCGCATATAAACTCAATATAAACATACACTGTTGTTCCACCTATTAATTTTCCGAAACGCTGTTTAATGTATGGAAGCACTAAAGTTACAGCAAGGCCCATGCATATCGTCCCACACTGGTAATATCTCAAAACTGGTGCCATCTTGGATATTCATTTCAAGTGGATATGTCATGGGAACTCACCGGCGACGACGCGGAAATTGCAATATGTGGAATGAAGTAATCAATGGAGACGCTCATTATTGCATTTTTTAATTAGATGAATGCGTGTTTCATTCTATCATCGGAGTAAGCTCCGCTTCCTCGAATAATCCAGCTCAAGGATAAGAATTCTACTATCCGCGATAGGCAATTTACAAAAATTCTACAAAACTTAAAACTAATCACCCTGTATATTTCGTTAGCGAAACAATTACGACGACAACATGACCTCGACAGCATGCATGTTAACCAAACTGGATGACGCGCCATGTCACAAATCTCATGAAACCATGTCATATGTCATCTAATGCACGTCATAACGTACTTGTCAGGTATGTCACATCATGCTATGTAATTCAAGCTATATAATGCATGTCATGTCATGCATAATTTACTGTATGTCACGTCAAGAAATGACCCCGACAATACCACCATCATGAGGGCATACCTAGTAGCCCGATTCTCAGGTTAAACGTGGATAGATGTGACGTCATGAGTAAAGTGAAATATCCCATTCAAAGAACGAGCATGCCATCATCACGAGCATGAGCACTTTCCTAGCGGTCCAAGCGCTTGGTATGCAGCTTGGGGCACTGTATGGACACAGGAGGATAGATAGATAGATAGATAGATAGATAGATAGATAGATAGATAGATAGATAGATAGATAGATAGATAGATAGATAGATAGATAGATAGATAGATAGATAGATAGATAGATAGATAGATAGATAGATAGATAGATAGATAGATAGATAGATAGATAGATAGATAGATAGATAGATAGATAGATAGATAGATAGATAGATAGATAGATAGATAGATTCAAAGCACCGAAAGTGCGATAAGAACGTTTTGCACTATAAGGCCTTTTAGTTGGACCTTCCAATTTTTTAAACCCTCAATTGCAATTTTATGTTCACTGTTTTCAGAAGGAAGATTGGCTGGTATTTAACAAGGACAATAAATCCATTAATGGGTCCGAAACATTGAAAAACATGACACGATACGCACAATCTGTAGGCGCGTCCAATAACTCTATTTTCTATCATGCTTCAGGGTGAGTACTGTAAAACTTTCTGACGTGTCATTAACTCAGCTAGTGACAAAGAAATAAAAATTAACACCAGTTAGCTTGTGCTTACTTCTATGCCCAAAGAACCTCTCTGTCCTTTTGCTTCGAATATACTGGCCAAATATCGAGAGCGTGTATGCTTTCAGCATTTGTACTTCAGCAGAATCAAGATAAACAAAAAAATGCTTCATCATACTGAAATTTCGCATTAGTACTTGACTTACTTCAGAAAGAAACCAGACCATGCCAAACACAGGTACTCTCAATTAATTTGGCAGACAGACCATAACGAATGAATAAGAGCTGATGGTTTTATTATTTGAGCAGCTCCCCCCCCCCCCCCAACACAGACTCCAATACTATAAATTAAGAAGGAAGAAATGCTTTACGTTGTTAACGTACAAGTTTTCAGGCATAGTAAAGTAAATTATGTAGTCGTATCGAATAACCCTACAGTGCTAGCTCCCATTCAGCGCATAAAATGCAGGAAAATGAATGGGATGCGCTAACAGAGATTTGATTTTTCATTTCTAATTCGTTTTCATTCAATTGATCTGTTTGTGTTAAGAAGTGATGAAACATGTCACTTCAGCAATTTCTACTAGCGCAGTTACATGGCGCGCAACAAAATTTTCAGCAGATGCAGTGGTCATCTCGTAGATTCGAACTAAGTAAATTGAAACAACATGCATCAACTGTGTATAAGACAATTCTATGTAAATATTATTGCCAAAATATTACCGGAGTGTTAGTTGTGTTACAGGAACGCTTGCAGTAAACAACGAAATTTGCTGTTTCCCCCAACAACCGAAGCATGGAATGCGATAGAAAATCGTTAAACAGCTGTACGAAGTAAGGTTAGTAATTTTATCGGCTGTAGAAATTGAAATTATGATCCGCGCAGTAAATAAATTACGAGATTGGTGCTACACGTGCCCTGGAAACTTCAAGAAATCTGAATGAAGGGTTACGGACACTCGCTATTATATGAATGGCATGATGAAGACCAACGGCAGCGGCCGAGGTTTGGCTTCATGCTGCCTTTAGCTTAACAAATCTTCAAGATTTTAGACAATGCTGTCTCAAACTCAGTGCACACGAAAGCCCAAGTTATCTTGGCTGTTGTAGCCTTTGTACATGTCGCAGATTATCTCCAAGATTGAAAGCGCTCAGGTCCCTTGCTTTTAACGCACAGCATAGGCCAGCGAGGAGACAGCTCCCAACAAGCAACCATTCCTGTGGGCTTACCCTATCACACTTTTTCATGCGTTCACAGCAAACAGCGTTGCAGGGTAAGACAGGATTTTATCACGCATGGACTTTGCAAACAAAACTGCAAAAACAAGACCAAAATGGAACATCAGCTTCAGCAACAGTCATACGACACGTGTCAGAGAAAGCAAAAAGACACAATATATCAAGGGAATGGGGGTAGGTTAACACCTATGCATCGTGACTGTGTTTCACACAAAGTTGCCGCTATTAAGGTGAGAAGTGAGTCACTGGTTGCCGTAACAGCACTAATAAGTAAGTGGTCCCACTTGCATATTGTGTGCGGAAAAAAGGACTGCAACAATGTGATGCGGCACCTAATCTCTCAAATTTTTTAACGTTATTCCTTCTTTGAGAATAGTTTGTGGGTGTCTTCAAGTACTTCTGGCGATCATTGTCAGCGCTCTCACGGGGTCACTTGTTCAGAAGAGAAAGTCAGAAAAAGCGGTGACGGGTCTCAAGTGAGTCCCGGGTAAACATTTTTGAGGGCGGTAACGGAAACCTTACGGCAAAATGAATTAGCTGCAAAACGTGCGCTGCGACTTTGAACCGCATCTAACTTTTGAGTTAATATGTTAGTGTAAGACTCCACATGATGACAGAGCATTGTAGGATGGGTCATACGTTGGTTGTATGCAGCACTGTTTTTACTTCCTGAGGCGACTTGTTAAGGCTGGATTTTATGGTTATTGTTGCAACATGCTTATTCCAGGTGTTATATGATGAGAAGGCTGCACCTAAATGCTTAAAAGTTTCAGCAATAGCAACATATTTGTTATTTAGGCAGCACATATATTTTAACACACTGTGTTTCCATCTGACGCGGATTTAGTTGCATTTGGTGCAGCTTAATTTCAAATTCCATTTATTCACGCCATGATAGGTTATACTGGAGCTAATTGTGCAAGTTGGTGCCAGTGTCAACACAAATGATTTGTCCGTATACCATACAGCAATCTAGTCACCTGCATGAAATCGGACTGTTGATGAGACCTTTACAGCGACGTCGTTGATGTAAATCAGGAATAGCGAGGGTGCCATCACACACCCATGCGGACCACCTGATGTTAAGGTCACAAGTTTCCATTCCCAGCTGGTGTTTACAGCATTGTGGAAACGGTCATTCAGATAAATATGAAGCCAGGTAATGATTATTTACGTTAGGCCCAGTTGCAAGAGCTCAAGAAGCAGGAAGGCGTGCTTTACTGCTTCGAAAACTTTTATAAAGTCTAGTGTGATGCAATCAATCTGTTTAGGTGTGACATATGCTAATATGACATCGTGCGAAATTTATACTTGCTGTGCGTGCAAGAAAGGCCTCCTGGGAATCCATGCTGGTAACGGACACGAAGTTATATTTCGCAGAGTGATGATATACGTATGAATAAAAGATGTTTTCAATGATCATTGAGAATACCGTACTTACAATTACATGTCCTTCCCTTAGAAAAATGAAATTCAGGGCCACGTTTACGTATGACAACTACGCCGGCTATGTTTCATTGTAATTGTAACAGAGATGACGATAAGGAGTCTTTAATTGTTACCACCAAATACCTGGAAACAGCAGTTGCACATGCTTTTAATACATAACACTGAACTAGGTCAAGACCAATAGCTTAGGGGGGTATAACCCTGAAAGCAGTGTTAATACGCAGTCAAGCAATATGCAAATGTCTGGTAGATACGGAAGATCACCGTGGCCATTAAACGTAAGAAGGGCCTGCACATAAAATTTGTCATTTGGACAAAATTAAAACTCTCCCACATTATCTGGCACACCAATACTCCAAATTTTTTTTCGATCTTGAAAACAAAAAAGTATAAATTATGGAGTTTTACGTGCCAAAACCACTTTCTGATTATGCGGTACGCCGTAGTGAAGGACTCCGGAAATGTCGACCACCTGGGGTTCTTTAATTTGCACCTAAATCTAAGTACACGGGTGTTTTCGCATTTCGCCCCCATCTAAATGCGGCCGCCGTGACCGGGATTTGATCCCACGACCTTGTGCTCAGCAGCCTAACACCGTAGCCACTGAGCAACCACGGTTGGTCTATCTTGAAAACAGAATAGAGATCGGTAGAACGCAAAACTGCTTTACATATGTTTCAGATACTCTATACACTCAGAGGACAAGGGGAAGGACTACAATAGTAGTCTTTTGTCAGGTAAGAAAATTTACTAATATGAAGCCTTGTGTGTGTACACCTCTTCTTCATTCCACGCAGCTTGTACGTTGGTAGCATGAAGACATTACACCCACTCTAATAATACCTCTGTCCTGCGAGCATTGCTTTTTTCTTCAGATTGCATCGCAAGCTCCAGCGCCAACTTTTATACTTGGCAACTGGACATGAGTGGCGTAGCGCGCATAAGTAAAAAAAAAACAGTGAAAAAATGTAGAAGGTTCAATCATTGATTACAAATTTTGCAAGACTGCATTTCCTGTAGTTGAGCAGTGTTCTCGCAAGAGTCTATCTTACTTCAGTGTTTTGGAATGCGAATTTCAGGAATCATTAAAATACCTGTTGCAAATATGTAGACGATCGTTTTCACAGATAGCCTCATGCAATACCTCGCTCTCTAGCGTAACAGCAAGTGGTCACTTTCGTCTGCTCTGACAACGCATAAGACGTTGGCTTTGCTCCGTCGACGAGCGCTTGTGCCAAGAAAGAGAGTGACGGTGACGTGGTGCGTTGCGACGCCTTGATGCCCTCTCACCTCACGCAATACCTGGCGCACTAACGCTACGTCGAAGCGCGTTCGTGACCTGCCAACGCAGCCAATATCAAGAAGACTTTAGGCGCCGTTTTGCCTCAACAAATGACACAGTTCGTCTTCTCACTGAATGGAAAACTTGATGGTTTCTCATCGCAAGGAAGACGACGAAGCGTCTTCTTGGCAGAACACTTGTTTCTGTGCTTTGTGAATTTTTGGTGAAGTCTTCGCCTTTCGAGTTGCCTCGCCTCGCCGTCTTGTGGCCATGGACGCGGAGCATGCCAGAAGCCCGCCTGGCCAGAAGTCATTACGGCCGTCAACCGCAAGAAAGCGAGTTGGCTCCCCCATTGACACCGAAGACACCGAGCTGTACTCTATGTCGGAAGGCGACTCATCCGACGACAGCTTCATACCCGTCCGTAGAAAGAGGGCAAAGAGAAAGATCAACACAGCACCGTCAACTCCTGCGAGCACAACGACTGTGAAGACAAGGCCTGCGCGCTGGCCACACGTCATCATCTTTATGCCGGAAGAACCCTCAAGCGACCTACGAATGCTGAACCGGCAAGCCCTATCCATTTTTCTGGAATGTGTGGTGCTGGATCAAATTAAAGCCACCAGAATAAATCCACGCAAGAATATACTCGCCATATACGTGTACAACACGAGTTCACTTCACGGAGCTAGGCGGAATCAAAATGCGCCCCTTTATGCCGATCGACGATACGCCCATAGCCGGTGTAATTTACGACATTGACATTGCCATTCCCAGTGATGACCTAGCTAGCCTCAACAAGCCGGCAAACGAGGACACGATCATTATGCAAGTGCGCCGCCTTGGGAATGTGCGCTGCGTAAAATAAATTTGAAGGGGCATTGCATACCATCCCGCTTGAAATTCGCACATTTACGACATCCGGTCCGTCCATTCATCCAGAAGCCGCTTCAATGCCAACAGTGTTTCAGGCTTGGGCACGTCAAGGGCGTGTGTACGAACTCGCTTCTGTCTCGTAGTGGCGCTGAACCTCATGCAGAGGAGACCGGCGGTGCCACGGTTCTGAAGTGCGCTGACTGTAGCGGCCCTCACGCGGCCTCGTCCAAAGACTTCTCCCCGCATCAAGAAGGAACGCGTGGTTCTCAAGCAAATAGCCAGAGACAATTCAGCCCACAGGGAGGCAGCCGAAGTAGTCCGGTGTTGGCGTTCGCTTGCAGAGTCCATATAATTTATATCCATGTAATTTCAGGCCGTTATGCCCCCATCGTGCTAAATTGTTATACACATTCTTGTAGAAATTATTAAAAAAAGTACCTTGGGCAGAAGAATGCACCTATAAATCAGCCAATCAGCAGAATCGGCCAATTAAAAGAAATTCACTGAATAAATGATTACCCTATTAGGTTAAGGCACACATTGCAATTTAGAAATTCTATCGGGTGAGACTGCGAGGCACAACTACTTGAAAAGAATTGGGTGGATTACACCATTTACGAGATATGCGACCTCAAGCTGTCGGTCAAGATGCACTGTCGTTCCACTTACTTTCTTAAGAAAACGTCGTTTTGTGAACTGAAGCAGGAAAGTAAAGCAACTCTGACTGCTGATGAATTTCTCCGCAAACTTTGGGAATGAATATCTGCAAACCAGTGTCATTCCCAGAATTCGTTGCCCGTGAACCTATCTTGAGGGCACAGCGGCTAGAATTTGTATATTGCAATACCTGCCGTAAGAGAATTCACTAACAACATAACTAGTGAATTTTTATTTATTGGTCAATTACGCATTAAAATTTTTTGCGCAACTAGTTTGCGCCTACAGAGTAGACGAAGTCACGGACTAGCAATATGCTATCATCCACAGGCAATTTATAACAAATTTTGAAAATGTTCGCTAAAACACCCGGTGTATAAATATGGAACGTCATATATATTACTTGTTTAAATTTTCGGTGGTTTCCATGGCGTCCTGTTCTACGCGTGCAGCATCTGGTACGTCGGTTTCCCAAGTAAAATGCCGATCGAAACATGCGAAGTGTCGTCACTCCCTGGATTTCTCGCGAGCAGCGTAGTTGTGTGCCGCTTGTCGACGCATCTGTCCGTGACGTATTGTGACTTCCACTTGGCCGTGCAAAAGAACGCGAGGTCTTCTGCATATGCCACCACTTTTACCTCTTTTCCAGAAACACCGAAACAATGAATATTACTAGAGTGAATTACGTTTAAATAAAGAGGCTCTACGGGCAGAAAGTAATGGCGGTGAGGGACACCTTTGCTGCATAGGCTTCCACAGGTGACAGTTAACAATCAAGCAAGTTTAACAATGGTTGTAGCACAGTTTCGTACCTTCAAATATAACGAAGCCGACGTTAGCATGCTTGACAAGATGGAACAGAAAAGAATGACGGACCCTATCCATCACCTAAGCTCAGTACACTTGAAGGATTGGTGATTGGTGACGAGAACTGAGGCAGTGTTCCACTACTGTAGGTGCGATGTGTATGTTTCTATTGAGCGTCCTTTCAGGCAACACGTCCTGTGAGAAATAATAAGTATGGATATTGCAAATGATTGTCTGTCTGACAATAGCTTTGGAAGCGGTTTTTCACAACTGAAAGACTTCTATGTTCAAGGAGACTTCTAACGAGACCGGTTTCCATTGATGATGTAGTGTAACCTTGTGCCTTTCTTGCAGGCAACAGTTCACTGCAATACCTGTACTGTGCAGTGTTTGATATGTGCTTGTACCGCGGCTATGACTGTTTGGCACTTATGTAGATACCTTACGCAAGTACGTCTTATATTCTTAATAAATACCTTGACAGAAAATAAAAGGCATCCGTGGTGTAGTGGTTTCAATATTAGCCTTGTATGCTAGAAATTCTGTGTTGTAATCGTCCCGTCGTACACATTTATTCATGTTTATTTAATTATTTGAAACATCGTACTGTACCGAAACTGAGATTGCAAAGTCGCAGAGCTGCTTGTGTTTAACCAGTGAAAAACCGGTGTATTAACCACTAATCGCATGATGGTTGAATAACCATTCTTGCAGATTCGTAGTTCCTAGCCCCAGCTCTCTACAATAATTATTGTATGAAACCCTGCGGGTGAAACGGTAATCTCGTAAACTACTTTTTAGCTGTAGGGCTCCTAGTTGGCGGCATCCCGCTAAAAGTGTTTGGCGTTAGAGGCGAGATGCGTACAAAGCTGTTTGCAACTCGGCAAGAAACCTTCGTTTTATTAATCTTACAATGCCTGGCAAATTGCAGACGTCGCCACAAACAGGACATTTTGCGAAGGGTCAAGCGCGGTGATATTTCTGGAGTTTCCAGGATCGTTAAACGAACGCAGCATGGTGAACGGAACGGCACGCACGTGAGTCATGAATCCCACCTGATCTACGTTTAACTCCATAATGTGATTTGCTACACACGTTAGGAAAGTAAACAAACGATGTCTGCTTTCCGCGTAGGATCACGCCAATTTCTTAAGGATGTACAGTGTTTATTGAACGATTTATTTTCTACATATTCTCATCTTGTATCACTGATAATTCATTCATTGTTTTAGTAAGCTCTTATTAAAAAATAAGGGTAATGAATGGAAAGTTAACACCACATGAGGAATCTTCCATAGCTTAAATATATATATTTTTTTGCATTGGCAGTTCTTATGTGTAATGCCCAAAGCACACACACACAAAAAAATTGTTGAAAAATAAAGGTATATTCAATAGCCTGGCAATGATATAGCACAAAAAAATCCATAATCATAATTTCTTTTAATTTCTTATTTCCAGTATATTTCACATATTATACATAGTCGTGATGATGATTATGAATTAGATCAGTTTTATGAAGATGCGGAATTAGACGTGAGAAAAGTGCAAACATAGTATACTGTATTCATGGGCGATTTCAATGGAAAAGTGTGGAAAAGCAGACTGTTGAACAAGCGATGGGGAACTACAGCGTCGATTCTAGAAACCATAGAGGTTAGATGTAGGGGGAATTCGTGGAAAGGAATGAACTGCGACTAATTAACGCCTTTATCAGATAGCGTAGCAACAAAATAGGGGCCTCGAAAAGCCTTAATGGCGAAACAAGGAATGACATTCATTTCATACTTTCTGCCGATCCCAGCAGAGTACATGATGCTGAAGTGTCAGGTAGTGAATAGTGCAGTGATCATATGTGAGTGATGTCTAAGATTAACCTCACTTTGAAAAGAGAAAGAGTAAAAGTGGTCAAGAAGAAATAGGCCAACATAGACGCAGTAGGGGTGAAAGCAGAGAAATTCAAGCTGGATCTTGCAAACCAATATGCAGCCTTCGTACCGCGAGATGAAGATGGCATAGAGACAATGAACGAAACCGTAACCAGGATGGTTTCAAAAGAAACATCTGAAGTGTGAGCTAACACACCAAGGCAACCAGTAGGTAAGCTCTCCCAAGCAACGAATGGCCTAAAAAAGAAACGAGAAGGAACAAAACTGTCCGACTCAAAGTGTCAGATAGAATTCTTGGAATTGTCAGAACTGATCAACAAGGAGAAAATAAAGGATATTCGAAATTGTAGAGTGAGAAAGACTGAGGAAGCAGTAAAACATGAATGCTGCATAAAATCATTGAGAAGAAAACTTGGCATAGGACAAGCCAAGATGTACGGCCTGAAAATAAGCTGGGTAACATCATCAGCAATTTCGAATATATAGTAAAGCATCGGAACAATTATACACTGACCTCTACAATGGGCATAGCAGCCAGGATACTTCGATTGGAAGTAGTATAGAACAGGTTGCAGAGACTCTATCTATAACTTGCGAGGAATTTAGAAAGGCCTAAAAGACATGAAAGGAGGAAAGGCGGCAGGAGAACAAGGAATCACAGTCGATTTGATCAAAGATGGAGGAAATATTATGCTTTAAAAGCTTGCGGTGCTCTATACGAAATGTCTCAGGACTTCAAGGACCCCAGAGAAATGGAAGAATGCCAACAGTATTCTAATCTAGAAATAGGGAGACGTAAAAGAAGTGAAAAATTAGAAGCTCATTAGCTTATTTTCAGTATTGAAGAAAATATTCATTAAGATCATTCACAATATACAGTGAAAGCTCGTTAATTCGAACTTCAATAATTCGAATTTATGGATAATTCGAACTGTACGATTTGGTCCGGCCAAGCTCCATATAAGTCTATGTATAAAAAAGTCCGTTAATTCGAACGCGAGAAGGTTTCCTCACGGATAATTCGAACTACGCTCGCCTGGCACACGGCCAGAGAAATGCGCCTACTGCCTACACACAAGGCTGTATTGCCTCCGAAACAGAACTCCTCCCACCGAACATACGAGCCCAGATCTCTGTGTCCCCAATCCCTAAAAACATGAGCGAGAAATACCACAGACAGCGGCGCCTTGCACGGGCCAGGACACTCGAACGCAGGTTCGGTAGAAATCCGGAGGTTTATTACACGGACGCGTGCAAACAGGATAGCAAAACTTTCACTGTGGTAGCCACAAACGCACAAACTACTATTTCCG
Organism: Dermacentor albipictus; assembly: GCF_038994185.2. Lineage (NCBI taxonomy): Eukaryota > Metazoa > Arthropoda > Arachnida > Ixodida > Ixodidae > Dermacentor > Dermacentor albipictus. Next base: position 42,914,166 of record NC_091830.1, read on the forward strand.
CAACAGTCAGAACAGGGTCGGTGGCCACAGCAGAGGCTACTGCGGTGGCTCTGGCTATACGTGACGCTGAAAATAGAGCACGTTCTGCGGTAATACTAACCGACTCGCAGTCGGCATGTCGCCTTTTCATGGCAGGCACCCTGCCCAAACTCACCATCAAAATCCTAGGAAGAATTCTCGCGGAACACCACGCTATTACGTGGTGTCCGGCGCACGCCGGAGTGACGGGTAACGAGAGGGCGGACCGCCTCGCTCGAGAATATAGCATCCGAGCGACGGAACGCACTCTCGTAGAATCCCCGATCACAGCAAAAGATATCTTAGAGGCACAGAGACGAGGAAGGCAACAATATAGCTTTCCAGACACATCCTTGGACTCAGCGCAAATGCGGGACTGGCGCCGACTACAAACCCGTACATACCCACACCTACTCCTACTACACCACATACACCCCACCCGGTATCCCAACACTTGCCCTTGGTGCGGAGGGCGGCCATCTCTTGACCATATCACATGGTCGTGCCAGAGTCGGCCACAAGAAATTCAATCACCCCTTATGGGGCAAAACTCCAACAGTAGGCAGTGGGAGGTGTGGCTAGCCAGCACGGTGCGGGAGGACCAATTGGCCCTTCTCGACCAAGCCCGGCGTGCCGCGATCGCCAGTGGGGCCCTGGACTGAGGGACCCACCCACTGGACCTGAATGTGATTTTTCTTTCTTTTTAAATAAAAGTTTTATACTACTACTACTACTTGCCTCCGAAACGGAGAGAACGGCGAGGGAAGGCAAAATCGGACAAAAATCTAACCGACGCGGGGTCAGCCACAAGGCAGCGGCGGCTGCCGCCTCTCCGTTCTACGTAACCTCGGAGACTTCTTGCCCGTTGCGAATCTCGGAGGCTTTGCAAATCTTGTACAGCTGCTAATGTTGTGCAGAGATGGCACGGCAAGCTCCAAAACACAGCGAATCAAGTGCGTCGCAGCTGCGCTTGCAATCAAGAACCAACGAATCAGGGCCTTCGCCACCTTCACATGTTCAGCGTCTTTGTCTCGGCAGACTTCTTCGGTTGTGCAGCTGTTTTCAGTTAGGAGGTATCGGCCGTCGCGATTCATTGGGATGGTGTTAAGCCTGGGCTAACGTTCGTTTCGGTGGACATCGGTGGTGTGGCACAGTCGGACCCAGAGCTTCGACTTGAAGATGGCGTGTGCCAGCGGCACACGCCATCACTTTCTGACACGCCAAATTTCTGACATGCTCTACTGCTTCCAAATCGCAGTGTACTGTTGCCCTCCTTCACTTTCGTTAGTTCGAACTTTCGTTAATTCGAACTGAAGCGGCTTCCCCTTGCGGTTCGAATTAACGAGCTTTTACTGTAGTAAGGGCAACACTTGAATACCATCAACCAAGGAAAGAAGTCTTGCTTAAGGAAGGGATACTGTACAATGGATCACATCAATTGTACAAAATCACGTATTCAGGTACATCACAATCACAAAATCACAAAATAGCTAATTGAGACATCTGCAGATCCCAACCAGTCTCTATATATGGTTTTCCTCACAGAGCCATTGCTTCATCAAGGAATACATGAAGCTAACGTATATATCTTGGAAAATATTTACAAAGAATCCGCAGCTACCCTAATTCTCCAGAAGGAAAGTAGGAAGATACCTGTAAAGGGGTCAGACAAGCAGAAGATCTCTCCAAGGTTATTCACTCTATGCTTTGGAGAAGTATTCAAGGTAATAAATTGGGACAGCTGAGGAGCAAGGATAAAAGGCGTATATCTCAGTAACCTTAGTTTTGCAGTCGATATTATAGTTTTCAGCAACACTGGGGACGAGTTACAGCAAATCATTGAGGACCTTAGCCCAGATAGTGTAAGAGTGGGGTTCGTTATCAAAATGCAGGACAACAACATAATGATCAATAGCATGGCAAGGGAAGAAGAGATGAGGACAGACAGCCAGCCTCAATAGTCTGTGAAGGAATACCTAGTCCAAAACCCACAGGGGACTCTGAGCATGAGAAGTTAATTTACAGAATAAGAATGGGTGTGAGCGCGTACGGCAAACAATCTCAGGTCCTGACTTAAAGCTTAACATTATCACTAAAAAATTGGAAGCTTATCAAGGTTAAGCCCAGTGGATGTGAATCATCCACTGGGCTTAACCTTAGCGTATCCTTAGCGTTTGGAGGCATCTTGACCGCATACACACCCGGCGCAAAGACGCTGGCGCGGTTGCGGGCACAGAGACTGACGCGACGGCGGGCGCGTGCCGCTTCATCCCTGGCGTGACATCACATATCACGTGATGCAGCGATGGTGGCGCCGCCGCCGCGTCGCGCGCGACGGCGCGAACCGAAGCGTGGAGGCCTCCGCCGGGCGACGTCCGACGGCGCGATATGAGGCCCCAACTGCAGCCGGTGTGACGTCATCACGTGACGTCACATCATGTGATCTCACTTCAGGGTCAATGGTGGCCACCGCCGGGAGGCGACCGACGGCGCGATATGAGGCCCCATCTGCAGCCGGTGTGACGTCATCACGTGACGTCATATCACGTGACCCCACTTCAGGGTCAATGGTGGCCACCGCCGGGCGTCGCGCGAAGGCCCGAAACCTACGTTAATATGCTTCGCATAAAAGGAGGTGTACAACCAGTACATTCTACCGATGCTTACATATGGGACAGAAACTTGGAGACTGACCGAGAAGCTCTAAAACAAGATAAAAAACGCACAAAGAGCGATTGAACGAAGAATGATAATCTTAACGTCAATAGACAGGAAGAGAGCGGTGCGGATCAAGGAGCAAACCAGGACAGGCAATATTCTAATTGACCTTAGAGAGGCAAAGGCGAAGCGTGGGTCTAAAAATTAAAATGCAGAAAACTAAAGTAATGTTGTACAGTCTCGGAAGCAAAGAGCAGTTTACGATAGGGAGTGAGGCACTGGAAGTGATAAGTGAATACATCTGCTTAGGAGAGGTAGTGACTGCGGATGGGGATCATGAGACTGTGCATGAGGATGGCAATGTGGCCTACAAAAGCGAAGGCTTTTAAACGGCGATCAGCAGATTTTTAAATCTAAGCTCCAATCTAACAGTCTCCGCTATTCAATTTTTATGCGCTTCAAGGATTCACTTTTGGAAATTGTGCGATATTTGCTTCTTTCGAATATCGGAGCCACGAGAGAGAGTACCGGTGGAAGTAAGGAACATTACGAAGAATCCTGCAGCAAACAGGGACTAGAGCTTTTATTGCTGCTCGCCAACATGGGACATCTGCTCAATAATTTCATTAAGCATGACGAACTCTTAGGCAGCATATATATAAATTTCTTGTTTCGATGTATAATTTTAACCAGTTTCACCACGTCAGTATCTCCTTACAACAGGATGCGGTTCTGTAACTTCAGGATTCCTTCCTTTAAGGAACACAACGTTGATTGTGCATCTGGTGACGGGCTGTTCACTTGTTTTATTGATAAATCCAATGCTCTGTTACTAACGTACAAGCTCCGGAATCATTAGTACGCCCAAAACTGCGTTATATATTTATTCAGTATGCCAAACAAATGTAAACATGAGCATTTTTTTCACCCAACGAACTCAGCGCAAAATTCATGATTATTTGTTTTTTTTAATGACGAAACGTTCGTCGTTCGGATCCTCTGTTTTTTAAAAGTTTCATATTGGGCGCGATCCTTAAGTTTCGCTATTGTTAAACTTCTCATACTGTAGAATGTACCCAGTCGCAAAAAAGAACTTATCTATGCATATGTTATATATGGTACCGTAATTATGTCGTCAGTGCTATCGGGCTTGTTTTTTATTTAAAAGTAACTTTTTCGTCTTTGCTGCAGATTTGGTGTGGACAAAATCATTTTTACTACTGATGACTACAAAATAATGAATGCTACATTTGCGTACGTATTTTTTTGTTTGTTATGAAGCAAGCAGACATGAGCGGTGTGCTATACTTGCCTCTCACTGCCGTCTTTCCGGTAGGAGCGAGCAAATGAATCATTATTTTAGTACAGTCTGTTTTACTGAGTGTTTTAGATAACTCGTGCCAAGAGTTAAAATAAAATGTACGTGTGTGCTGCGACAATACGAGCAACTTAGGAATGCATACTGCCGTCTTGAGCAACTTGCTATTATCTTACTGTGAGCCTAAATACGTTGTTACGAAAATTACCTTGCCTATTACAATGAACTAAATTTAAGATCTGAATTGGAGAAATTGTGGAGGTCCGCAGAAATATCTGAGTAATTTACTTCAGTGGTGATGGCTGCTTAAGTTTAAGTTATCTTAGACTGAAATAAAGAACGCGCGAGAGTTGAGAATGTATCACGTGACTAAGACTTTGCACGTAGCGACATTACTTCCTGCAAACGTACTGCCAATAAAATCTTTCCTATCGATTAAACTAAACGAAACTGACGTTCTTAGGAGATTTCCTGGTGGTACTTGACTAAGTACGTCATGTAGTCATAAGAAATTTGGAAATAGATAGGGAACGCTGTTCATAAATATAGGACAGTCCTCGCCCTATGATGACGCGTATTTTTTATGGTCGATAATATTCACCCGGCTGCAATGTTCCATGACAACCATTGATTTTGTAAATGCTTAAATCTGGGTGTTAGTATTTTGCTAGACATACCACATTGGGCAACGTTGCCCCGATACTGTCATACTCTCCTGGCATGAAACGAGTGCTTTCAGCAAGAGCAGCGACGTTTCCAACTAACTGATCACCATATCTATTCCAAATGTTACCAGGAAAATAGCCACGTAGTGAATAAACACTGTTGTTGGGGAATAATTCTGGATTCTCAGTTCTTTAGCTAGTTCAGCAATGGTAGCCATTGTAGAAAACAAGCCAATCCTGAGACATAAAGTAGTAATAAGCCGTGGTTGCTTAGTGGCTATGGTGCTGGGCTGTTAAGTGCGACGTCACGAGACCACCTCCCAGCCACGGCGGCCGCATTTCAATGCGGGCGAAAGGTGAAAAATCCTTGTGCATAGATTTAGGTGCTCGGTAAACAAACCTAGGTGGTTGAAATATTCGGAGTCCCCCACTACGGCGTGCCTCATAATCAGAAGATGGTTTTGCCAAGTAAAACCCCATAATTTATTTTAACATGAACTATTGCGCAAGATGTGCTACCGCTACAACTGCATAGGACATGAGTAATAGGAATAAAACTAATCTGTCGTTGAAAAAGGCGAAGCTTACATTGGGTCCTTGTTAGTTTAAACTGCTGCTCAAAAGAGAGACAACTGTCAAGATGACCCCATATACATATTCTTCAAATTTATGAAACGCAGGTGCCCCAGCATTTCGGGAACGTCGGAGAGTTTTCTCCCAGTATCTTCGTAGCGGGCAGCTGTGCTGCACTCACAACAGATGCAATATGAGCGGTTGAGTTATGTGCAGGCTTAAAAGGTGTGCAACGATGGGGACATCAGGAATAACACAGCTACAGAAAAGTTAGGGGACGCTTACATTGCGCCACTATTTATGTGACTGCTTCTCACAAGTGTTTCAAATCAGAACGTTTTTACTGAAGCTTACGAAAAATGTAAGTCACCCTAAAACACGGCTGAAAGGTAGGACTCAAAGTTAGTGCTTTTCGAAAGGAAAGGGGCCAGCCTAAAAAAAATATACAACGCGTTCTGGAATTTGGCTACACAGTAGAGGCGGGTCACATTAATATGATTCATCACAAAAATTAACACGCCCTGCAATGTGTTGGCTCACACCGCATCTTCTTGCGGTTCACATACACCGGCAGATATCGTGTATTAATTGTGAAGAATAAAAGGGACAATGCAGGAAATATTACAGTCGCTCTATTCTGTTGCTAATAGACAGCAACTATTCAGAAATCCCTATAACATTTTACTCCATTCTTGCCTCCTCTTTTGCATTTGCTATCTTTGGTTATCTGCTCGAAGTTGAAGTAATTTTTAGCGCCTTCATCCACACCGGCTACCTTGCTTCGTAGGGTAAGCACCGCCAAAATACACGTTAAACACAGAAACATGCTCGACGCAGTCACATACCACGAACATTTGTGAATTTCTGCAAATCAGGTAAATAAGCCGCACATTAGAATAGAACACCACTTTCAGACACTTACGTTAGAGGAGTTATAAAAATGTTTCGCAGTTATTAGTGTGGAAGTCCTATTTTTCTAATTCGTCTTGTATTTAACTATACTGACCCTTTGTTGTATATGTTGCTGCCTGTAAAACGGGGCCATGTAGCACGTCGTTTTGCTGGCTTTGTGTTCGTGGTCCTCAGCACTAGTTGTATGTTGAAATAAATATGATTTGATTTCTTTTGAACGTACGCGATACTTTTAGAGCAAACTTACGTAACTACACATAGCTATGCATAACGCAGAATGTATCGTATAACAAAATCATATGTCTCCTACACAAATGCGAGCATAGTATTTGTGTATTCATCAAAGCACACTTATGCATATTATTTCCATAATTCATCACAACTAATCCATACTGTGCACATAAGTAAATACTTTTAGTGAAGTCGTATAGGTTTTTGTTTGTTTCGTTTGAATGTTTGTTTTCTATTGCGTTAACATTGTTAGAGACTTTTCCTTCATTTTAACCAGCTACCATTTGCATAATTTCTTGGTACACCTTCTTTTGCTACTTCACACAGTCATTTTGTTTCATTTATTGCGTTATTTGTATTGTTACATATTTGTTCTTTCATGTTTACTCGCTAACAATGTATAATTTCTTAGTACACCTATCTTTTTGCTAATTCGCTGTATCCTCTCTTCACGAAATACTCCTTCGGTAGCCTGTGAGGTCTCTTAAAAATAAATAAATAAATAAATAAATAAATAAATAAATAAATAAATAATAGTGGTCCTTGTCAGAGCTTAGCAATTCAGCCAGATCAAGGTAGCTTAAGGCAAACTCTCTTGGCTTCGCTAAATATATTGTCGGTTGTCTCTGTTACAGGAATTGCAAACTCAAAAACGGAAAGGAAAAGAAAAAGAAAAAGAAATGAAGAGGAAGAAAAGGGAAAGGGATCGAAAAAGGCAATGAACATTAGAAAATGCCGGGCCAAAATAACAGTACGATGCTAAAAATAAACACAAATATTTATGGTAACTCCTATTTCATTGCACACTGACAACTTCATTTTGCAAATATTTTTTTTGCATTAGAAATAAAATCAACCCGTACGTAAAAATAAAAGTTTTGACAAGGGTCCTATATGGTTATGTGCAAAAAATCAAGTGCCGTGTGCGTTATAGACAAATAACAAGACTAATTTTAAATATTGCAGCACTGCGAAGGTGCTGTAGTAAGACCAATCAAAAATGCGACAACTAACCAGCCCACTATGCAATTACACCAAGCTCGGTCCCCATTCAAAGTATTTATTGCGTAACTCTTGTTAGTACTGCGCTTCTGCCTACTCATCGCAGTTAATGTCACGAGAAATTTAAAAAAATCTGGTATCTAAGTGGTCATGCAACTGAACTCCTACAAACACTTTGCGTCTTCTTTCCACGGAAGCCTATCGACACCGAAATCCCCCTGGTTGACCTTAAGAAACACAGATATTGTAGTCTTGCTTTATTTTTTTCTTGGCTGTAAATAAGGTTCCGTGCTTTCAAATGACAGAAGAATAGTGGCAAGCAGGGGAACGCACAATATGTACGACTATAAAAGCGTTTTTGCCAGAAGTATTGCCTTCTTTTCCCGCGTAGTTTGTGTCGTGTAGACACAAGGTGCTCACCTGAGAGCGAGAAAACACGCTACTCTGGCTGCGGTTGCAGGTGCCCCGGTCATCTGTTGTGCTGCTACATCGGGCACACAATAATTAGCAGCATAGCAGATGACACAGTGACAGAACGTAGACATATTCCGCCATAATGATCTCTTCCTCCAAAGTGACGACGATCTGCGTCATGGCGTCGCAATCAATATGACTTCTAGGAAAGAATGCTGTAATTGTTCTAAACGAAAAAAATAGGTTGTAAACTATTGAGTGCTTTCAAGCTGACCAGTATTTCTTTCAATTTTTTTGAAGTTTTTCGAGGTCCGAGTCCTTCAATTAGCGGACAAAAATGAGAAGTAAAGCTGTTTTAGTGCTCCTTTAGTGGGAATAAGATCTGCATTATTTTTACAATTTTGAAAGTTATTATTTTCTTTCAGGAATACTATACGAAGTCATACCTGCTGTTTCTGCAAAACCACAAGAAGGAAAAATGAAGCTTCAGTGAAAATAAATTCATAAATTTTAAAAGCTACCGTATTTTTTAAGATGCTGTCCCTATTGAAAAAACCTATACGATTTTGCGTGGGACCCGCGCGACTTCATACAGGACCGATGTCTTTTAATACAAGACCGATATGAATTCACAAAGGAATAATTTAGGAGCTATGCATAAGCAACAAGGCTGATATATAGGACCAATATGGATGATGGATGAGCAAAAAATGGCTGTGGCTTAGGTAAGGTTAAGCCCAGGATGCGAAGCATACTAGCCTTTATTTTAGTTGTTGAACCACTGTTTAGCCTGGTGAACTGCTGTTGCTTGGATATATTTGGTTCGGCTAGACGAAGAAACAACTCATGCATTACTTCTTCGCCTTCAAGAGTGGAACGCGACAGCGTTCCCGTCGACCCGCCAAGGGGTGTAAGACAATGGGCTACAGGGCAGCGACTACGCGCCCCGCATTGGACGCGGTGAGCGTCGAGCAAAGCAGCGTTCGGCGCGGCAACGAAATGTGCGCCTGAGCAAGAGACGCACGCCTTAGAAACAGCGCGTTTCTAAGGCAACACCGCATTCACTAGAGGCGCTTTTGTACCGCTTTGAAGCGTTGTACTCGTGGCTCAGTGGTAGCGTCTCCGTCCCACACTCCGGAGACCCTGGTTCGATTCCCACCCAGCCCGTCTTGCAAGAGTTGAGCCAAAGCCACTTCTCCTCTGTCGTGACGTCACGGTGTCACGTGATTTCATGGTCACCGCCGCGCCTGAGGAGCTGGGTTGAGCCCTCGTAATATGCTTCGCATAAAACCCATTTAGGGCTCGCATACCTGAATATCCAAGAAGCAGGCTGGAGACAAGGCAGTGGGGGAATATGGCGTAGGCACTAGGAATAGTAGGGGAGAGTTATTAGTAGAGTTTGCGGAACAGAATAATATGGGGATAATGAATACCTTCTTCCGCAAGCGGGATAGCCGAAAGTGGACGTGGAGAAACCCGAACGGCGAGACTAGAAATGAAATAGACTTCATACTCTGCGCTAACCCTGGCATCATACATGATGTGGACGTGCTCGGCAAGGTGCGCTGCAGTGACCACAGGATGGTAAGAACTCGAATTAGCCTAGACCTGAGAAGGGAACGGAAGAAACTGGTACATAAGAAGCCGATCAATGAGTTAGCGGTAAGAGGGAAAATAGAGGAATTCCAGATCAAGCTACAGAACAGGTATTCTGCTTTAACTCAAGAAGAGAACCGTAGTGTTGAAGCAATGAACGACAATCTTGTGGGCATCATTCAGGAGTGTGCAATGGAAGTCGGTGGTAACTCCGTTAGGCAGGATACCAGTAAACTATCGCAGGAGACGAAAGATCTGATCAAGAAACGCCAATGTATGAAAGCCTCTAACCCTACAGCTAGAATAGAACTGGCAGAACTTTCGAAGTTAATCAACAAGCGTAAGACAGCTGACATAAGGAAGTATAATATGGATAGAATTGAACATGCTCTCAGGAACGGAGGAAGCCTAAAAACAGTGAAGAAGAAACTGGGAATTGGCAAGAATCAGATGTATGCGTTAAGAGACAAAGCCGGCAATATCATCACTAATATGGATGAGCTAGTTCAAGTGGCTCAGGAGTTCTATAGAGATTTATACAGTACCAGTGGCACCCACGACGATAATGGAAGAGAAAATAGTTTAGACGAATTCGAAATCCCACAGGTAATGCCGGAAGAAGTAGAGAAAGCATCGGGAGATATGCAAAGGGGGAAGGCAGCTGGGGAGGATCAGGTAAAAGCAGATTTGTTGAAGGATGGTGGGCAGATTGTTCTACAGAAACTGGCCACCCTGTATACGCAATGCCTCATAACGTCGAGAGTACCGGAATCTTGGAAAAATGCTAACATAATCCTAATCCATAAGAAAGGGGACGCCAAAGACTTGATAAATTATAGACCGATAAGCTTGCTGTCTGTTGCCTACAAAGTATTTACTAAGGTAATCGCAAATAGAATCAGGAACACATTAGACTTCTGTCAACCAAAGGACCAGGCAGGATTCCGTAAAGGCTACTCATCAATAGACCATATTCACACTATCAATCAGGTTATTGAGAAATGTGCGGAATATAACCAACCCTTATATATAGCTTTCATTGATTACGAGAAAGCATTTGATTCTGTCGAAACCTCATCAGTCATGCAGGCATTACGGAACCAGGGTGTAGACGAGTCGTATGTAAAAATACTGAAAGATATCTACAGCGGCTCCACAGCCACCGTAGTCCTCCATAAAGAAAGCAACAAAATCCCAATAAAGAAAGGCGTCAGGCAGGGAGATACGATCTCTCCAATGCTATTCACAGCGTGTTTACAGGAGGTATTCAGAGACCTGGATTGGCAAGAAATGGGGATAAAAGTTAATGGAGAATACCTTAGTAACTTGCGATTCGCTGATGATATTGCCTTGCTTAGTAACTCAGGGGACCAACTGCAATGCATGCTCACTGACTTCGAGAGGCAAAGCAGAAGAGTGGGTCTAAAAATTAATCTGCAGAAAACTAAAGTAATGTTTAACAGTCTCGGAAGTGAACAGCAATTTACAACAGGCAGCGAGGCACTGGAAGTCGTAAGGGAATACATCTACTTAGGGCAGGTAGTGACTGCGGATCCGGATCATGAGACGGAAATAATCAGAAGAATAAGAATGGGCTGGGGTGCGTTTGGCAGGCATTCTCAGATCATGAACAGCAGGTTGCCATTATCCCTCAAGAGAAAAGTGTATAATAGCTGTGTCTTACCAGTACTCACCTACGGGGCAGAAACCTGGAGGCTTACGAAAAGGGTTCTACTCAAATTGAGGACGACGCAACGAGCTATGGAAAGAAGAATGATAGGTGTAACGGTAAGGGATAAGAAAAGAGCAGATTGGGTGAGGGAACAAACGCGAGGTAATGACATCTTAGTTGAAATCAAGAAAAAGAAGTGGGCATGGGCAGGACATGTAATGAGGAGGGAAGATAACCGATGGTCATTAAGGGTTATGGACTGGTTTCCAAGGGAAGGGAGGCGTAGCAGGGGGCGGCAGAAAGTTAGGTGGGCGGATGAGATTAAAAAGTTTGCAGGGACGGCATGGCCACAATTAGTACATGACCGGGGTTGGAGAAATATGGGAGAGGCCTTTGCCCTGCAGTGGGCGTGACCAGGCTGATGATGATGACCTGAATATAGGACGCCTATGCGTAGTATATATGACCGATATGCCCGGCCAATGGACCTATATAGGATCTATCTGGCTGAGTATAGGTGTAATATAGGACTCGCATGGAAGCGCTAGGACCGATATGTGCGTTTTTTTTCCGATCATGGAGAATAATAAAAAAATCACCTACGGCTGACCGCGTAACTGTATTCCTGGAGTTGAATTATGGAAGCAGCTAACGTTATTGCACAAGAAGCCGAAATGCATAATTGAATAATTCAATAAAATTCACTAATTAACGTTCTATTTATTGACTTTCCAGCACATTTAGCAATTTAGGAATTGCAGCCGAGGAGTTCTCACGGTGAATCCCCGCGGATCGACTGCTAACCCGACATAAAACGAAATTAGACAAACCAAAGTACGTTGTAAGCGCATTGGGGTTTCTATCGCCAATCTGCAGGTCCGCACCAATCTGGACTAATCTGGTCTGCACCAAGAAACACTAAACAAAACTGCCCGTAAGCAGCCGCGTTCGTTTGCTGGAATGCAGCGACTGGATCACTTGGGCTACAAACGTATTGAACGCAGCTGCACATTTCTGGCACATACCACACTGATGCGACTACAAGCATGACACATTTCGACAGAATACGAAACATTACAGCATTGCTCTTCTGTACGAGGTTGAAAGAGTGACTTCCTTGAAATACGTGTTGCTGGCTCCTTTATTGTACCTATGAGGATTTTGCGCCCACCGTCACACTTAGAAGGTGTTTGAGGTTGGAAACATTCTTCGGCCGGCCATAGTTATGATATACCCTAAATGGCGCGCAGTGCGGCTCTGTCTAGCTAAATTTAATACGATTATGCATCTGGTAAAACTTATAAGTACTGGAAACACATCCTGTGCATGTCTCACTATTGCTTAGGCAGTTCATATTTTAGGCGATTTTATAATTTCGGTCCGAATGTAATTGCATCCAAAGACTGCTAAGTTTGCGTTTCGTGTGAGACAGTTTTGTAAGTATTCCCTTATGCTAAATTGTCAAATATGCTTTTGAGCCTACAGAAAGCGTATTAGGAGTGCTGCCCATACCCATAAAAGAAGCACCGCGCTAAAATTATGCATACCTTTAAAGACTCTTGCAATGAAGCGTATTGCAAATACGTACTCACAAGAGGCACAAACGTTGTGAACGACTGTGCGGAGTGGCTTTGTTTTCCGACGCGATCTCGACTACAAATTGGCGCACTTGGCCCACCGTTTTCAGTACTATTCTTGAGTTATTCTTTTGAGTTTTTATTGCAGGTACCACATTTTTCTCGCTGACTTTTTGATCTCGCATGCATTGTACACACATAGGACTGATTCGAGTGCTTCCGCTCGTGCAAGCAGTAAACAAATGGAGCATGTATACGGTACTCCTCCAGTTCCGTCTATTTTTCTCGTATTGTAGCCTGGGCATTTGTATTTTGATAGCCGTTATCGATACAGGTTGAATATACGTGTGTTCTATGATGTTGCCTGTTCCTAAGTGTGCTCGAATCTTCACGGTGATGGTTGAAAGAATATGTCATATCCGGAATTGCGTTTTGAGGCACTCAATAACTTTGCCTATGAGAGATCTACTACACATACACAAATAGCAAAAAAAAGTTACCATGAGTCGATCAAGATCGCTGCTTGACTCGTGACGAACAGTTGAATTTGGCTCAAACCAGTGGAAATTGGTCTTATCAGACGCTGTGATTTCCCCTTATCGTTTTATTTCTATATTTCAACTAAAGGCACAGTTACCTTCTACCAGGCATCATTTTCTATAGCGTAACTCCTTTTTTATTCTTTGGTTCTAGCTATAACGTAAAATTGTGCCTCACTTATATGAATGGTACACTCTAAGCGTATTGTACCGCTAAGGATGGAGAATTATATGACGGCTATTGCTCGCTCTCAAGGCTGCAGAAAATATTGTACAAGACAGCGAGCTGAGGTAGTAGCAGTGATGAGAAAAGGTGTAATCGTAATGGTCATAATAATATCATAATAATAGTCATAACCATAACGGAAAAATTCACTTTTCAAGCTCTACTTCTTTTGCAAGCATACAGTGCGAAGGATGGTGGTGCTGTTGCATAAATATTTAGTGTTACAGAACAAATGCAAAAATGTAGCCGGTGCAAATTATTTTAAAATAAATGGAAGATTGCTCTTTTTATTGATGTACCTCTCAACAACTTCTGTACTGTATGTTCTAGTTTTAGGCAATGTAACCTTCGAACCCTTAGTGAGTGAAGCAGCAAGGAAGAGCATATTGAGGGTTACCGTGTCTTCTAGATCAAGATATAATTCGGCATGCAACGGTCCATGCATTCAACATGCGAATTGATACTGTACTTTTGACGCCCTATCCTAAACACACCTTCTCACGCTTCCTTCGACGCAGACACATCTACATGTCGTGACTGTGCTGAAAGACGCCAAGGATGACATCATAAAGCGTTGATGCGCAGGTTCTTCAAGGCTGCGACGAAGTAGCGTCGTGCGATACATATCAAATATTCAGCGGTTGTGCCGAAGACATTACCAAACATACACTTCCGCAAATTTAAAGCGTGAAATACACGTCAAACTGCACACAAACCTCATGGTAGAGTGTATAAGCGTGACTGAACGAGGACGAAGAAAGAAACAGATACACAGACACAGCGCTTGTCTGTGTATCAGTTTCTTTCTTCGTCCTCGTGCAGTCGCGCTTGTACACTCTACCATGAATTCTAACCAACTAGCCCGCCAACGTGTTTTAACACAAACCTCAGCTATATATGGCACAGCCATAGCGGCGGGCAAATAAATATGAGCCGTACCAGCGTTTATCTTTACTCCATTAGTGAACATTTCGATGCCTCAAATTTTCAGAGCATGAGAAATTCACAATAATCAGTGCAAGTCACATTTTGATCAGTAAATAGACCTAACCGGCATTGTTTTATGAACACGTGAATGTGAACATGTTGGGACCATGTTTTTCAGAACGTGTGCTAGGAAAACAAACGCAAGGTATTCGAAATTGTTAAATAATAGGTGTATGTGAATATTCCAAATGTTCAGAAGGAATTGAATACCTGCTGTTCTTTGACCCTGGTTATCATGGGGGAAATGGTCCAATATTAGTTTTTTTAATTATATAAGGCCAAAAGAATGGTTAGGGTGTCCAGAGATATAAGTTTGGAAGTCGCAACAGTTCTAAATGATTCTGCTACAGTAGAGCTGCAGTTGTTGCACAAGAGCACCAGTTCCTGAGCGAGTAATCAGAGAACTTATTCTATAAAAAAGGCCCGCTTTTGAGCTACGTCCAAAGGAATATGCTCCTGTCCATTTCTTTATCTACACCGGGCTTGCATTGCTTTCAAAGAATATGCGATGCTGCAGTATTATAGTTCCACTTCAATGGCTAGGCCATTGGCCATTGGGCATTAGGATTACAGGAGTGCATGATTTCGGTTGTGTAAAAATCTGCGCAGTTACACACTGGTGCCGACTGCCTACCCCGCCACTGAGCACGAGGTCACGGGATCGAATCACGGTCACGGCGGCCGCATTTCGATGGGGGTGAAATGCGAAAACACCCGTGTGCTTAGATTTAGGTGCACGTTAAAGAACCCAGGTGGTCAATATTTCCGGAATCCCCCACTACGGCGTGCCTCATAATAGGAAAGTGGTTTTGGCACGTAAAAGCACATAATTTAATTTTACCTATTCCGCCACTCCGTTGAACCATCCGACTCCACTGAAACATACCCCGATACCTATGTCTTAGCAATTGCAGACTTCATCCATGTGGTCAACGAACAACGTAGACATCCATCGTTGCTCTCTCTTATTGACCATCTGCCATCCGGAACCCTTGAGTCCTCACTCACTATGTTCTTGCTTCAGGATAACGTTCTTTACCACCGCAACATGAACCCCGACAGCGCAGAACTCGTGCTAATTTTCCCGCGTCATCTAAACAGAAACGTCCTCATACGGTTTTATGATGCCCCAACTTCGGGGTACTTAGGCGTCTCCAGAACGTATGATCCCATACGATGACGTTTCTTCCGAGAGAGCCTTTATTGCTCTGCCAGTCGCTAGGTAACATCTCGTGACCTGTGTCTGTGGCGCAAGAAACCTTCGACTGAACCAGCAGGTCTCCTTCAGCCAACCGACGCACCATCCGAGCCGTCTTATCGACTGGTCCTGCACTTGCTGGGCCTCTTTAATTTCAATGAAATTTCCATCATTGCAGTCGCTACAGATTATACCACGTGATATACACTTACTGGAGCGTCGCGAACCAGTTGCGCCATGGACGTCTCGGATATCCTACTGTACGACGTTATCCTCCAACATGGTACTCCACGTCACCTACTCACGGATTACGGTCGCTACTTCCCGTCTCGTTTGCTTGACGATCTACCTCATCATGTGCTACAAATCAGAACTTCAACCCCCTCACATCACCCTAAAACCAATGGATTCACCGAACGTCTCAACCATACACTGGCCGACGTGCTTTTCCCATTTACGATTCTGATGATCACCGCTATTAGGACGTTGGCTTTCCGCTCGTCAAATTTGCATAAAACTCATCGCATTATGACACTGCCGGTTGCTGACCTTTCAATCATCGCTTTGACCGCCATCCCTTATTACCCTTTGACACCTTGCTCCCTTCTGATCCGGCATCCACGTCCACGGAAGGTGCCCTCACGTGTGCGCGTCACGCGCACAGTAGCACGCGCTAGGCTCTGACAATCGCAGACTGCACCAAAGTCCATTTAGCATCGTCGGCACCGGCACATCGCTTTTCCACCGCACTCGCTTGTCCTTGTCTGGCTCCCATCTCGTCGTGAAAAGGTAAAGTCTTGGTACGTCGGACCCTATAGCGTGCTGCGCCAGGTGACGGCTGCCACCTATGACATAACACCCATGGCATCCACTTCAACGATCTCACATCACAAAATGGCATCGTACATGTCTTCCGCCTGAAGCTTTACATCTGTGATGACATATTTTGACCACAACCAGCACCGGGACGGTGTTTCACCAGCCGGGGTTGAGGTCACGAAAAGTGGTGCAGAGAAAGACGTTGTAGCGGGGCTGGGTCAGAGTCTCCCCTGTCGGATCGAAACACCTGCTAAAACCTGTGTGCCCTGTGCAGTCTTCAGTAGCCAATTGCTAGCAGTTTACTGTTGCTTAAATACTCCCCTTAACGATAGGAAGAGGCCTGCCGATGGAAAAACAGAAATTTAGTTCAAGTTCAGAATTTTTCAGCGGACAAATATCTTTAACAGTAAGCTGCATTAGAGATGAAATTGCTTTTAGCAAATGTTGAAATTTGAGATGCTTTCGCACAGCTGTGTCTCGAGCGCTGCTTATAAAAAGTCTCTGTTTATTATACACTGCAGGTTTACAATTAAAATCACGTCGAGAGCGTGACAAAGGGAAGTATTTCGAACTCAACAGGAATAAGGGCGGCCTCAGGGTCGCTTCTACGGCGTGTTATTCTTTGCCAAGACAAAAGAGAAAGTAGAGAAGGAGTGCTAAGGAAGATAAATATGTGGATACGAGGAACAAATAACTACTGACCTGACCCATGGACATCTCACAGACGCGAGTAAGGACACATGCAGGCAGTATGTTCTTCCTGAATATTTGGGTGTGAGTAAATGGTCGCTGAAAAGGTTCCTTTCACCTTATTGTGACTCTAGTGTGCTACTTGAGTATTCGTTCAACTACACCTTCTCCTAAGCTTAATATGCAAGGTCACGAAGTTTGCGTAAAATTGTTTCCTTAAGAGTAAATATTCCAAGGCCTGCCAAAGCACATATCTGGCGCTATACAGCGAATATCTACAGTTCTGCGTTTGGAACACGGCGTTTTGTTTATAGGTACACCATTGTGTCTAACTTTGCTTTGAATATCTACTCTTGTAATTTAACTCTTTACCAAAGAAAGATTGACAGGAGTCGAATTTGTTTCAGAAACACTTTGACCACCCAAAATACAATCTTTGCACATACATTGACCGATTAGTGTACACAAAAGAAACATAACTGACGTTTCCTAAGAATTTATGCAATTTGAAGTCTCATTTGACAATATATGAGCGAAGAGCAGCACAGTTTTCGTTCTCTACTGTGCTCCTTGGCGGTCGTTGGAGCTGTGTGTGAGTAAGCTCGCGAAGCTTTTTTCTTTGGCTTAGTAATAGCGGGACGGGTATGTCAGTTGGCCGTGGAATATGAGGCTTCTGTTTGCAAAATGCGCCCCTTGTTATGGTGATGATAACATTAGTGATCGAGGTCATCTCGCTTTTCTTTAAGCACCAGTGTTGGTATGTTAAAGAAGAACATGACAGACGGTGTAAGGCTTGAAAACGTTTATTGCGAGCGTTCTTGCTATTGATGAAACCGGTACGCGCGGTAGCTCTGCGGCGCACCTGCTTTCTTTCCTGCTAGAAAATGTAACGCAAGCACCAGAGTTTTCGTATTGTCAGAACATAGTGCTCTTACGTTGAGGGGCCAAGGTTCGATGCCAGCATTAGGAAGAGGTCGAAAACAATTACCCGCCTCCGTGGTCCAAGATCAAATAATGAACAAAAGAATGATTCGTAACATAGTTATCTAGCTATGTGGTGCTTACATTTTACCTGTGTAAATCAACATTTACTTGATGCGAGCAAGCTTAAGGTGCATGTGGGACGAACCTTCTAAGCTGGTTTCACTGTGTTTATTTTATTAACACGCCCTTCTGGCAGTAAGTTCTAGAAAACGGAGCGAGACTGAGAAACCGCTTCATTGTACAAAAACAAACAATCGATGCCCTGTGAGCAGAGCGTTGCTTGGGCTATGATTCAGCACTAGAACAATAAGTTCTCTCGGAAACCATCGGTCGTTAAGGGTGATAGCATTGTCCAGCCACTCGCTGAAAAGGAGTGATAGGGCTGGGAGATTTGAGGGTTTGGGTATTGGGTTTTGCGTTGGATAGGACAGTGGTTGGAGAGGGGGCCGCCTTCAGTGAGCAGGGTGATCTGCTGAATATGTCAAAATAGTGTGCCCTGATGCCTTGTTTTCTCTGGATGTTGCTTAGAATATACTCTGCTCTCGTCCCTTTATGGATGCAAAGCTGGCAGTTTCGCTGGTGATAGAAGTTGATCACCTGAAGGTTGTTAGGGCGCTCGAGTAAAATATCGAATCAGTTAGAATTGCTCGAAGATTCTCTAACATCTGCTCATGACCGCGGATCCCGATGATATGTTCGAAGCGGTATAGACAGTCCTGTAACCTTTTTGTGATATGTTTAGGTAAATGGTCATGGATGAGTTTCCTCAGGCTGGCAATGAGTCAGTAAATATTGCCACCTGTAGTATTTGGCGCAGTGCAAAAGACGGGAAGAACAATAAGGAAGAAGAGCACGTGCTATCCCGCCCGCTCGATAGCCATGTCCCGCTGCCGTGTTTTTCGGCAGCCAGAAGCTTCATTAAGCATCGCGAGTCTTCTTTGAGAACAAGTGACAGATTAGTGGATGTGCGGGCTAGCACGGTGCGGTGCTTTCTTCTTGTCCTTCCTGCCTCTTCACTTGCACTGTTGAGCGATATCAGCTGAGCATCTATTCCGTGATACGTGTTACTTAAGTTTATTTATCGCTAATACTCTAATAATCCCGCCTTAGTCGTGTCAGTGACTGACATTAACTTACTAAGATTGTCCGAAGGGCTTGATGTTTTGCCGCTACGGTAGATCATACCACCGTTGTGTGTGTATATGTTGACGACACCTTTATTGGTGGCTTCTCGCGTGCTTTTTATTTAATGTCTCTAAATGCGTCACTGCATCAAGTGTTTACGACCGCAACTATTTGAATATGCCAAAAAACGTAAAGGTCTCTTGCAAGACTTCAAAAGGCGTAAACAGAAGTCGCTAGAGAACTTGCGCTTGAAATGCCAAATGGCCTGAAGAAGTCTTTCAAATTGTAGGGAAATGACCTACACGAACATTTAAATAAACAAAGCTGAAAGTACTGCTGAACTGACGTAGAAAATAATTTGCATGCCCTTTCCAGAAATCTTGAAGACGTCGCAGCGAAGCTGGGTGACGTAGTTAATCAACCTCCTTTGTGTAAATATTAAACCTGAAAGTAGCCGACGACGTGCGGTCGTAGTGAAGAAAATAAAAGGAAAAAAATTATAAGGCAGGTTAGTTATCATATTTATTTATTTAAATAGCTCTTTATTTGTGCCTAATGGGCCTCTGGCATAGGGCATTAAAATTTTTCCAATAAAACGACCGTATCTTTCATGGTTTGCAATTGCCAATATACATAAATGTGACAATTATAAAGTTTTTTTCTATCCATCCATACATCCAACCATCAGTGTGAGAAGCATGAAAACAGAACGCGATGCCATATAAATTGCCCGCGCATTCCATCCTTTTTGTGGAATTGACCAACACCTCCATCACAACGTTGTTCTACTAAGCAATGCATTTTCTTAAAGGTATGTAACTAGTTTTGTTATCTGTTTACACTCGGTATGATTATGATAGAGAGGCACATACCCAGTGACGCAAAGGGTATGAAAGACGTCCATTGAAGAACGACGCATTCCTCTTTGCACCAGCCAAGTGGCCGAGGTTGTAAAACAGTGTGTTTGAAGAGTGGTACATATCCTGTCACCCTAAGAGCCAACGAATTAGACCAGAGAAAATTTTGATGAGAAGAGCCACATACTAGCGTCTGAAGTTGCTCGGATGGTTGATTTTAAAGCATCTTCGCTGAGCACAGCATGCTTAGGCTTTACATTGTAGACAGCGAAATGTCTAGAGCCCCAAAGTAGAGGGAAAGCGGTTAGCTGAGTGTACAAGCACACCCCCCTCCACACACACACGCGCGCGCACACACACACACACATGCTCTTAGGCAGTCATGCTCAACTGGGTGTAGTTCTCAAATACCAATCACATCAAACTGTATGTATTGAAGTGGGGTTTATGTAGTTCGTTCGAGGGATCGCAGGTAGCTCTAGATACGAGTCCTAGCGCTTCGCACCAACAACCCGCGCTCGTGTCTCGCGCCGCAGCGGTGGCAGTCCGCACAGTGCCACATGCATATTACCCACTACAACTACAGTGCCACATGCATATTACCCGCTACAACTTCCCCCGGGGCGAAGAGGAGCCATCCTGGCGACCTAAGGCGATGATGCGATAAGGGGGTCGTGGTACGGCTTCAGGCGGCTGACGTGAACAGTCTCGCGGCCACGGCGGCGTTTGTCCGAAGATGGCGTCACCGGTTCGACCACATAATTCACAGGCGAAGTACACGCGACGATCCGGTACGGACCTTGATATTTCGGGGCAAGCTTTGGGCTAAGGCCTGGAGCTTGGAAGGGCAGCCGAAGCCAGACGTGAGAGTCCACGGCGAAGGACTGTGTGGGCTGATCGTTGTCGTGGCGATCTTTGCGGATTCCTTGGGTATCCGACGTGAACGAGCGAGCCAGTTGGCGGCACTCTTCAGCATGGCGAGCAACTTCGGAAAGAGGGGTGAATTCAGAGGCATCCGGGTGATATGGTAGTACGGTGTCGAGGGTAGTGGATGGTTCACGCCCATAAAGAAGGAAAAATGGTGAGAAGCCTGTGGTAGCCTGAACGGCGGTATTGTATGCGTACGTCACAAAAGGGAGGACATCGTCCCAATTGGAATGATCCGACGCAACATACATGGTGAGCATGTCCCCAAGGGTGCGGTTGAATCGTTCCGTTAGACCGTTAGTTTGTGGGTGATACGCCGTAGTGGTGCGGTGAATAGTGCGGCACGCGGCGAGTAGCTCATTAATAACTTCGGACAAGAAGACACGGCCTCGGTCACTGAGCAGTTCTCGCGGTGCGCCGTGCCGTAAGACGAAATGCCGTAAGATGAATGCGGCGACGTCGCGAGCAGCAGCCGAAGCAAGTGCAGCAGTCTCAGCATATCTTGTCAGGTGGTGTACTGCGACAATTATCCAACGATTTCCGGTAGCGCTGCATGGAAGAGGCCCATAAAGGTCGATGCCAACCCGATCAAAAGGACGTGCAGGACACGGTAAAGGTTGCAGAGGGCCTGTCGTATGAGAAGATGTCTTGCGTCGCTGACAGGCTGCACATGACCGAATGTATTTGCGGACATAAGAATACATGCCGCGCCAGTAGTACCGCTGGCGGAGCCGCTCGTAGGTTTTCAGGACGCCAGCATGAGCTTGTTGTGGGTCTGCATGGAAATACGTGCATACGTCGGAACGCAAATGGCGAGGGATGACTAGTAGCCATTTGCGACCGGCGGGCTGATAGTTTCGGCGGTACAAGATGGCGTCCCGTAGCACGAAGTGGGTGGCTTGGCGACGAATGGCTCGAGGGCATGTAGACGTTGAAGAACTGCTAAGAATGTCAATAAGAGAAACAATCCACGGATCTTTTCTCTGTTCAGACGGCATGTCAGTAACAGCAAGCGTAGCAACCGGGCACTCTGTGGATGAAGGTGGCCTTTCGTCGGATCGCATGGGCGCACGGGAGAGCGCATCTGCATCAGAATGTTGGCGCCCGGATCGATAAATGACGCGAATGTCAAATTCTTGGATCCGAAGAGCCCAACGTCCAAGACGCCCCGACGGGTCTTTCAGTGACGCAAGCCAGCAGAGCGCGTGGTGGTCTGTCACAACGTCGAACGGACGGCCATACAAGTAAGGGCGAAATTTGTTTAAGGCCCAAACAATAGCTAAACATTCTTTTTCCGTGACAGAATAATTGGATTCTGCCTTCGTGAGAGCACGACTCGCATATGCAACCACATATTCTGCAAAGCCAGGCTTCCGTTGTGCAAGGACGGCCCCAAGACCAACGCCGCTGGCGTCGGTATGAACTTCAGTCGGTGCACTCGGGTCGTAGTGGCGTAGAACAGGCGGTGAGGTAAGCCGACGACGCAAAGTGGTGAAGGCTTGGTCACACGCCGGATTCCAGTCGCGAAGGTCACCAGAGCCAGCCAGGAGCTTCGTCAGGGGAGCGATGATGCAGGCAAAATTGCGCACAAAGCGGCGAAAATAAGAGCAAAGACCGACGAAACTGCGGAGCTCTTTCACTGTATTCGGCCGCGGAAATTCTGCGACAGCACGAAGTTTGTCAGGGTCGGGAAGGACGCCGTCTTTGGACACGACATGGCCAAGTATGGTCAGCTGGCGGGCTCCGAAGCGGCACTTTTTCAAGTTAAGTTGAAGGCCGGCGGTGGTAAGGCAAGTAAGGACTTCGCGTAGACGAGAGAGGTGAGTGGTGAAATCAGGGGAGAAAACTACCACGTCGTCTAAATAACATAAGCATGTCTTCCATTTGAGGCCTCGTAGAAGATTGTCCATCATCCTTTCGAATGTCGCGGGTGCATTGCAGAGGCCGAATGGCATTACGGTAAACTCATACAGGCCATCAGGCGTAATAAAAGCTGTCTTGGAGCGGTCGGATTCATCCACTGGCACTTGCCAATAGCCCGATCGCAAGTCCAAAGAAGAAAAGAATTCGGCACCATGAAGACAATCTAAGGCGTCATCTATGCGCGGTAGAGGATAGACATCTTTTCGTGTAATCTTGTTGAGGCGACGATAGTCCACACAGAAACGAATCGAGCCATCTTTTTTCTTAATGAGTACTACAGGAGATGACCAAGGGCTGCAGGATGGCTTGATAACACCACGTTCAAGCATGTCTTCAACTTGCTCGGCGATGACACGACGCTCGGTGGATGACACGCGGTACGGACGCTGGCGTAATGGTGCGTGATGTCCCGTATCAATGTGGTGAGAGACGGTACTTGTGCGGCCTAATGATGCTTGGTTGCAGTCAAAAGAGGCGTGAAAATCATTTAAAAGAGTAATAAGCCGCTCACGTTGTGTCGGCTCGAGGTCAGCGGCAATAGAGCGACAAAAAACATCCGGTGGTACTCGGTTAGATGGCACATGGGGTGCCAGTGCTGTTACGTTGGCAGTATCCACGTCGTCGGGAACAGGGAAATGCACAATAACGTCAGCGTCCACAGTCTGGATGGTACCAATAGTCTCGCCACAGTGCAAAGCCAAAGTGTACGAATTTGGGTTAGAAATCAGTATTTCTGCAGCCCCATGGTGCACCGTGAGGAGAGCGAAAGGCAACAATATAGGCTGGCGGCGAATGAAGACGGCAGCGGGTGAAAACATGACCGTCGCTTCGGCAAGCGATGCGCATGAAAGAGGGACAAATACCGCGCTGTGAGGGGGAAGGTCAGTATCGGAAGCTACACAGA
Organism: Dermacentor albipictus; assembly: GCF_038994185.2. Classification (NCBI taxonomy): domain Eukaryota; kingdom Metazoa; phylum Arthropoda; class Arachnida; order Ixodida; family Ixodidae; genus Dermacentor; species Dermacentor albipictus. The sequence continues at coordinate 42,937,981 of NC_091830.1, forward strand.
TCCTGGTAACATCATGAACTTTAACGTCGTGAGATGGCATATCGCACAGAACTGAGAACCGAACCTCAGCACGTGCACAGTCAATGAAGGCGTGATGGCGCGACAGAAAATCCCAACCGAGAATCACATCGTGGGAGCAACAAGTTAGCACAAAGAAATCAATCGGATACAAAATGTCTCCAATCAACACCCTGGCAGTGCACATAGCGACTGGCTGAACTTGCTGTGCACTGGCTGTTCTAAGCAATAATACCGAAGGCATCATGGTCACTTTCCGTAATTTACGGCAAAGTTTCTCACTAATCACAGATACAGCAGCACCTGTATCGACGAGGGCAAGACATTTGATGCTATCAACAGACACTTCAATAACGTTAGCGGGGGAAAAACGAGGACTTTGATGTTCCGACGATGACGCAGTTCGTGCCTCAGGAACTGCGGAAATCAGTTTTCCGCCTCAGTAGTACTGGCACTGGGCCTACGACGCATGGGTGAGAGTGAGCGCCGACGAGGGGAAGGCGAGCGACGAGTATTGTAGAGCTGTGACTGCGGTGCTGGTATGTCATCAGCAGCGTAGACTTCCGATGGTGGTCGCTGAGGCATACGGTATGGTCGGAATCCGGAGCTGGGTGGTCGCGCGGTGCCCACGAAGGCCGGCAAGCGCCGGCGGCAGAAGCGCGCTACATGCCCCGGTGTACCGCAGGCATAGCATATTGGGCGGTTGTCAGGAGTACGCCAAGGATTTGTGCCTTGCTGCTGTGCGCGGAAAAAGGGAGCGACCTGCTGGCGAGGCGAGGGCGGATGAGAGAACACCGGCTGGAGAGGCGCTGAAGGCGGAGGAGAGAATCCCGGCAGACGAGGCGCCCGTGCAGCGGCTTCAGCATACGTCAGAGGCGCGGCCACGGGAGCCGGCTGACACGGAGGTGGAAGAGCTTCGGTCACTTGCTCTTGAATTACCTGTCGGATCGCTGGAGCCAAATATTGAGAAGGCTTCTCCGTGGTCGGCAAAATCGAGAGCTGTCGCGCGACCTCCTCGCGCACAAATTCTTTTATTTGCGTCAGCAAAGTTGCGTGGTTGTCGCCAATAACCAATGCTGCTAACGAATCTTCCGTAGGCGGTGGGCGCCGAGCTAAGATGCGTTGTTTCCGTAGCTCGTCAAAACTTTGGCACAAGTTGATAACTTCGGCCACCGTACGCGGATCCTTCGCTAGCAACATTTGAAATGCGTCCTCATAAATGCCTTTCATAATGTGTTTTATCTTGTCCTGTTCCGCCATTGACGGATTCACGCGCTTACACAGGTCAATGACATCTTCGATGTAACTTGTGAACGTTTCACCGTGATGTTGCGCGCGCCCCCGTAAGCGTTGTTCTGCGCGAAGCTTGCGCACAGCGGGGCGCCCGAACACTTCTGTGAAACTTGTCTTGAATCTGCTCCACGTTGTGAAATCGTGTTCGTGGTTTCGGAACAAGAGGTTCGCGACGCCGGTTAAGTAAAACAGCACATTGTGCAACTTTGTGACGTCGTCCCACTTGTTATGCTGGCTCACCCTTTCGTAAGATGACAACCAATCCTCCACGTCATGATCATCGGTGCCGCTAAAGATGGCAGGATCACGCTGGCGCAATGCACCGGAAACGATGACCGTCGGAGGCTGGGGTGCATCTTCCTGGGTGGTTTCGTCAGGCATGGTCGCAGCAGTCGGTAGCGTCCTGCTTCGGAGTTCCAGTGTTTGAGGTTACCCCGCAGCTCCACCAAATGAAGTGGGGTTTATGTAGTTCGTTCGAGGGATCGCAGGTAGCTCTAGATACGAGTCCTAGCGCTTCGCACCAACAACCCGCGCTCGTGTCTCGCGCCGCAGCGGTGGCAGTCCGCACAGTGCCACATGCATATTACCCACTACAACTACAGTGCCACATGCATATTACCCGCTACAGTATGTATGTATGTATGTATGTATGTATGTATGTATGTATGTATGTATGTATGTATGTATGTATGTATGTATGTATGTATGTATGTATGTATGTATGTATGTATGTATGTATGTATGTATGTATGTATGTATGTATGTATGTATGTATGTATGTATGTATGTATGTATGTATGTATGTATGTATGTATGTATGTATGTATGTATGTATGTATGCAGGTATGCATGTATGCAGGTATGCATGTATGCATGTATGTATGTATGCATGCATGGATGCGTGCATGTATGCATGTATGCATGTACGCATGTTGCATGTATGTATGTATGTATGTATGTATGTATGTATGTATGTATGTATGTATGTATGTATGTATGTATGTATGTATGTATGTATGTATGTATGTATGTATGTATGTATGTATGTATGTATGTATGTATGTATGTATGTATGTATGTATGTATGTATGTATGTATGTATGTATAAGTACTTTCGCTGCCGTTTTAAATAAATAGGAAACACTTGACCAGAACACTTGACGTTCTTTAAAACAACCTGGGCTTTCGAGGTCATTAAAATTGAGAGACATTCTGGGGTCTTACGTGCCAGAACCACAATGCTATTTTCATCCACGCAGTGGTGTTCTGTAATAATCTGGGCCATCTGTGTTTTTGTTAGGAGCACACTATGCACGGTACGCGACACTTGTTTCGGTCGGCCCCCATTGCAAAACGGCTGCCATGGACGTGATCGGGTACGGTGACTTTTCCCTCAGACGGAGTAACTATGTACTCATTCAACTACTGTTTCACAGTGATAAAACACTGTAGCAAGCATGTGACGCCCCCTTGGATCTTCGTTGGCCTGCCAGGCTCGGTGGCCTGCCATGCTCGGTAGGCAGCATTGGACACAGCGCCCAATAAACACGGACGAGCACAGCTGCTTGGCGGTCAGTCATCGTCATCACCACCACGCTATGGAGCGTCCATCTAACGGAGTGTGCTACGAGTCCTCCCTTGTTCATGAACCCGGGCGGTGTTAGGTATGGCCGTACGGGGTGGCAACGTGCCAGCTTTCAGCCCGCTGCACGTGTTCCAAGCCCACCAGACGGGGAGCCCTTCCAAGAACTGCGGATGACCGGCAGCCACGTGGCGCGCGGTCAGCTCAGGAATGTGGTACGGAGCAGAGTTCCACGAAGCCCTCTGACGTCAACACCAAGAGCCTTGTGTTAGAAACAGGAATTGTTCACTTCTTTCTATGTATATGGGAGAAGAGCAATAGGTGCCTTATCATGCGAGTTGCCAGATAAGTATTACATTCTTGAAAAAAAATATATATACGTCAGCGATACGTTAGGGGGAGTGTACGGCAAGTAATAAGAGTTACTTGCATGTTTCTTGAATAATTAGGCATTTTTAGATGGCTGAAGGTATTTGACAATCCAGACTTTCATGTGTGACTAAACGTGTTTGCGCATGCTGGCAGTTTTCTGCTAAACTCTGTCTTTCATTTAAAATAAAGATAGTTATGATTTATGTCCTTTCCTGTTGATTGCATCCTTGCTTGCTCTCGTACACTTTCTACAGAACAACATACGAACGAACTACCTAAGCAACAAGTGAATGCTACCGTTAATGGAATCGAAAGCGTCGTGTATGCGTGTAAGTCGATAAGCATCCTTTTCAGTGATCTTATTTTATGTTGATAACCTACGCCAAATGCCCAGGTGTTTCTTGTATTTTTTCCGAATACCGCCAGGAAGCCGTGGACTTTATCATGTTCAATAATGTATTTCGTAAACATTTTATTGACTACTTGCATAGCTTCGCGGTCAGTTCAAAAACAGCGGTTAGGTCATCTGGAATAACCGTTTTCTTTATGGTATGCCTCGGATGCTTTACGACCAAGAATGGCCCAAGGGATGAGCGTGAAATTAATGATCACGTACTACGACTTGAACAGATGACAGAAATCTACTTGTGAATGCCAAATGTAGGCGGCGATGATATTCATGAGGTCACAGTGTCTTGGAGTGACATTTGTCAAGAATTGTTCTCTGTCGCATGGTTTAGCAAAATGTCATATGTCATTAACCAATTCTTCTGACTCTAAGCACTGCCGTGTGCAAATCTTTTAGTAGAGCATTCCGTGAGTTCATTGATAATGACATTTTTATCAGGAATTTAATTTACCCGACATGTGCGTAGATACATTCAGAAGGCCCTATATATACCCCGGCTCCATCAAATGTGGTGCGTAAAGAGTTGTGCACCATGCATCAGCTTTCTCTCACTGCTTTATTGGCCTTTCTCCAGTGTGTGGTGGCACACAATGCAAGAGGGGGTAAGTTTTATATTTGTCTTTCTACTTCGTATTAAAATAGTGACAGTATCTCATCATATTGGTCTGTTGCTGCCGGAGTTACATGCATCAGCTAAACTCAAAAAGACAAGGACACTTATGGTTTCCACCGTGGATGAATGCGGCAGCATTGCGACCTCTTCCTGATGATGACTGGCTTTAGGAAACGTAATGTCATTGAATTCACGTTGCCTTGTATCATTACTCGCATCATGTGCCTCAGCCTTGTTCGCGTATTTGCGTGGACGTCCTAAGAAACCGAGCGCTGCTACTGATAGAGACGTCGAAGTCGAAGGTTCATCCAACAGATAGCAAAAGGCCCCTCATTAAAATCATCACACCGACAGGCATTGGCCGAGTGCCTTCAGCTCCTTCGCAGAGGGAGAGGCTGTATAGGAATGCTGGCATGAGGAAAGGCGTCAGAATCAGATGTGGGAGACGACGACAAGCGCACCAGCACTTGCACGCGTGCGTCTCTGTGACCACGTGACCTTTTGTACCATCTTCCGTGACTTTTTGTACATTTCGCGCTTAACGAGCCATATTATGTTTTCGAATCAATTATCAAATGAATTTGACACTCGTGGCAGTTTGGGCCTGAAAGCATACCATACCATAGTAAAGATTGTAAATTGCGCGAAATCTTGAGAAGAAGAGAAATGCCAGAGCGCTGCATCTTTTTCGTGTTATCGTCGCTGTATTGCGCTATTAAAAAAATTGAATAATCAGAGCTGTATGACATTTTCATCAACGTGCTCGCTTGAGATTCTTTACACAGTTACATATCGGAACTAAGAAACTGAGGCCTTCCACATATAGCCACTTTGTATTTTCCCCAATGTACTTGTCAAAACTTTGCTTCACTGTTTCCAAGTCACACTTTTCATACAGAAAACCAGCTATTCAAGCCGAGCAGCTAAAGGTTTCTTCCCTAATAAAAAGTATTTTACATCGCAATGCATTCATTATTATAAAGTACAAATTCGCTTGTACATAAAAGCAATCGTTCTTTCTTTTTGGTTTTAAAGTTTCCAGGTTTGTCTGTAAATCACCTGTGTTATTCATATTTTTTTACTTTTGTGATTTAACAAATCCTTATAGTCATCACTGTGACATACGTACTGCTTTTATGTTATACTGTTTGTGCATTCTTACGGAAACTCTTTTTTATGTATCGCAGCTGCTATGATCTCTCTACAAAATAAAAAAATAACATAAAAAATAAAAAATATATATTGTTTTATTAGAATAATTCAAGCTTTTAAAGAACAATGCTACAATACTTCATGCATAGATCCCCGAAACCTGCATATTCTCTTAAATGCTAGGGGAATAGATTTGGTAGATTAAGGGGTTAATAAAGTTTCGGTCGCTCATCGGCGTGGGGGAAAGGGAATGAGATGGATGATGAATGAGATGGAAAGGGAAAGAGCCCAAGTTGCGGGAAGAAATTGTTTGGCAGCGGTAGTGCAACACTGTGTCATCAGAGTTTCAATCACTCTGTCAGGAACGTGAGCACAGCCTGCGACTATGTTGCTCGCAATCAGAGCTCGAAAGCTCGTAAGCTATGTCACAGCATGGCGAAATGACGAGCGACTCTGCAGTCGTAATGATCCAGTATAAACGTACATGAACCTATACATCCCTGCAAGACTTTTACGTCCTAGCGACGGTGACCACCGTGCCAACCATCATCAGCCCTGACCACCTTGACGTTGGAAATTGGCCCCGGGTGTACAGGGGCATCAATCAAATAACAGGTGGGGAAACCCGCTGCGGTTGCTTAGTGGCTATGGTGTTGGGCTGTTAAGCACAAGGTTGCAGGATCGAATTCTGGTCACGCCGGCCGTATTTCTGTGGTGGTAAAATGCGAAAACACCCATGTAGTTAGATTTAGGTGCACGATAACGAACACTAAGTGGTCCAAATTTCCGGAGTCTCCCACTGGGCGTGCCTCATAATCAGATTGTGGTTTTGGCACTTAAAACCTCAAAGTTTTCAACAGGTGGGATGAGACCTTTATGTAGGCTACCGTGATCTTGGTTTGAAAGACACGGTAAGAGTCTGGTTTCGCACAGATGAAGAGAAGCTAGTAAGTTGGGAGCAATGCCACAAAAAGCTGTATGACCATTTCCGGAGTACCGGTAGACAAGAGGAGCCACGAAGAAGGTTCTTGGGGTTCGCGCGAGACGTCAACCGAGTTATTCTATGACGTACACTTAGGAGGTTCTTGCCCTTTGCCGCAAAGTCGACGAGCTAACGCCGAAAGAAAAGGTATACGATGTGCGTAAGTACATTTCACACGACGTCTTCAGCCTTCTCATGTACAAGAACTTCCCCAAGGTCGACGGTATCTTGAGTGAATGGCTGGGTTTCGAAGCTGAATGCAATCGCATTATGTATCAGTGTACCTGTCTTCCAAACGCAGCCACTACGCCTTCGTGGGAAGACCATTGAGCGCCTCAGTTGACCAAGTCGAAGAGCCTTGTGCACATCATTCGCCGAGAGGCAGGGGCTGCATCGCTGGTTAGCTCCCACACATACGTCACTAGTGATTTCAGACCTCGGTTTCCCCGTCCAATCCCTAATTCGCGAAGAGCTTGTGAACCGTAGTGTTCCCTACGTTTGCTCCGTCAACTGATCCGGCGTCATTACTCTTGTCCTTGCTCCGCGGAACAAGTACTGCTCAGAGCTGTTTGGCAATCCAGTGGAATGGTGAAGGCCAGATGACAGGCCTATTTGCTTGAACTGCCAATGTGTTAGCCATTTTCTCGTCACTGCCGCAACACGATTCGCGATGTCTTACGGCAAATCATTTAATTCTGATAACCTATCTCTTGCGCGAGTTGACTTGAAGTTGTTCCTGCAAATTTTTTAGCATCCTTTAAACACCCAACTCTCCCCCGTCCTCTACTGCGGTTTTCTTCGCTTGGTACCTGTTCAGTAAATTTAAGAACATCGGTTACCTTTCGCTTTTCATGACATATCCGCCTTCAGTATTGCTTCCTGTCAACTAGAATATGGGCTATCTCCTTTTCTTCTACAGTGCCCTTTTACTGTATACGAACGCTATTCCCAACATATTTTGTTCCATCGCATGTTGCATGATTCTAGTTCTTTGGGCATTCAAGGGGGCAATGAGAAGTAACCGGAATTGTTTTTAAAAACCGTATATTTATTTATTTCTTATAATGCAGCCCCATACCCTTCAAATTAATATCTCTTAGACTTAATACATTTGTCGGAAGTGTGGTTCCATTCTTCGAAACATTTTTCAAACTCGCCTGATTTAATGGCCTAATAGATGATCACTCGCTTTTTCTCTTGCCTCTTCTACGTCGTGAAATCGCACTCCTGTCATGTTCTTCATATGAGGAAAAAAAAAGTAGCCTTGAGTGATGTTAAATGCTGACGCCCCTTACTAACTTTACCTTGCTCCGTGCGACCTTTTTTGTTTTCTTGAATGAAGAGGATATGAAAGGAGTGTGATTTCGCGACTTAGAAGAAGTGAGGCAAAAAAAAGGAGAGATCAATTATGAGGACATCAAAATAGACAAGTTTGAAAAATGTTCAGAAGGATGGAATCACAGAGTAGGCATATGTATGAAGTGTAATGGAGAGTACTTTGAAGCTGATAAGGTTGCTTAGTAAAAAAATAAATAACTGCATAGCCTTCTAAAAGGAATTTCGGTTTCTTAGCTGGACACCCACGAATTTGTTAACCTCCATGTTTTGATCCCATGTGTGAGTTCCGGTAGAATGCAATGGCTGTACACATTTATTTTCGTAGGTAGTAGTAAGGTGCCCGTTAAGACTTTGTGATTTCTGCCGAGCACTCTCCAAGTCATGCTCAATGCTCTTTAAATCAGCGAGCAAATCAGTAGTTTGACGGAATAATGAGGAGCGAGAACATTGAATCTCACAAATCAAGCTACTAAGTTCGAGTACTTTTCTAGGCAACTACAGGGAACCGGCGGGGCTATACTAGTGCAAGTTGAACGAAATTAAGGAGGCCCACAGACCTGCAGCAATACATTTCCTCACCAGTACAGGAATTGACCATCACTGGTGCAGTATTTTGCCACTATCTGCGTCATGACTCTTGGACTAAATACCATCCAGGGCAATATAGAAGAACCACACAAGAAACCCTTCCATTTTATCTGTTACATATAGAGGAGAAGTCCTGGCTTCAAACTACAGCTACTTATCTCGAGCCAGTATTTTTTTTCTTTTACGGCTGCCGCTGTCTTAGAAGGGTTTAGTCGTGTATGGTTGGATAGTTCACACACTTCCCCTACTTCAATGAGTTGCCCGCCACTCATGGAACACTGTAATAATACCGCACTTAACCGGCTAGATTCTTTATGCTACACGCGACCGGATGTAATTATGGTAGATATCGATGTTAGGAATAGGTCTTCCAGATGCCCACAGGTTCTCAACCTAACCAGCTCCCTGGGAGTTTAGGCACTACCGTTGGTTGCTGCGAAATATGTACAAGCAGGCTAATGCGGCTAGAACCGAGCATCTACTGTGGATTGTTCTTCACCGCAGCGGGTGCTTTACCCCTGGCGAAGCGCGGCAACAAGCATTCGGTCTTCTCAGTGAACCTTGCCTTAGGAATGCTCTTCAGTTCTATTACGAGGGCGCGGCTGTTTTATAATAAACACTTAATCAGTCGTTTGGTTCCATGTCTTCCAGTGGTAGCGATCATGTCGGTTCAGACACCGCATTAAGTCTGCAATTCTACTTGGAAACATTTCACGTCGAAACCGCCCATGTTATTTGTGTCCCCTCCGGCAGTTGCCAAACGTAGTGGCTACCGCAGTGGCCTTGTTCCTTGAGCACAGACCTTCGGCTTGCATCTGATCGCATCTTATTCTTCTGTTAGGCTTTTTAGAGCGAAGCTTTCTTCATGAACCCTCCTGCGTCCCTCTTGCTAAACGTGGCTGCCTGCTGCCGCTGCTTCTCTTGCGTTGCCACCTCATTGCTGCTAAAGCCCCTTAAACATCGTGAAGTAGCAACACTCTCCTCCTCCGTTTCACTTCTACCCGTTTCTCCTCTCTTTCTTGCTCCCTCTTCGTCGTTACGCCGCCCACAACACTCGAGCAAAGCTGGCGCTGAAGCAGGACTCAAAACAAACGAAGCCGGCGCGAGCACTTGCGTGATGGTGTTAGGCCAATAGCGACGCGGCGTCGGCCTCGGCCAGAGCACGCGAGGAGTAGGCGTCATTCTTCAAAGCGCGTCGCTGCTTTATGAAGTTTGAGGGGGCTTTCTTGCTGTGGTACGGCGACGCCATCTAGGAGCGATAGCTCTTCGTCCACGGCAGTGGAACTTAGATGGCGGAGCCTGCCTATGCATGCGGGTCGTTGGCCGCTGGTCGAGGGGGCGAGAAGGCCGCGATGCCTAGCGTTGTGAGGAGACGGGATAGAGGTTACTGGAGAGTCTGGAGAGTAGCATCTGCGCCGGGAAGGGGAGGTCGGTTGTCCCAAAGAAATGGCCCACGAAGCAGATTTGCCTCTTTCACCCTTAACGCCGTTCATTGCGTTTAAATGTCCGTCACATTCTTCGCCATCAAGCATAAAGAGTGCGATTTCACTTTGCTCTCACATTGGAATAGCAGGAACATGTGTTTGAGCGCTCCTCATGCATTTAGGAAGGCTTTGCTGTATATCCATGCCAACAAGGCATGTTGGCTCTGCTGTACTTTTTTTCAGTTTTTTCTATCATTATTCAAGAGAGTAGGCATTCAGAGACCAAGCTTGTTTCAATACCGTTAGGAGCTCTTCGGTGAAGTTTTGGAGTCTGTGGAACACTGCGGAAACACAAGTTTGGCAGTGTTACACTTGCATGTGCTATCTCGCGCTCCCCACAATTTTCAACTTAGAAAACGGTTTTTAATCGTTTTTGTTTCATTAATGTTGATTTATCCTTATAAACGAGCTCAAGGAAAGCTGATGAGGAACAATCATTGCTTCGTGTTGCACAAAACCTAAAGTTAATGTGATTGTAGTTGAACCTCTTTGATCCTGCTAGCTTGCTCTTGCTGGAAATATATAAAAGTGTGACAGCAAATTGGGATTTTGCCTTGTGTGTCTGCTGTTTACTTCAGTATCATGTTATCTGTCAGAGCAAAGTGTACTTCTGCTTCTACGAATATTGAGCACCAAATGAATTTGGGAGAAACGACGTGAGAAAGTACAGCTTGTTTATTATTTGAAAAGGCCGCAGAGCTAAAAAGAAAGCCACTCCTTTTGAAAACAAAAAGAAAGTGAAAAAGACTTGAGGTAAAATAAACGCCTTTTCAAATATATGCCAAACGCCCAGTTCGCCAGTATGATCGAGTGTCTTGGTTATCTCCAGAAACAGTTTACATAAATTTGCAATAAACCCCGATGTATAAGGGAGGTAATAGGATTACGCAAAAAGTGCTGAACATACGACTAATATATATTATATATCGCTTGCAAGATACTTGAAGTTAGAAATTACAAACAAAAAGAGTAAAGGTTTGTGTCGTAACAAACTCTCGATATAAGGAAACCCCTCAGTGGATGTAATGTATTGACTAAAAACATAAAAACATGGAAGAATTAGGTTTAAAACCTGGTGATAGTTCTCGTGTACATTTAAATTTAACCTAAAAATTGAAAACAGCCATATAAGGATGCACTATCCTATACGTGGTAACTGCTTTGTGAGAATACAGTTTCGTAAGGTTGCTTAAAGGCAAAGCTACACTGTACCATCTTCAGACAGCCGTCAATTGTATGAAGAGAGCTGCGAAGAAAAACGAAAGCAAATCCTTCATTGCGTTATTTTCGCAGTGAACTTTCTGCGATATAAATGGTACCCTAGTGAAATGACAGAAGTAAGCATTGTTGTTAACAGGAAAACAGAGAATAATCGCAGAGGTGACAAGAAGACCTTGGGCCTCCCCTTTATATATACAAGGTGTTACTAGTAAGCTGAGCCAAATGATAAAGATATGTAAATGCGACGTCGTTGGGCAGAACCAAGGTAATGTTTGGTGTTGCCTGAAGTACTCAGATTACATTTTGTCATTCCGCCTGATGAGATAATGAGTCTTAATTAATAAACTTCTCAAATAATTTAGTTCGATGGAAAGTGGCAAATAGATAATTGTGGCGCAATGTGATAAAGTTCCGGTACAGCTTTCTGTTGCTTCATACGTGCTACGTAAAAGTGTTTTTCTGAGCGTTAAAAAAGGCTGCAAATACACGAAAAATTGCCGCATGACTGGCCGTTCGAGGCGCGTCACGTGTGTTCGCTGCCTTTTTTCACGCTCGGGAAAACATTTTTATGCAGCATGTATGGAGCAACAGAAGGCTGTATCAGGAGTTTTTCATGTTTCTCTACTATTTTATCAGTGACAATTTCCATCTCATTATAATATTTGGGACATCGGCTAATTAGTTTGCATCATTATCTAATTAGGCGGAATGCTAAAGAAATCTGCCTCTCCAAGCCACGGCAAACAACATTACCTCGTTTCTGTCCAGCTAGGTGGTATTTGCATATTTTTATTGTTCAGCTCAGGTTACGTGGGAAACCCTGTTTATGACAAATAAGAACACTAGAACACTGTGGTTAGGCCAAACACATCCGTAATAATTAAACAGCAACCTTGTTCAATCTTGAATAATTCACTCAGTTTCCAGCGAAGCTGTGTCTTTGTAGTAGAGGGAGCAATAAATTTGGTTGCCTCTAATTTATTCACACACTTTAAAGCGCTACCGCGTAGACCATAAATATGATCCCATTGGCGCAAACAAGACAGAATGGAACAAGCGTATCCCGTACATGAATGTATACTACAGAATGCGAAAACACACTTGTACAGTGCACGTTCCCCCATCTGTGCTATGCTTGAGCTTAGGGGCAATTGTTGTTATGCCAGGGCTGCATGCTACATAACCTGCTTAAAACCGAATCATGTACGCCCCGGAAAAATCGAATGCGCAATTTATTGGGAAGGTCGTAAATAATCCGAACACTGAACTTTTCCTTCACGCAATGAATAACGTTTGTCCTTATTATTATCACATGTTACCTTTTATACCTTAGGCTTCCCTCGGGACACTGCAAAACATAGCGTTAGTGACCGGATATCGCTCCGAGCACTTCGATACTTTCAAAAAATATATTTTTGCAGGGTTTTATTTGAGCCACATGCATCTACGTTTGCACACAAAATTTATTTACTGTTTCACAATGATCTATGAATTCGCTCCCGGCGGCAGGAGTAGTTATCTTAGGGCAGCTGGATCATTTTTTTGTCACCTCTAAACACACTCAGGACGCTCTGGAATACTTGCGCAAAAGATTTATCGCAAAGGCTACAATTATCTCACAAAATTATACATTTGTCTACACACTGTACATCATGTTGCCTTTATTTTCACCATATACGAACAAGATTCTGTGTTTAGTTCATCAACACATCGAAAAACAAAACTACAATATACTCTTAACATGAAAGTAGGGAAATACAAATATTCAGTCAAAAATCACAAAGCTTCCAATAAAGCTAACAACATAATTGTTTCGACATACATTAAACATGCCATTCCCACAATTCTCACTGAAATTAAAGTTACTGTCTTGTATTGCAGTTTTAGGCCACCGGGAAATATAACGCACAAAGGCAGTACCATACATGGGAACGTTTGAGCAAGTAACTTCTCACACCTGTTATTAGCCCATGCTTTATCAATATCTATAAATCGTCCCTCCTAACAGGCTTCCTATTAAACGAAATATATGCCCTGTTCCTCGCATAGCTCCCCATGGCACTAGGAAAATAGAAGTATATGCTGCGTAAAACGCTAAAAACTAAAAGACGAGTAGTCAGTAATTACATTAAAGCATGCAATTAACAGACATACTTCAAACATCTGACTAGTGTCACATGTAGAGTTGCTCCCAGTTCCTGTAAATGTGAAGTATCTCTCCTTCTTTGTCCTCCCGTGAAAGTGTAAAAGTTTTATAGTTATTCAACAATACCTTCACAAGGGCCGAGAACAAGGCTTCAACAATATTAGTTAACCGCTACACGATTCTTCTTACATGTGATTGTCTAGTAAGCGCAACCAATGTTCCCAAATACACACACACTACAATTTTAGTCTTCTTATTGTTCCAAACATACCCCCATTTATCTAAAGTGTAAACTTTAGGGGTAACCTAGTGTGTTTAGAAAACCATGAAAAATGGCACGCCATTTTTGAGCTGTTGTGGTCGCCTCAACAACTACGCTCTAAAATTATGCTTGAGTACTTCAACCAAGTTTGCTATGGCAGCCATCGAAAGTTTTTTTCTTTGGACTGTGTGCAAATATAAATTAGACTTGGATAAAACATTTACTCTAAACTCGCTCCAAGAGAAGTGTGTTTCAGAGTTTCAAGTAAACGTATTGGAATGTCACACAGAATTTTTCGCCATGCTTCACGAGGTAAAAGTAAATATGCCAGAAGAGTGCCAATTCCACCGTCAGCAGAAAGCAATATCTAAAACTGACCGACAAAACGCAGTCAGTAATGGAAGGTTAAAGGAATGATAGGCCAATATTGGTGATATGAAGGAACGATATACACTTATAGTCCGAGCAATAGCCGACCCTCTAAGAACGTGAGTAAGTTGTTAAGTCCCCACCGGATATAGAACTGTAGCGAAGAAACACTTCGTACTTTAAAGTATATATAGCGCCATCAATTTCTTTATTGCTGCTGATGTTTTCTTTTCCTGTTATGGGGATCTTTCTTGCCAGGCAAAGAGCCAGTGTTCTTCTAATGGCGAAGTCGCTTTCACACTTATCAAATGGCTAAACCCTCCATGATACATTATCTATCACATTCAAACAGTAGGCATGTGATTCACGTTTTTTGCAATGTCCTCTTCTTGCAGGCCAATGAAATCGCCTAAAATATGTTTCTGCAGCACAAGTTGTGTAATGCAGTTGAAACAATGTTGCTAACACTAAAATAAGTATTCTTTTTCAGCTGTGAAACGGCCGGAAATTGGAAAAGGGATAGTTGTAAACGCCTCCCTCTTCTACGACAAGCAATACTATGCGACATTTACTCGAAGACAACCTCATAGAAACATAATGGAGTACTTAGCAAAATTAGTTCAAAAGGTATAATTACGCTCTTTTCGTTGTGGTTTATTGGTAGGATTTTGCATGTACCAACAAAAATTTGAGTTATGTCGCACAGGTTGAGTATAAATCTTTGCATGCAACGTTGGCTCGATAAGTATCTCACGAAAAGACAAAACAGAAGCATGCCGCGCTTATGATTCCTAGTGGATATTGAGAAGCACATAGGCGAAATTGTTTAGGGTGTTATGGGAATTGAGCTCGGTGTAACCAAAATGGCCTACCACCAGCTTGTAGCACTGTTGAAGCCTGAAAACTTGTTCCAAATGTTAAGGTGGTGCATGAAATGGAGAATACGGAAATCGTGGCATTAATCCTCATACAGAAGCCTAATTTAGCTAAGCACCAGGTCGCAGGATTGAATACGGGCTGCGGCGGCCGCCTCTTCATGCGCGCGAAATGCAAAAACGCCCGTGGTCCCATGCATTGGGGGCACATTAAAGAACCTCAGGTGGTCGAAATTAACGTGGTATTGCCCACTACGGTGCGCCTCTTAATCAGATCGTGGTTGTGGCACGCAAAACCCTAGAAGAAGAACAAGAAGAAAAAGAAGAAAAACAAACTTTATAAAAAGAATGGCCGGGCAGGTTTTGTTGTGGTGGCCTCAGGAGGCGGCTCGAAGTCTATGGATTTGGACGGCACCTTCGCCTTGCGGGACGGCCCGCAGCTCTTCTTCTAATTCCGAACTTTTGAGAGCCGCCTCCCAGCGGCAACGCCGCCAACAGAGAATGTCCCCGGTGGCCCCCGTAGCTGGGACGGCGTCAGGACGAAGCGAGCTCGAGGCATCCTGTACGCTGGTAACGGCCGTGGCCATGGAACCCAGAATCATTTTTTTAAATTTTTAAGCCTTATTTTCAATCCTGCCTTGAGACATAGTATCTTGGTTAAGCCAGAAAAAAATGGGTCAGGTGTCCTTTCAGAATTATTTTATATCCCGCATTGGCGAATGCAGATATAGCCCGAGAAGCTGAAGAGTAGTTTATTTTTTGTTTATGTATGGAATTCCTTATTTATTAAAATATTTATTTGTTTATTTACTATTTTACTTATACCTCAGGCGTTGCAGGTCAAAGAGCCGTGATCTATATTGGAATAACAGTTGATACAATAATAATACATGAATGAAGAGTAATCAAATTTATAGATGACAAAAAGCAAGAATAAGAAATATATGTTATTATTGAGGTGCCAGTAACGAATGAAATTGTAAAAAAACGAATGTAACCGCAGGAATAGTCACATGAGAGAAATATAGTTGCATGCATATTTGATAACTTCATTCAGATCCATTGTACAGTGCCGTGCCTGATTATGGGCCCAGTGTCATTTTGACACTGGTCCTCTGGACTGGTGCAGCGTACATGAAAGAGCTGGATATTATACGTATTGATTGCTCAACTGCATAAAAAGAGAACGTCGAGGTCCTACACACTAAGGGAATCGGGGTAAGTGAAAATTTCATAAATCGAGAAGACGAAACAGCCTATGAACCTAAGTGAAACGCAGCGATTTACGGCGACGAAGGCGTCAAGTCCCCTGCCTGTCAGGGTCATCAGGTGCAGTAGCCTGCCTTCAAGAGCAAAGGGGCAACTCCTGACCTTGGGGGTCACAAAGACTGTGGATTAGGGGACATTTATCAGAAAGGGGTCAGCGTTGATTAACGAAGGCCAAAAACGTATTTTCATTTTCGAAAGCGTGTCTTGCAGAAACGAAAACATCTGAACAATTGTTTGGGCCTCATTCACAGCTCTTCATGAAGAGCAAGCTTCATGAAACACAACAGTATAATAATAAAATTTTAGTACTTGCACTAACGGTGATGTGTTTGTGAGTAATGTATGTTCTGGACCAGGAAAGTTTTTCTGCGGTGGTGCACTGAAACCACCGTAGTCATTTTGATCGCCTTCGTGCACATCCAGCTTATACGAGGTTGCGAAATTCTCATGGCTATCCTTTTGTAAGCGTTGGGAAGCACTACGTGCCTTTTTAGCTGGACGTTTAATGTTTGGTCAGAGATTCGCACGCTCATAACCAGCGTTGCCTAACAAGAGCGGGAAGGTGAATCTGCTGAGATAAACGCTGTCCTTTCGGCACTGCCGAGCAAATTGAGTCTTTGCAGCCCATAATAATGTGCGCCATGGAAGACCCAAGAAACAAACTCGAAAAATGTGCATAGAACGGCATTTCGGCAATTTGTGTTCCAAAGAAACCCCCCTATAATAATACATTATGTGTGATGCAGGTTTGTCTAGTAAAGATAAATAAATAACTGTATATAAACTAAACACTAGAATGTACAATTTCTGAAGAAGTGCAAAGTAGGCTGAGTTGACAGTAATCGAGGCTTATCCTAAAACTGCAAAATCCTCCACCTTACTAAATTTTCAACACGCATTCTTTCCTTTTACCTTACATTGACGACATACGCCATTTTTACCGATGTCAGCAGTACAGTGTGACTTGCTGCGTAGCTTACAAAAAAATAAGAACAAGGACTACGCCGCCGTACCATAACACGGTGGCTAAATTCCTTTTGATGAGGGTCCACTGTGCACCCGAAAAGGGTGCACAAAGGACCCCTTACCAATAGCACATGAACTCACCTTATAGTTAAGCCTGTGTTAAAGGTGTTTTATTTACGAGTGATTTTTGAGAGTAGGAATTTTGGATAATGCAGTCACTTTCCCAATGTTTTGCGTGTCTCTGGCCAGGAAGCGCGGAGTGGAAAACTGAAATCGTTCCTTACACTGTGCGAAGACAGCTAAGTTTGCTACAGTGAACTAGAAGTAAAATAAAAAGGTTCTAGTATACTCTAGTTTTGTACTCGTTCATAAAGGCTGTCGATTGGTACCTTAATTGCGGTACGCTTTACAGAAGCGAAAATACAACACGGCGGTGAAGGCTGCCGCCACCATCGACACGAGGCCATATGTCAGGCGTGTCGACGTCATCACACGTAATCGACAATATGGCGTAAAATGTCATTGTTTTCCATTCATTGGTTGCGCTATCGGTGAACGGCGGAGAGCAACACCATCTGCTCCGCACCAACTGCACGCATTCGCAAATATCATAGTGGGCTAACAGCATGTCGCACTGCCGCTCACTGCTTGTAGTGGTTTCGAGTACCATAAGCAAAAGAAAGGAAAAAAATTGCCAACAACTTCATCATAACGGCTATCCACGATAATGCGTTTGGCAAAAAATCAACATAGCGACACCACGCATTGCCACTGTCTAAGCACTTTATGTGTGGGGTATGTACGTCAACCGAACTCCTTCTTCGCGTTTTTCTAAGTGCACTCGGTGCCATTCAGCAGCACTGCCGCGAAGCCTCCACATGGCCTCTGAAATGCGTGGCACAACGGTTCGCGAAAGCGCTCAGAAACGCGTCATACGGCAGCGAACTCGTCTCTAGCGCTTTTTTTCTCGACACGCTGCGCAATCCAGTGGAACTGCCCAGAAGTCCATTCACGGCGTTCGAGACAACAAACGTGGTCCGCCGGTGCCTGCGAACACTGAAAATTGTTTCCTCGCTTGCCAAACACTCAACGGCGCAGACGTCATGACCGTAGTTGGCGAGAGGTTCTCAAAGAGTGCTCATACTTAGTGCATTCATTGCACAGTTCACTAAAGCGTTGGCGGAAAGTCGTTGGCTGAAAGGCAGCAAGTACACCCTGCATTTGTGGCGCAACCTATGAATGCGTCCGGATCCTCGCTTTTAGGAACTCTTATGGCGTGGGTTTGATCCCGCTCAGCATCACAAAAATTTCACCGATCTTTTTCGTCACTGCAGAGAGGAAACTTCCAGTGCTCCAAACAGTACATACCTTGACGTCAAAGACGGTAATCGAATAGCGCCACAGACGTATTGGCAACTACGCAGTGACTGAAGTTGGCATCAAGTAGCTTCAGTGAAGACGAGCGCAGACCAAGTGGAACATACCGTGAGCTCCAAGTGAGCGTGAAAATGTTCCTTAGAACAACGGCACCTGCTTACTCCCGCGTCTAGACTGACCCATGTCTGTGTGAAAATCTTTCACTGAAGAGCGGTGCATATGTGCACATTGCTACATAATCAGTAGATAAATATCTCTGGACGGTTGCTTCCGAACTGTGCTACATCAGCGCAGCATGTTTAATTGGGACCCTGTTTACTCTGCAGAAGATATGGCCGGTACAGCTAGTCTGGGCGAACCTAAAGTTAGCGGGTTAGTGATCGTCATCTTTGTCTCTCTGGTGGCACCGCGACGATTTGCTACCCATTCCACCGCAAACTTTCCAGTCATCCAGATCGGCAACAATATGGCTAGATACACAAGCACATCGCCCAGAATGTGCGTGAATGGCACTGAGAATGCTAACGCAATGATAAACGCCTTCTACGCTGTAGCCTTTCTATGAGAGACGCTGGGTATTGATCTCTATGTGCAAAACGTAACGAAACATTTTCATGCACATTTATATGAAGTTGCAGAACGGAACCGATATTGGTAACCTCTGCAGATAGCGTTATTTAGGCCAGCATACTTATACTTACTTTGCGAAAATATTGACTCAAGTCATTAATTTTCAATGTCAGACCCCTTACGCAAAGTAACATGCTGGAACAAATGCGGCAAACTGCAGGCATCCGTACGATCCAGTTAACTCCAACAGCAACGGGCGCGCTTCAAGCAAAAAAAATAAGTTATTGGGTTTTACGTACCAAAACCATTTTCTGATTATGAGGCACGCCGTATTGGAGGACTCTGGAAACTCCGACCACCTGGGGTTCTTTAACGTGGACGTAAATCTAAGTACACGGGTGTTTTCGCATTTCGCCCCCATCGAAATGCGGCTGCCATGGCCGGGATTCAATCCCATGGCCTCGTGCTCAGCAGTCTGACACCATAGCCACTGAGCAACCACGCGGGTGCGCCTCGCGCACCAACCAGTGGTGCTCAGCTTCACTGTTTGGTAAGCAACAATGATTCGGGTGCCATTCGTTGATTTTATACCCAACGTATAGCCGTACGACTACCCCGCAGCAAGTACTATTGTTCGTTGCGTTAATGAACATTTCGTAAATCTACTGGTTTCTGGTTGGAAGGCACTGCAAGACACTAGTTTTTTTTTTTGCAAGAAGGATATAATATAGACTGCTACTGACAATTACCCCTTATTTGTCGCGAAAGCTGTAACACATAAAAACGCAGATTAGCAAGATACATGTCAATAATAATAGCAAGCACTTATGAGGCACAGCTTGTATATGGAAAATTTGCTTTCAAACTTATATATAGGAAGGTATTTGTGTAGGTGATGTTTCTAGAAACTTGTCAACACGTCAGAGAATTGCTTTTATACAAAAACAAAAATATATTGCACTGCTTTAATAGTTTTAAGTGATAGGTGCACCAGAACATAAATATCGTGTTACATGGCTGTTGTGTCCCTACTTCGTGAGAATATACAAAATATTTTTTGGTATTGGATGCTCTAGAAGCTGCCACCTATTATGCGACAAGAAAACCTTAAAGCTTTGATTTGATCACGTACAAGATAACTGCTTAGCCTGGTACGGTGGACGGCCTAATGTCATCAAGAACAAATTTGTGAAAATATTTCACAAATTTTCAATCCACGGCACGATGTAATTAATAGTAATCGTGACTTCTAATAGTAATCATAGTAACAAAATATATAATAATATGAAGTAATATACATAATATCTTGACAACATAAAATATGTGTACATCATTAATAGTGTTAAAATAATAATAGTAATAGTAATTGAAATATGCCTAAAATTTAGCTACCAACTTGTTTGATCATAAAACAACAGTACCGAAGACTGGCATTGAAATACCAGTGTCCCGCGTTGCCGTCACTACAAAACATTTTTGGATCCTTTCAAAAATTGTTAGCTAAACTGGACTTCTTCCAGCATAATCAAAGTTACTGATATCTCGGCTGTGCAGGTAGCGTCGGTGCAATATATAAAGATACATCTGCATTGTACATAAAGAAAGTATTAGATATAATCCAGTATTTCCTGGCATAAATGAAAACCCAAAGAAAGCGAGAACTATTCCTTTCCTCCACAATCATATTGATCTATAGATATTAGGAAAACATTTTAACGTCCATGTGTTCCTTTACTGGTAATTTTAATATCAGATGCTCTGTTGAGTCGAAGTTTCATATGTATTATATGAAGCGGTCTGCGCTGGATGCATGAAAGAAGACGAAGGAATGGGCTAGGGGAGAAGTGAGAAGGAAGAAGTAGGAATAAAATGGCGGACGACACCCGTCTCACTTAGATTATGTCATTTCTGTTGCCGTTCTAGTTAGGAACACTACATTATATAACGACATTACCCTTCTTACTAAAAGTTTTATAAAATATCATTAAAAGAAACAAATATTACATGTATGTTTCACGAATATGTTCATGAAATTTCTCGTCCTAAATTACGAAAAGGTTGATCATTGCAAAAAGAAGTATGATTAACTCACAAGATCCGTTATGAAAGGGGCAATTGCCAAAGTCATTTGGCAATAATTATTTTACAATAATTGGTATGTACAAAAAGCTTTGAAAGTTTCCCGCTTCACGATTGCGTATTGAAGTTTGTGCTGCACATTATCTGATCTTCGAGTTCGTGAGTAAATTTCTAACATGCCCTCCTATCGTATGGGCTCCAATATAATAGATTTTATTAGTGTATACATTATTCTCTCCTCTATTATTATAATATACAATTTTACTTACTATCTGTGAACGAAATATAGAATTTCATGTCGTTTTTATTTGTAATGCTTCCAAATTTAGGCTCAACTGTATAAATTATCAGTTACGGTTTTCACCCTTTAGTAAAGAAATTTGGCTCGCAACAACCAAGTATAAAAAATGTGCATATTCAACGAACGTTGCGACAACTTCTACGTGAAGAATTTCGCAGATACCTGGCCATCAGCGTCGTTTCTGGCTCTAGAAAGCGTCACTCATGTCATGCATGTGTGATGTGTCGTAAACGTCATGCGTGTTTTTCTATACCAGGTGATCATAGTTAAGATTTCCACAATCTATAAAAACTGGCTGCTGCAGGTAACGTAGTTCTAGTTGACAAAGTGAGTATTTAGAGTGGCGGATATTTCTTGCCAGAAAGATCGTCACACATATTAAACTAAATAAAATAATTGATAATAAACTTTTGTAGCCAATCTCATAAATTCTGGATTGTGCCCTGTAAGCTTGCAAAGTATATTAATTTTGAATGAATTACCAGGATGATACCAGTTTGGTGAAGTGCGCACTAAAGATGATAAAAAAGATACACTGTTCTCCCACCTAATAATTTTCCGAAAGACTCTTCAGTGTATTGATACACTAAAGTTACAGCAATGCCCATGTATATCGTCCCACACTGTAGTAATATCTCAAAACTGGTGCCATCTTGGATATTGATTTCTAGAGGATGCGTCATGGCAATTCACCAGCAACGACGTGGAAACTACAATATGCGCCATAAAGTAATCAATTAAGTTCATTTTAACAATTTTGTTAATTAGATGAATGCGTGTTGCGTTTTATCATGGTTGTAATTTCCCCTTCAGCGAATAGTGAAGGTCAAGGAAAAGAATTTCGCTATCCGCGATAGGCGCTTTACAAAAATTCAACAAAACCTAAAATTAATCAGCCTGTATATCTCGTTAACGATACAACAACGACAGCATCATGACCTCGAGAACATACATATTAACCAAACTGGATGACATGCCTAGTCACAAATCTCATGAAACCATGTCATATGTCATCTAATACACGTCATAACATACTTGTCATGCATGTCTCCTCATCCCATGTAATTAAAGCTATATGATGCATGTCATGTCATGAATAATTTACTTTATGTCACGCTAAGAAATGACCACGACAATACCAGCATCATGAGGGCATACCTAGTAGCCCAATTCGCAGGTTATGCCTGGATACATGTCACGTCATGAGTAAACTGAAATATCCCATTCAAAGAACGAGCGTGCCGTCACCACGACCATGACCACTTACCTAGCGGTCTAAGATGGTAGACAACGTGGGGCACTGGATGGACGCAAGATGATGTATATATATATATATATATATATATATATATATATATATATATATATATATATATATATATATATATATATATATATATATATATATATATGTATATATATATATATATAAATATATATATATATATATATATATATATATAAATTGTCACGTTGTGGTGACGTAGAAGAACACAGTAGCAATAATGTGAACGACAAAACTAACTTTTATTGAACGAACCTGTGCCCACAAGACAGGCTACACTTCTAGCACAACGATAGCGTCGAACACGGTCGGTGATCGTCGAAAGTCTGATCAGCGGGTCAAGCGCGTCGGCTTGTATAGAGCAGTCGTCGAATGTTCCAGACTAATCGTTCGGACCCGCGTGCCTTCCACAAAGTTCCACACCATTCGCGTTACGCGATGAAATCAGATAACACTAGATTCGGCGACAGCAGACAGCCGGGTAGAAGCATCGATAACTTTCCAGAAACGTCGCATACATGCAGGCGCGTCCCTCGCTGTGCGATTACAGTTGTTGAGCGGCGAAACGTGGTCGCCCGATAAAGATAAGTACGCGTGTCAATATATATATATATATATATATATATATATATATATATATATATATATATATATATATATATATAGACTAAAAGTACGGGATGTCCGATAAAAATGCTTTGCAACATAAGGCCCTTTAGTTGGACGTTCCAGTTTTCTAAAG
Organism: Dermacentor albipictus; assembly: GCF_038994185.2. NCBI lineage: Eukaryota > Metazoa > Arthropoda > Arachnida > Ixodida > Ixodidae > Dermacentor > Dermacentor albipictus. The sequence goes on from NC_091830.1 coordinate 42,961,274, forward strand.
TCCTCAATTGCAATTTTGTATTCACTATTTTCAGAAGGACGATTGGCTGGTATTGCGCAACAATAAATCCATTAATTGGCGCGAAACATTGAAGAATATGACAAAATACGCAAATTCTGTTGGCGCGTCCAATAACTCTATTTTGTATCACGCTTCAGGGTGAGTACTGTAAAACTTTCTGACGTATTATTCACTCAGCTAGTGAGAAAGAAATAAGAATTAACGCCAGTTAGCTTGCGCTTTCTTCTACGCCCAAAAAGCTCTCTGCCACTTTTCTTCTAATATACTGCCCAAAAAAATGACAGCGTGTTGCTTTCAGGATTTACAGTTTAGTAGAATCAAGATAAACAACAAAGACGCTCCGTCGTGCTGAAATTTTGCTTTAGCACTTGTCCTATTTCAGGAAGAAATCAAAGCGAGCAAAACACTGGTACTCTCAATTAAATTGGCAAGGAGACCAGACTAAGTGAATAATAGCTCATTGTTTAATTATGTGAGCTGCTCAACTATGACGCCAATACTATAAATTAGGAAGGAAAAAATACTTTAGGTTGTGAACGTACAAGTTTTCAGGCATAGTAAAGTAAATTATATAATCGTTTAGAAAAAGGCTACAGTGCTAGCTCCCATTCTACAAAGAAAATTGAGGGAAATGAACGGGATGCGCTAACTGATATTGAGTTTTCAACTTCTAATTGGTTTTCACCTAATTTATCTGCTTGTGTTAAGTAGCGACACATATCACTTCAGCAATTTTGAGTAGTGCAGTTATACGGCGCGCAACGAAATTTGCAGTTGGATGCTGTGGTCATCTCGTAGAGGTGAACTAACTAAACCGATATAGCATGCATCAACTGTGTATAAAACAATTATAGTGAAATAATACTTCCAAAATGTTACCGGCGTGCTTCTAGTGCTACAGAAACGCCAGCAGTAAACAAAAAATTTGCTTTTTCGCGCAACAAACAAAGCATCGACTGCCATAGCAAATTATTAAGCAGCCGTATGAAGTGAGTATAGTAATTTTATCGGCTGTATAAACTGCAGTACTCATTGGCCTACTAAATAACATACATGGGACCACTCGTGCGCTGAAAACATTACAGATCTGAATTAATGGCTACGGACACTCGCTATGATATGGCTTGCAAGATGAAGAGCAACGGTAGCGGCCGAGCACTGGCTTTGTGGTGCCTTTTGCTTAACGAATCTTCAAAATTTTGGACTATGCCACCTGAAACACAGTGCACACGAAACACAGAGATATGTTGTCTGTTGTAGCCTTTGTACACGCCGCAGATTAGCTCCAAGATTGAAATCGCTCACGTCCCTTCCTTTTTAAGGCACAACATAGGCGAGGGGGAAGACAGCTCCCGTCAAGCAAGCATTCTTCTGGGCTTACCCTATCACACTTTTTCACGCGTTCACAGCAAACAGCGTCGCAGGGTGAGACACGATTTCATCACGCAAGGACTTTATTCGAAACGTCACGGAAATGGCGGAAATTCGCCTGAAGCGTTCTGAAAATTGCTGGCGCAATAATATTAGTGTACAAAGGACAAAATTTATGAGAGTGCTACAAGCGAATACCCGAAACGGCAACCTATGATGAAAGAGAATTCACCATGTGACCACTCATGAAAAATACCGCCTTGCGTAGGCGCTTGCCCTCGAGGCATAAAGGCAGCTGGCACCTGCGGCAAGGCACTTACCAATATACATACATATGGGAGGTTCCGAATATTATGAAGGCATAGGTAAAATACCGGCTCATCTTTATAATTTTTTATGTTAGTTCATAGCATTACATGTTTATACGTGGTTTAAGTATAGTCATTTCTATAATGTCCCAATCGGTCGGACAAGAATGGTGGGCCGGTCCGACAGGCAGTGTAGGCTAACACAGTTTCTGAAAGAAAGCAATACCCGCTTAGGGGAAAGAACGCGACATCTGGAACGTTGCGCTCGTGCCAGTCGTTTAGAGGAGTTACTTCGGCAGCAAAGAAGCACGCATGCGATAATGTGTATCAGACGAATGAATACATCATCGTGCGCCTCCTTCTTTCGTGCCAAAGTCGCTTTTAAACGTCTTGAGCAAGGAGCCTGTTGCTTTGTAGGGCTGCAAAAAGTGAAGAGCATATTACTACCTAAGTGCTAGTATATTTAAATGATAAAGCTATCATATTCTCATGACAGAGTAGAAAATTGTCGTTGCTTGCCTTAACAAATATTTTCGCAGCACAGCCACCCTTGTGAGAGGATTGTTTTGAGCCCTTGCCGAGTGTATTTAAATTATCGCTGTGCTTATATTGTACGTGACCAAAATGGCTGATAAGCTGTGCATAATCTATTACTAACGAAAAGCTAAGTTCCCATATTATCAATGACTACGATTGCAGGTATCCTCAAGAAGGGAATATTATTTGTCTGTTTACCTAATCAGGCGCTTATTTCATCGCAATTTTTCACACACTTTGTGTCTTCATTCACGTGTGAACCTGCTACAGTTTGGCAATATGAAAAAATAAAGCCTAATAAGAATGTCCTGGTTACTTACCGCTTGATGTGTACCAATTGGTGCTTTAGGTACAAGTTTTCATCCTTGCAACTCATAATACAATATTTTTAAATTGGAATCACTGCATGGGCCCAGGCGGCATTTTTGAAGCGGGGGTGTCTAGGAAATTAATGAAAACAACTAAACGAAATAAAACTGCAAAACAAGACCAAAATGGAACATCAGTGTCAGCGACAATCACGCGACACGTGTCAGAGAAAGCAAAAAAGCACAGTATAACAAGGCAACGAGGGTAGGTTAACACTTATGTATCGTGACTGCATTTCACACAAAGTTGGCAGTAGCAAGATGGCAAGCGACTAACTGGTTGCTTTAACAGCAGTAAATGCTAAGTTGTCCGACTTGCTTATTCTATGCAGAAAAAAGGACTCCAAGAATGGGATGCAGCACCTAGTTTCTCTAATGATCTTTAACACTATTCCTTCTGTGAGAATAGTTTGTGGGAGGCTTCAAGTACATCTCGCGATCAATGTCAGGGCTCTCACGGGCTTACTTGTTAGGAAATAAAAATGAGAAAAAGTGGTGACGGGTTTCAATTGAATCCCTTGTAAACATTTTTGAGGGCGGTAACACCAACCTCACGGCAAAATTAATTAGTTGCAAAACGGGTGCGGTGGCTTTGAACCCCTATTAACTTGGAGGAGGAAGAGGAAGACGACGCTGTTCGCTCTGTTGTCACCTCAGCTCTGTAATTTTTGCATAGGTTTTGCTATTCATTAAGTGAGTTATTTATATCCTTGGAAGACGGCCGCATCTTTAAGGAGGTACTGTCCCTATGGGAAGGGTACGGCTGCTCCGGCGCCGGCATCTTTAAAGGGACAGCGCCATCCGAAGGAAGCCAGCGTGGCGGAGGCGGCCATGGCCTCGCAAGGTGTGGAGCTGCCAGACATCAGGGACGATAAGCAGTCCAGTGCGTCATCATCGGTCAGTGGGGACGACACAACTATCGTCGACCCTGACGAGCAAGTGGCTGATATGGCGGAAGTGGACAGCGACGGCTTCAAGGTGGTGAGCCATCGGAAGCAAAGAACGGTCGCAATCCCAGTGGTAGTTTTGCCAACAGAGAAAGGTGTTGATTTGAGAGAGCGGAACCCTATCAGGCTCTTTGAAGCCATTAAGGTACTGCTGGGATCTGCCCCGATTCGCAGCCGCTTCACATCGCAAGGCGCGCTTTATTTAGATATCGCAACGGAAGAGCAAGTTGACATTCTGCTCCGGTGCTCTCAGATTGGGGACATAAAAGTTAATGCCCGGCTGCCCCACTCCTACATGACTAACACATGTGTTATTAGGGGAGTACCAGTGTGATATTCGGAAAGCGACCTTCTTGACTACTTGAAACCGCAAGGGGTTCTGCACGTGAAACGTCTCATGCGCCGGGTGGAGACTCAAGAAAAAGAATGGGCAGCGAAACCTACTAACTCTGTTGTGATAACGTTTGCTCCTAACACCGAGCGCCCCGAAAAAATTGACCTCGGTTTTACCAAGCATGCAGTCAAAGAATTCGTTGAACCTCCTCCCCGATGCTTTAGGTGCCAACGCTTTGGGCATGTAGCTAAAGTTTGCATCAAAGATCTACGTTGCAAACGATGCGGTGGCGCCCACGATTACAAAGCCTGCAAGGCAGATTTTGCTTGCGCTAATTGTGGTGGCGACCATCCAGCGAGTTTTGGTGGCTGCCCCTTCCGTGTAAGCGCCTTACACCGCCGAGTGTCCTTCATTAGTGGTCCCAAACCACAACCTACTGAGAAGCGGATACCTGGAAGTGACGAGTTCCCGGCGTTAGATTCGGAAGTTGAGTTCCCTGCGTTAGAGTTGGACGTTCGTAGCGTGGTAGCCAGCAACGTCAGAGAGCGACCTGAGCCTAGCAAGACGGCAAAGTCCTCTGTGGGTGAGTCGGTTGTTCGATCTGCTGCAGCAAAAAGTGTCCAAGTTTCTCAGCGACCAGACTTGACAGCCAGACAGCCGGACAAGTTTCACAGCCAGACTCGACAACATGGAGGACATTCCCTCGCCTCAAAAGAGATGAAGACACCAGCTGAAGTGGCCAAGAGTGGGTCCAAGTCCGCAACCTTTGTTGAAGTTGTGAGGAAGTGCGTACAGCAAAATAAGGAGCTCAAAAATCAGGAACTGTCCGACCTTCTGCGAGTTTTGTTTGAAGTCCTGCGTTCATATGTTCAAGTGATGCCGACTGGCACCCTGAAGAACTTTCTACAGCTCGTTCTTTCCTTTGAGCCCATGATTACCACCTTCGCAGCGACCTTCACCTTATAATATGGCTAGTCTTCTTCAACCTCGTGCAACAAAAAATCACCGAAAAGTGCCATTTATTATGCAATGGAACTGCGCTGGGATTATAAGTCGATTAGCAGAACTTAAATTATTTCTGAAAGATACGTGCGTTCCAGTTTTAGCCCTCTCGGAGGCTGGCCTACCAAGCGGGAGATCTTTAACTGGATATGTCGCCCATAAGAATTGCAGCATAAAGTCATTTCCCGCGGGAAGCGCTGCCCTTTACATACGAAGAGAGATTCCTCATGTGGCTTTGAACGTCACCGATCTTTGCACCGATAGTATTGAGGTAGCGGCTGTGAGGATACGTCTTGGCTTCCGAACTCTTTCTATTGCATCCGTATACGTGTCTCCGCGGAAGAAGGTAGCAATGGACTTGTTTCTGCAGCAGCTTTGTGACCGTTGCCCAGCGCCCCGAATTATCTGCGGGGACTTCAACGCCCATCACTCTCTCTGGGGTGACAGGAACACAGATTCCCGCGGACGCAAACTTGTAGAAGTTATCGATAGTTTGGACTTGTGCGTGGCCAATGACGGAAGTCCCACTTTCTTCCGGCCTCCAGCCTCAGCCACATCAATAGACCTAACCTTGCATTCATCTGACGTCCGCGTGAAGTGGTCAACTGCACCTGACCGCATGGGAAGTGATCACTATCCAATTTTTGTGTTTACTGCCGACTTCCATTTGCGCGACTCTAAAATTAGCCATGTTGTTAATTGGGACAAATACAGGGAGCAACTTGCCTGTGTTTCTGGTGATGTGATTGACAAAATGATTTCTGGTAAGATGGCTGCTACCACAGCGGTCAAGTTGCCTACTCATTTTCCGACTCCGGATTTAAAACTCAGGAACCTTTGCGCCGCGCGCAGAAGGGCGGAGCGACAACTGATGCGGAAGAAGGACGACAGATCCTTGAAGACGACCTTCAATAGGCTTAACTCTGCCATTCGACGCCATACGAACAAGCTCTGTAGGTCGCAGTGGGCGTCCTTCTGCGCTAGCTTGACGGTTTTCTCACCGATGACGAGGATTTGGCGAGTCATTGGCAGTCTTGCTGGTGATTCTCGACCTAGTAGACCTTTTGAAGCGCTTGCACTGCGCAAGCGGAAACCTCTCGTGTGCTTGGCAGAGGAATTTGCAGATGCATTTGTAAGTGCAAGTTCAGGAATTCCTCCCTGCACTCCACCTGCAACATCTACGTCTGTGATGGACGCCCCGTTTACACTTCGAGAGCTACAGACAGCACTCAGCGGCCTGCGGCGTCGATGTGCACCAGGTCCTGACGGCATCACCAACCAGATGATGCAGAACCTACCTCTGGAACACCGAAAGATGCTTCTAAGCTATCTCAATCGAGTGTGGGAGACTGGCGACGTTCCTCCTTCATGGAAAGTGGCTCGCGTTGTCCCAGTGCTGAAGCCCGGCAAAGAAATGACAGACTTGGCCTCGTATCGTCCTGTATCACTGACGTCGTGCGTGGCTAAGCTTATGGAGAAGCTGGCAAGTAAGCGTTTATCTTGGTGGCTCGAAGATAGAAGGGCTCTGCCAACATGCATGACTGGATTCCGAACAGGTTTAAGCGCGCAAGACAGCGTCTTGGACTTGATAAGCCATATTGAACATCATAGAGCTTTCGGCCTTTCAACACTAGTTATTTTCCTAGACGTATCAAAGGCTTATGATACCATCCTTCAGAGCTCAATACTAAATAGTTTGCAGGCCATGGGCGTACAGGGTTATCTTCTGCGCTTCATTCACTCATTTATCAGTGATCGGAAAATTCAAGTGCAGTTAGGAAGTACCACAAGCACCGAAAGGGTGGTATCGCGAGGTGTACCTCAAGGAAGTGTTCTTTCCCCAACGCTCTTTAACGTTGCAATGGCTGGTCTTCCCGCTGAAGTGCAAAAACATTGCAGGCATGTCCATATGTCGATATACGCGGACGACATCTGTCTTTGGTTAACCGGATATCAACACAAGCGTTTAGCTCTGATAGCTCGACAGGCATTACTTTCAGTTCAAAATTACCTTCAAGGTGTGGGGTTGACTCTCTCGGTGGAAAAATCTGGTTTCATAATGTTTCCAGGTAGAGGAAGAAGGTATGCGCGGCTGAAGATAGACCTTAATCAATCTTGTCTTCGACAATTTAAACACAAGCGCTTTTTGGGCGTCATTATCGACTACCGCCTACAGTGGCGACGAGCTGTGGACTCGGTTGTGACATCGATATCTTCGCGTCTCAATGTAATCCGTAGAGTTGCAAGTGAGCAATGGGGAAATCACCCTTCTTCAATGATCAGGTTGCACGATGCACTAGTGACCAGTCGAATAATGTATCAGCTCCCTTTAATTTCCCCATCGATATCACAGCTGGAACGACTTGAGGTTCTGCACAGAAAGGGCCTAAGAAGGGCTCTTGGCGTTCCGCAGACTGCTCCTAACAATGCAGTACTTTATGAATCTCTATCGAGACCTCTTAGCTTAGTCGCTTCACAAAGGTTATTGATGCAAATTGGCCGCCTCAAACAGACGGCAGCTGGCCGAGCCCTTCTACAGCGCCTTCGAAAGAGATCCGAGTCCCGAGCGTACTTGGCCCTTAATACTCTTGGTTACCTGGGTCTTGACGCTAGAGGTCGAATTAAGAGGTCGAAACCACCTTGGTCTTTCGCGAGCCTCGATAGTTCGTTGGCAGTTCCTCACGTTCGTGCTAAGCGGAGTTCTCCTTTGGCAGCAACGCGTTCGCTCGTACTGGAACATCTTGAAACGGAATATGCACGTCACCTTCAAATTTTTACTGATGGCTCTGTGGACAAGGTCAGGGGATCTAGTGCAGCTGCTTTTCATATTCCCTCTTTGAACTTTGATTGGTCCGTTCGCTTCACTGCAGTCGTGTCCTCCACAACGGCCGAAAGCGTTGCCATTGAGGCAGCTCTCAAAAAGCTACGGTTTTGTACGCCTCAACCTGTGGTCATTCTTACAGATTCGAAATCCGCCCTTCAAAGGTTAGAGCACGGATTCCCTAATGATGCCTTATCTCTAAGCTCCCTACGTTCGGTGCAAAATCTCAGTGTCAAAGGCTTCTCCATACGATTCCAATGGGTGCCATCACACATAGGTATCATAGGCAACGAGATGGCGGACAGCCTCGCCCATAGAGCGCTGTCTGGGAATCCTTCGAGAAAAGTGCCTCAAGAAGACGGGAGACTCTTCAGAGAAGCGGTGTCGTGCCACTTCAGTTCTTTGTGGAGCTCACCTCACAAGCCATGTGTGATCAAGGGTCTCCAAAGAAACCAAGCAACCTTACTGCTACGCATTCGCACGGGCTCTGCTCGTACCCCTGCGTGGATGTTTAAGACTGGCCTGGCGTTATCACCATTATGTTCAACGTGTGGTGTGTGTGGTGACATTGAACATTACCTAATGTGCTGTACTGTGTATAACGCGGAAAGGAGGGTGTTATTCGGGTCTCTCAAGAACACAGGACTTCCTCACAGTTCGCTTCAGGACATAGTTTTCCCGCGCGGGAACCGGTTGTGTAGGAAGGAGGTCTCTCGCCTTCTGTTAAATTACCTACAGGACACGGATTTGGCTTCAACATGGTGAACTGAGGAGTGAACATTTGTAATTGGGAGGTCTGTGTCGGATTACGTGATTTAATTATTTTAAGTGTCGCTACGGTGGAGCAATTGCCGGCAGCAACTGCAAGGCTAATCCCACCAGTAGCCTACAACAACTCAACTCAACTCCCCCCCCCCCCCCCCCTATTAACTTTTCAGTTATTACGTTGGTACAAAGACCCCACATGATGACAGCATATTCTAGAATGGGCCATACGTTGATTTTATGAGACACTGTTTTTACTTCCTGAACGACCCCTGGAGGCTGAATTTTATGGTTATTGTTGCAATATGCTTATTCCAGGTGAGATATGATAAGAAGGCTACAAATATATGTTAAAAATTTTCAGCGATACAAATGCTTTCAATATTTAGGTAGCACATATATATTAAGGCATTGCGTTTCCGTCTGACGAGGATGTAGTTACATATGGAGGGTTTTGATTTATTATTCCATTTTTTCACGCCATGATAGCATATACGTGAGCTAATATTTGTAAGCTGGTGGCAATGTCAGCACAAATAATTTTTTCGCATAACACACAGTCATCTAGTCATCTGCACAAAGCCGGACTGCTGATGAGACTTTTACAGCGACGTCGTTGATGTAAATCAGGAATAGCGAGGGCCCCAGTAGACACCCATGCGGGTCAACTGATGTTACAGTGACGAGTTCAGACTCCGAGCCAGTGATTACAGCATTCTTGAAATGGTCATTCAGATAATTATGCACCCAGTTAATGATGCTTTAGGTTAGGCCTAGTTGCCAGAGCTGAAGAAGCAGGAAGGAATGCTGTATTGCTTCGAAACTTTTTCTAAAGTCTGGTGTAGTACAATCAATCTGTTTAGGTCTATCATGTGCTAATATGACATCATGCAAGAATTCTGCTACAATGTATGCATGAAAGGCCTCTTCAGAAACCATGCTGGTAATAAACAGGAAGATATGTGCTGTAGAGTGATGATATACGCATGAATAAAAAGTGTGATACATTATTTTTATCGTACCCTATTTACATATAGATGTCCTGCAATTAGAAAAATTAAATTCAGGGCCACGTTTACGTATGTCAACTACGCCGGCTACGTTTCATTGTAATCGGAACAGAGATGACGATAAGGAGTCTTTAAATGTTAGCACCAAATGCCTAGGAACAGCAGGTGCACATGCTTTTAAAATATAACACTGAACTAGGTCAGGACCAATTGCTTAGGGGAGGCATAACCCTGAAAGCAGTGTTAATACTCAGTCAAGCGATATGCAAATGTCTGGTATATACGGAAGATGACCATGGCCATTAAACGTGATGAGGACCTCCACAGAAAATTTGCCATTTGGATGAAATTAAAACTCTCACAACTCATCTGGCACGCCAATACTGAAAATTTCTTTTCTATCTTGAGAACACAAAAGAAATATGGGTTTTTACGAGCCAAAGCCACTTTCTGATTATGACGAACGCTGTAGTGGAGGACTGGAAATTTCGACAACCTGGGGTTCCTTAACGTGCACCTAATCCTAACTACACGGGTGTTTTCGCATTTCGCGCCCAGAGAAATGCGGCCGCCGTGGCCTGGATTCGATCCCGCGACTTCGTGCTCAGCAGCCTAAGACCATAGCCATTGAGCAACCATGGCGGGTCTATCTTGAGAACAACAGAAATCAGCAGAACGCAAAACTGCTTTACATATGTTTCAGATACACTATATATCAAGAGGATGTTGGGCCGAACATCAAACAAAGTCCTTTGTCAGGTAAGAAAATTTACTAATATAAAGCCGTATGTCTGCACCCCACTACTTCATTCCACGTAGCTTGCACGTTCGTAGCATGAAGACTTTACACCCACTCTAATAATATCTCTGTCCTGCGAGCATTGCTTTTTTGTCAGATTGCATCGCAAGCTCCAGTACCAACGTTTAAACTTGGCAACGGATCATCAGTCGCGTAGCACGCATAGGTAAAAAAAAACATAGCGAAAGGATAAAGAAGGTTCAATCATTGATCACAAATTTTGCAAAGCTGTGCACTTCCTGTAGCTTAGCAGTATTTTCGCAAGAGTCTATCATACTTCAGTGTTGCTGAATCCGAATTTCGGGAATCTTTAAAATAACTGTTGCAGATATGTTCGTAGACGTTCGTAGACGCAACACCTCGCTTTCTAGCGCAACAACAAGTGTCGGCGTACGCCCGCTCTGACAAAGCATCAGACGTTGGCTCTGCTCCGTCGAGGAGCGCTTGTGGCATGAGCAAGAACGAGCATGACGCGGCGCGTGGCGTCATTGTAATGCCCTCTCCCCTCGCGCAATACCTGGTGCACTAATGAGGCAGCAAGTGTGCCCTTTCACCTACTCTGCTCCGTCGTGGCACGTTCGTGACCTGCCATCGCAGACAATGGCAATTAGAGTTTAGGCGCCGTTTCGCCGCTACAGGTGACAGAGTTGTTTTATGCGAAGCATATTACGAGGGCTCAACCCAGCTCCTCAGGCGCGGCGGTGACCATGAAATCACGTGACACCGTGACGTCACGACAGAGGAGAAGTGGCTTTGGCTCAACTCTTGCAAGACGGGCTGGGTGGGAATCGAACCAGGGTCTCCGGAGTGTGGGACGGAGACGCTACCACTGAGCCACGAGTACAACGCTTCAAAGCGGTACAAAAGCGCCTCTAGTGAATGCGGTGTTGCCTTAGAAACGCGCTGTTTCTAAGGCGTGCGTCTCTTGCTCAGGCGCACATTTCGTTGCCGCGCCGAACGCTGCTTTGCTCGACGCTCACCGCGTCCAATGCGGGGCGCGTAGTCGCTGCCCTGTAGCCCATTGTCTTACACCCCTTGGCGGGTCGACGGGAACGCTGTCGCGTTCCACTCTTGAAGGCGAAGAAGTAATGCATGAGTTGTTTCTTCGTCTAGCCGAACCAAATATAGCCAAGCAACAGCAGTTCACCAGGCTAAACAGTGGTTCAACAACTAAAATAAAGGCTAGTATGCTTCGCATCCTGGGCTTAACCTTACCTAAGCAACAGCCATTTTTTTTCACTCAATAGGAGATCTGATGATTTCTCATAAAATGCCTCGAATCGATTCGAAGTGTCTCAAATTAGAGAAGCGAGATATACATCACTAGGAGAGAAATGTTGCGCACTTGAGTGCGACCGAATTTTAATGCGTTAAAATTCGTAATATTTCCGTCCAATTAGTAAAACGTAAAAATGTCCTGGAATAATACATGGAGAGAGGGAAACTTGGTCCGTGTAATTAAGTTTCACGAGAAAATGGCAAACATTGTGCCAACCGCGCTGTCTTGATGTCCAAGCTAGCAGGCCCCTGCAGACCCCAGCCCTCGCGAGACCGCGTCCAAGAGTGTCAGCTCTTGTCATACACCATGTCGTATAGCATATAGCATGTCATAAAGCCGGTCATAAAGCATGATATGGCATATACCATCAATATACCTCAGTATATACGAAACGTCGCGGCAGCGCCTAAGGCGGTGGTGATGACGGAGACAGAAACTTCCTTGGTGAGCCCACATAATTTATATCCATGTAATTTCAGAACGTGATGCACCCATCGTGCTAAATTGTTATACACGTTCTTGTAAAAATAACTACAAAAGTACCCTGGCGCGAATAATGGGCCTATAAATGTATTGATTTCACGCGGATCGGAAAACATATGTGAAGTTAAAAAGAGGCAGACAACTCCAGTTGACATCGACGTAAAGCAATACATTCTTTGTGGGATTGGCTCACGAAACACCTTCGTTTATTAAGCGTATTTGTCGAGGTATAAATGTTAGTATTAAAGTACAGCATGTTAAATAAAGAACTTTTGTTGTTTGCAGTGAAATAGAGACGTGTTGGGAAATGTATGACCATGCCAGGTTTCTGACCAAACACTTTCTATAATTTTGTAAACATGCCTATGGCATATAGCATAATTCTCGTCTATGGGTAGTGCACTTGAAGCGGCGGGAATTTCTTGCAATAAAAGAATGGGAATGCACAATCAGCCAAATAAAACAAATTCACTGCAAACGTGTTTACCCCATTAGGTTAAGGCATATATTGCAATTTAGAAATTCTAGTGTGGCAGGCTGTGAAGCACGTCTACTTGAAAAGAATTAGGTGGATGTCAAAATTTATGAGATATGTGACGTCAAACTGTCGGTTAAGATGCACCGTCGTTCCACTTACTTTCTTAACGAGACGTCGTATCGTGAACTGAAGCAGATAAGTAACTGGGATGTCAATTAATTTCTCCGCAAATTTTGGGAATGGATATCTCGGAACTAGAGTCATTTTCATAGTGTGTTGCGCCTGGATTTGTCTTGCAAACACATCGGCTAGAATTTCTAAATTGCAATATGCGCCATAAGGGATTTCGCTAAAAAACATAACTAGCGAACTTTTGCGCAAGTGATTTCCGCCCTTTGAGTAGACCAGCTCATCATCTAAAAATGTGCTATGTTCCATACGCAATTTATAACAAATTTTGAAAGTGTTCGTTAAAATACCCGGTATATAAATGTAGTACGTCAAATATATTTTTAGCTTAACTTTTCGTTGGTTTTGATGGCGCCCTGTTGTACACGTGCAGTTTCCGATTTGTCGGTTTCTCGAGTAAAATGGCGATCGAAACATGCGAAGCATCGTCACTCGCTGGATTTCTCGCGAGAAACGGAGTTATGTGCCGCTTGTCAACGCATGTGGCCGAGCCGTAATGTGACTTCTACTTGGCTGTGCAAAAGAAAGTGAGATCTTCTGCATATGCTTGCACTTTTAACTCTTTTCCAGAAGCACCGAAACCATGAATATTATTAGAATAAATTATGTTTAAATGCAGAGGCTGTAAGCAAAGGGCAAAAAGTAATGGCGATGAAGGGCACCTATGCTCCACACAGGCTTCTACAGGTGACAATTAACAATTAAAAGAGTTTAGCAATGGTTGTGGCACACTTTTACACTTTAAATTATAACGGAGCCAACGTTATCATGCTCTAGAACATGGAACAGAAAAGAATGAGGGACCTAATTCATCACCTTAGCTTAGTCTACTTGGAGCATTGGTGATTGGTGACGAGAACTGGGGCAGTGTTCCACTACTGTTCGGGCGATATGCATGTTTGTTTGTATTGAGCTGTCTCTCAGACAACCATGTCCTGTGAGAACCAATAAGTATAGACATTGCAAATGGTAGTCTGTTTGATAATAGCTTTGGAAGCGGTTTTTCACAACTGAAAGACTTCTATGATCAAATAGACTTCTAACGAGACTGGTTTCCATTGTTGATGCAGTGCAGCCTTTGGCCTCCCTTGCAGAGAACGGTTGACTGCAATAACTGCACTGTGAAGTGTTGGATTCGTGCTTGTAGACGCAGCTATGTCTGTTTTGGGTCTTATGTAAATACCTTATGCCAGTACGTTTTATATTCGTAATAGATACTACGACAGAAAATAAAAAAGCGTGCGTGGTGTAATGGTTTCAAGATCAATCTTGTGTGCTAGAAATGCTGTGTTGGAATCGTGCCGTCGTACACTTTTATTATGGCTTATTTAATTATTTGAAACATCGTACTGTGTGGAAACTGAGATCGCAAAGTCGCAGAGCTGTATTGAACCAGTGAATTTTAGGCAAAGCCATGTGTTACCCGCTAATCACATGCTGGTTGAATAACCATTCTTGCAGCTTCGTAGATCCGAGCCCCACAGTTCTCTCTAGTAATTATTGTTTGAAACTCTGCGCGTGAAACGGTAATCTCGTGAACTACCTTTTTGCTATAGTGTTCCTAGTTGGCCGCGTCCCGCTAAAAGCGTTTGGCGTTAGAGGCCAGATGCGTACAAAAACTGTTTCGAACTCGGCAAGGAAGATTCACTTTATTAATCTTGCAATACCTGGAAAATTGCAGACGTCTCCACAAACGGGACATTTTGCAGAGAGCCAAGCGGGGTGATATTCGTGGAGTTTCAAGGATCGTTAAATCCAGGCAGCATGGTGAAAGGAACGGCGGGCACGTGAGTCATGAATCTCTCCTGTTCTATGTTTAACTGCATATTGTAATCTCATACACACCTTAGGAAAGAAGGTAAACAAACGACGCCTGCTTTTTGCATAGCATCACACCAATTCCATAAGAAACGACAGTGCTCATTGAGTGAATTCGTTTCTACATGTTCTCAGCTTGAATCACTGATCGTGGATTTATTGTTTCACTTCGCTCCTACTAAATATAAGAGTAATGAATTGATAATTAGGAGCACCTGAGGATTCTTATATAATTTCAATATGTAATTTTGTTTCCATTGGCAGTTCTTATGTGTTATACACACAACATACACAAACAAACGTTGAAATACAAAGGTACATTCAATAGCCTGGCAATGAGCTAGCACAAACAGTCCAAAATCATAGGAATTTTTAATTTTCTTAGTTACAGTATATATCACAGATCATACACAGTCATGATGATGATCATAGAGTAGATCAGTTTTATGAAGATATGGAATTCGCTGAGAGAAAACTGCCAACTTAGTAAACTGTAATAATGGGCGACTTCAATGCAAAAGTTGGCGAAAAGCGGGGCTGGTGCACAAGCAATAGACAACTACAGCGTCGATTCTAGAAACTCTAGAGGATAGATGTAGGTAAAATTCGCGGAAAGGAGTAAAATGCGAATAATAAACACCTTTTTCAGACAGCGTAGCAACAAAAAGTGGGCCTAGAATAGTCCTAATGGTGATCCAATTTCTGCCGATCCAAGCAGAGTACAATATGTAGAAGTGTCAGGTAGTGTATAGTGCAGTAATCTCATAGGTGAGTGATGTCTAGGATTCACCTCAATTTGTAAGGAGAAAGAGTAAAAGTGGTCAAGAAGAAACAGGCGAAACTAGACGCACTAGGGGTAAAAGCAGATCAATTTAGGCTGGTACTTGCAAACCAATACGCAGCCTCAGAACAGCGAGATGAAGATGACATATAGGTAATGCATGAAACCTTAACCAGGCTGTCTTCACAAGCAACAACTGAAGTGGGAGCTAACACACCAAGGCAACCAGTAGGTAAGCTCTCCCAAGCAATGAATGGTCTAAAAAAGAAACGAGAAGGAATAAAACTGCCCAACTCAATAGATCAGATAGAATTCGTGAAATTGTCAGAACTGATCAACAAGGAGAAAATAAAGGATATTCGAATATTAAGCAAGACAGACTGAGGAAGCAGCAAAAATTAGACCCAGCATGAAATCACTGGCATAGGAAAAGCCAGGATGTCCGGACTGAAAGTAAGCAAGGTAATATCATCAGCGATTTCGAAGATATAGTAAAAGCAGCGGAACAGTTGTATACAGACCTGTACAATGCCAAGAGCAGCCAGGATTTCTCCATTTGAAGTAGTATTGAACAGTTTACAGAGACTCCTTCAATAGCTTGCGATGAACTTATAAGGACCTAAAAGACATGAGAGGAGGAAAAGCGGCTGGAGAAGAAGGAATCACAGTCGATTTATTCAAAGATGGATGAGCGAATATGCTTGAAAAGCTTGCGGTCGTATATACGAAATCTCTCGGGATTTAAAGGGTCCCAGAGAACAGCAAGAATGCTAACATGAGCCTAATTCTGAAATAGGGAGACGTTCAAGAATTGAAAAATAATAGGCTCATTAGCCTACTTTTAGTATTGTAAAACTATTAAGTAAGATAACTTGCAACATAGTAACTCCAATAGTTGACTTCCTTCAACTAAGGGAAAAGTGTGAATTAAAGAATAGATACTGTACTGTGGATCACATCAATGCAATCAATCAGGTAATTGAGACATCTGCAGATCACAACCAGTCTTTCTATATGGCTTTCGTCATAGAGCCATTAGGTAATCAAGGAGTACAGAATGCTTACGTAGCTAGCTTGGAAAATATCTGCAAAGATTCTGCAACAACCTTAATTCTACACAAGAAAAGTAGGAAGATGCCTGTGAAGGGGTCAGACAAGGAGACACAACCTCTCCAGTGCTATTCACTGCATGCTTGGGAGAACTATTCAAGGTAATAAATTGGGCACAGCTTACGAGTAAGAATCAATAGCGTATATCTCAGTAACCTTCGTTCTGCAGACGACATTGTAGTGTTCAGCAGCACTGTGGACGAGCTACAGCAAATTATTGAGGACCTCAACCCAGAGAGTGTAAGAGTGGGGTTGAATATCAATATGCAGGAAAGCAAGATAATGATCAATAGCCTGGCAAGCGAACAACAGATCAGGATAGCCTGTCAGCCTCTACAGTCTGGGAAACTCGAAGTTCAAGAACTCACAGGCGACCCTGATCATGAGAACTTAATTTACCTAATAAAAATGGGTGGAAGCGCATAGAGCAACAATATCAGATCCTGATTGGAAGTTTAAAATTATCTTTAAGAAGAAAGGTGTGCAATGAGTGCATTATACCGATGCTTAATATGGGGCGGAAACTTTTAAGACTGACAGAGGAGCTCTAAAACAAGTTAAGGAACGCACAACGAGCGATTGAACGAAGAATGATAGGCGTAATGTTAATAGATAGGAAGAGAGCAGTGTGGGTCAGGGAGGAAACCGGGATAGCGAATATTCCAATTGACATTAACAGAAAGAAATGAAGGGGGCTAGTCATGTAATAAGTAGGTTATGTAAGCGGTTACCATTAGGGTTACATAATGTGCGCGAAGTGAAGAGAAACGCAGTCGAGGACGGTAGAAGGCTAGGTCGGTTGATGAAATTAAGAAATTTGCAGGTGCAAGTTGGAGTCAGTTGGCGCAGGATAGGGGTAATTGAATATTGCAGGAAGATGCCTTTGTCCTGCAGTGGAATTAAAATAAGCTGATTATGATGATGACAGTGACAATGTACAAAAATAAATAATTTGGCTTATCCACAGACTGTTTTCTATATATTGCTCATCTCAGCGTAACCAAAGTAAAGGTTCGGCTTTCACTTCAGCTGCTAAGTAATCGTCGTGGCGTAGGCCTCTACTCATAATCTCGTGAGTAAGCCCGCCACACTAACAAACGCTCGCTACACCCAGAAACTTCATCGCACACGTCGCAAAGATTACACGATCATATTAGCTTCACGTGTATCTATGGAAAAACTGATGCATTTAACTAGTCTGGAATTCAACGTGCCATTCGTTCCTGGAATAGCCTCCCCAATAGCATAGCTGTCGGAACTAACTCTGAAAATTTCAGGCACTCAGTGAGCTCATTTAAACCTTGTTAAATATTGCTTTCACAGTGACTGTTGGGTTGTATGTTTCCAACTTTTTCTTTGCACTGTAATACGTTTGTTTTGAACTGATCGAGTTCCTTTTTATTGTGCTCAAACACAGCTGTAAGTAGTTAATATGTTGCTCTAACTTTTAGGCTGTGCACTGGGCGGTGTTTTTTTTCTCTACCTTCATATCGCCACAATATTGCATGCTCTTACTTGATCATATGCCCCCTTACTCAATGCCCCATATAGGGGCTTTGTAAGGCATTTCACAAATAACTAAATAAACAAATAGGCCTAGGTTGAATTAAAAATATTTTTCTTTAGTGGTTGCAAGTAAAACATCATTTCTATTTAAACTATAACTATGTAGCATTGGCGCACAGCAACCAATTGCTTGTTCTTCCAGAAGCCCTTTGCGTTCTCCGTCTTAAAGTTGCACATTGCAAACTTGCTTTCTAAAGGGCTACGAAATTACGACTCAGGCTTGGTGACAAAAACGCAATGCTGGAACAGCACGCTCTGCTGCGAACATCTCAGCCAAACTTATCAGTCTTGCGGAGCACGTGGAGCTCGCAAAAAGAGCATAAAGTCACCACTTGCCCAAAACACTCTCTTTTCAATGGAACCATATTCCTCACTTGTTATCAGGCGTTATAGTTCGCCATATAGAATATTCCAATACGTGGCTGCTATTGGCCAATAGCTGACATCAATCAAGGAGGGAGATTGAATAACTACGATTCTTGCTATTGTTAGTCCGTACGTTTGTTGACATAATTAACCAGGCTGAAGTAAGCAAATATCTCTTTTTGAATTTGGATAAAAATTACATAGTTCCGAAAGACGCGAGCTGTCGCCTGCTTACACTCTCGGCAGTTGCCGCCCGCGTAGGAACTAACCTTTGGCCAGACTGCTTATTGTTGTCCTAGCCATCAAGTCTCATTAATTTAGATAACTCTTTTTTTCAGACTGAACTAGCCTCGAACCATGCAAAACTTGAGGTCAGACAACACGCACGCACGCCTGCGCATGCTCTATCCTGGTCCCTCCTGAGTAGACGCCTTAACAGGCCCCGCCTCCTATTGAGGTGTTGAAAGCGTTTCAAAAATGCGCACGCTGGATGTGGCCACTGTCTGTCGGTCAAGGTGATGCAGTACAAAGGCGGCCCATACCACCTTGCACGGCCAGAAAGGAGCAAATTTGTATTTATTTATTTATTTATTCAACCATACTGCAGGCCAATTCATTGGCCCTAGCAGGAAGGACATTTTCGAAATGACGAACAATAAATAACAGCAATAAACTTGAAAACAGCAAAAGGGGCAAAAGTAACAACGCTAACACAGTGGAGAAGCGATTTTCAACAAAACAAAAGAACCAAACAGACAGAATAGAACTAAATCAGCAGAAAATACGCACATTTATACAATTGCAAGTATCAATAGCTCACAAAAGAAACGTTCCAGTTCTGCCGAAATGTCTTCGGCCTTGAGAACACTTGGCGACAACTCATTCCACTCTTTTACTGCTCTAGAGAAAAACTGTACTTTTAGAAAGTAGTTATCGCAAAAATAGTCCTGAGTGAATGTTGCGGTGTGTGCCTTGTTTTCCTAGTAGCAGCAGGTTGAGCATAGCTTGGGTCAGATAGGGTGATTTTTCCGGAAAGAAAATTGTAAAGTAACAAAAGTCGGTTTATTTTTCTACGTATCTACAATGTTGGAATCTTATTACCTTTCATCAGTGACAATGGTAATCCGTCCTTCCGAATTACAAATGACAATATCTTCCGAATATAAACCGTACAGGCTTTCTTTGAACACCCTCAAGTTTTTATCATATATTTCTTTACATATGGGCCCCACAGCGCAGACGCGTACTCTAACTTCGACCTAACACATGCGTTATAAGCTAGAAGCCGAACACTTATAGGAACATTTCTAAGTTTTCTCTTAAGAAAGCTGCTTTGAAAAGCTGACTCACAGATATCTGAAATGTGCACACCCCATGAAAGATTACTGGTAAGAGTTACCCCTAGGTACCTACATTTATCAATCTCCTCTATAGTGCTGCCATTAATGTGGTCAGTGAAGATACTCGGAAATTCGTTCCCTGTTAAACGTAGAAGAACAGTTTTTCTCTATGCAGTTCCATGCCCCAGTTTTCGGACCAGTCATGCATTGCCAGAACAGCTGCTTGTAAAGTGGCGTAGTCATTTGTATTCGAGATTGTTTTAAAAACCACAGAGTCATCAGCAACTAATCTGATTGAGACATCCTTTGGTATTACCTCCAATAAATCATTTCTCTAAATTAAAAACAACAATGGCCCTAACACACTCCCCTGTGGAACCCCGGAGGTAACTGGCAACACACCGGAAGAAACATTCTGCACTTATACGAACTGTTGCCTATGATTAGGGCACGCGGAAATCCACCTAACAACACAAAGTGGAAGTCCAATGCTCTCCGAACTATATAATAATTTAACATGGGGTACTTTGTCAAATGCCTTGCAAAAGTCTATAAACAGGACATCTACTTGGCCAGTCACGTCAAGAACACTAAACAAATTATGCCATGCCGATACCAGCTCTGTAACTGTAGACATGCCATTTCTAAACACATGCTGATGAACCAATAACACTTTATGATCGGACAGGAAGTCTTGTATGCACTTAGAAATCACATGCTCTAACATTTTGCAGCATTGACTGGTCAATGAAACAGGGCGGTAGTTAGAAGGTAGAAGGCGGCTGCCCTTTTTGTGTATGGGAACTACATGCGCCAGACGTCAATTATCAGGGATTTCGCCCATATCCAGTGAAAAGTTAAAGAGCTCTGTTAGGTACCAAGAAATTTGTTCGGCATATCTCCCCAAAAATAGGTGGAGGAGACAGTCTGTCCCAGTAGCTTTACGCGTATCAACATTTAAAATCAACACCACAACCCCTTCACGCGTTACCCCAATATCCTGCGGGAGGTCCGATGCGGTGGTTCGTGGCTCATATCCTTCATAGTCAGAAAATATACATTGAAAGACTCGTTAAAGGTCTTCACTATGCTCGAAGGACCTGTCTGAATGAGACCATTGACATTCAATTTGTACACTTCGACTTTTGTGTTACCTAAGTAGCGCCAGAACTTAGAAGGATCGTTTTTAATGAACTCAGCAAGGTTGTTGAAAAAATATTTCTAGCTTGCCTAACTTTAGATAACAAATCGTCTTTAAGGAGTCTGAACTGCTCGGATTCTGCTTTACGTGTCTTCCTCAATCGTTCTATTTTTCTTTTACTCTGAATTATTTCTCCCGTGGTCCATGGGTTTAATCTACGCTGACGGGATGTCTTTTAGCGACACAACGTTTTTGATACAGTGGTGAATAACGTTACAAAATTGCTTCCATGCTGCCTCTATATTTAGAAGAGTTAACTGCTGGGCTAGTTGGTGATCTTGCATACTGAAAAAATTTTGTGCCAAAAAACACAACACACACAAGAAAGACGACAACACCACGAGCGCCCGTGGTGTTGTCGTCTTTCTTGTGTGTGTTGTGTTTTCTGGCGCAAAATTTTTTCAGTATACCTCTATATTACTTATAGGACCGCATAGATGAGTATCCGAATAGTCTATTATGGACACATCATGCGCCCGAGCAAAGTACTTGTTTGCTTACATCACAGAATAATTCTTTTTGCCTATCAGTGTGTTTAATCCACGAGTAGAAAAGGTTTTTGCGATTTGAAATACCCCCCGCAACTAACAGAGTACCTCCACTGAAGATGTCACTTCCTAAGTGTCGTCTAGTAGCTCGACTCGTCAGGGCTCTCGGCGAGACTGTAGGAAATTTCTGCAAAGAGGGATGGCCTAACGGCCATACCACCACCTCGGGCTTCCTGATCCACCACTACTTCACTTCTACTGGGCCATCTCCTATATGGTCTACCTCCAGCCTACTCCTCCGGTCGAACCCACTGGGCCCTCCCGGCCGGGCTGCTATGATGCTGCTGGAAAGACCCTCTATCTTTCTCCCTCCTACCCTCTCTTTCTTTTAATCCCATCTCCTCCACCCTGGTTGTGCTGAGCCGTGCTCCCGCATGGGTTGCAGAAGGTAGTGCCAGCATTCCCTCTTTTCCCACAAGAACCACTTCTCTCACTTATAAACAAAAGGTCTAGGACTGCATTTCCTCTTGGGTTTACTTTCACGACTTGCTCGAGGTTAATGAAAAGCGTAATGTTCCTTATGGTTTCTCCGGGAGTGGAGCGGCCATAATGAATATTTTGCCAATTAATAAAGGACAAGTTAACATCACCAGTTTTTATTAGAATTTTTCCCTGAAATTGTAGTGCGTGATCGTACAGTTGGCTCAAGTACATGTCACGAGTATCGAGAGGGCGAGAAACCGCGACAAGAACAAACATAATATAAAAAAACGCGACTCTCAAAAACAGGCTTCCGTGTTTGTCAATCTGGTCAAGTACTTGTACGTCGACCACCTTTCGAGCAATGAGAGGTACGCCGCTGCCACGTAAGCCTCTGTTCCGTCTGTACAACTGATAGGCTGGCGAAACAACTTCATCGTCTCGAATAAACTCCTTTACCCAAGTTTCTGTAATGACGCAGACATGTGGATCATACAGAAGCAACAAATCTTCAAGTTTATCCAATTGATTTACAACTCTTCAAGAATTCAAAGAAAGCAGGCGTAGCTGGCAATGCTGTAGTCGCTAGCTAGGTGCAACCGCTGGAAGGTATCGGCAAACACTTCTCGGTTTTGGCACTGCTTTGCTGAATGGGCGTCATCGTCCCACGTGTAAGGGCAGTCGTCAACCTAAAGCCTATCGTGTACCAGAGACACCTTCTTTCCTGCTTCCTTATCAGTCTTGGCACTATTCCAAAGTAGCTTACGGCTTCCGAGTGTGTCTGCGCAGTAGTCATTTTCAATAAATATTTCCGTTCCTTTTAGTATTTTTTACGTTGTTCCAGACCGCTTGTTTTTCCCTGTAATCGTGGAAATAAAGAATAATCGGACGATTCGCCTTTGGCCGGCCAAGCGTGTGAATAAGGGCGACCGACAAGCAGGTGACGCCCATTTTATCTTGAAATTGTTTTTTTTTTATAATGATAGCTCGCAGTGTTCCTTCCAATTCTGCAAGCGTATGAGCAACACCGAATTTAATCAGGTTTAACCGGCGGCTTCTATCTTCTAAATAAACAAATTTTTCCTTATGCATGTGAAGTGTCTTCTCTATTTCCGCTAAGCCAATACCTTCATTCAGGGAAGTTTTGTTTTTCTTGAATTTTCTTACTTCGTCTTCTAGTCTTGTCAAACGGACACCAAAGCTATATAACAATTTTTTCGTAGTCTCCAGGCGGTCTTTCAAGAGGGATATATCAGCTTTAATCGACTTCTGACCTTCCACAAGCATTGCTAACATCTCCTCTACCGTAGGTCCAGGATTCTCCTTTACATCACCACAAACTACCGGTTTGCAAACACAAAAACAGCCATATGCAATGCATACGCAAGTGTGTGGGCACGGCACGACAGCCAGAAATCTGTTATCACTTCTCAAGGAACTGCAACTAACCTGTAAGACGACAACGAAACGCATGATGAGTGACCTGCGCCCAGCGATTTCGCCGTGTCCACTGATGTTCATCAGGAATGGTGCAGTCTTCGTAGGGTAGCTCGCTCGTGACGTCACAAGGCCACAGATTGAAGTAAGGGGCGGGGCATCCTCGATGACTCCGCAGCTTTGATTGCCCAGCACGTGGGCATCTTTAATTGCACACACGGGTACCGGCGAAGCAGAGCGCTGTCTATCGACAGCAATAACGCCTGTAAGACAACGAAACGCAAGGTGAGTGACCTGCGCCCAGCGCTTTCGCCGCGCCCACACATATGAGCGCGAGTACGCACTCAAGCCCTGTTGTGCACAAAGAAAACGTCGTGCGCACGCGCTACAGTTGCATGTAGTGCGGTTTGCTACGCTGTGTAGATTACGCCGCTGACGTGGGCTGCTGGGACGAATGCGCTGGCCGAGCGAATTGCGGCTTGCTGACGACAACCGCGTTTTTGGCGTCATAGGTGCCAAGACGGGAAATAGTGGCGGCTACATGAACATCCAAGGTCAGATATGAATCTCGTGCCACGGTGACATTCAGTAGGCTGAGCGTTGTTGGCACAAGGTCGATCGAAATGGGTCGCGAAGCTTCGTGCAAAAAGCGGTTCAGTACAAATTGTCACCGCCATCAGCAAGGCGGTTTATTTGAGCAGCAATTGCACCAAGGCTATGTTTGGAGGGAACAAACTTTGGGATTGAAAAAAAGCGATTTTTTAAAATTAAAGCGAGACACAGATTCATTCAACGAAAATAATATCCCTGGTCAATCTTATATATTCGTGACGAGTTAAGAAAATACAAGTTTAGTGAATCTATTACTATTAACAAATACATTTCTTTTCGCAGCCCATTCTTACAGGGGGCTTTGACGCCACTATCACTCGTAATGAAATGCAGCTCTTGAAATGTGCAGAAAGGCGCGCTCGTAAACTTCAACTGTGGAAATACGCCCTCATCGCATGTTGTGCTTTTTGTTCTTGTCGAAGTTTGTCTGAATTTGGTGATGCGGGTAGCTTCATCGCTTGTTTGCCTGTTCAGTCAAAAGTAGGGAGTTACGGCCGCCAGATAATTATGTGGTTGATTTCGTGCGTCTAAGATGGTCGACGGGCTTGGCTTCCGACGATAGGATCAGCACTCTACACCTAAAGCTTTCGTCGGCCTCCAAAGAAAGTATGTTCTGTGCAACGGTGCGATTGCGACAACCCTACGGCTGGCCTTTTCCGGCATCACTTTCCGCGCTGAAAGCTCGAAACACCCATCAAGTGGAATGGCGGGGCATTTGAATATATAGCTCCAAAAGCAGGCCAACAAAACAAATTTCGCGCCTTTTAAAACAAAATGACGTCACTTTTGCTTTTAAAGGATATGGCGTCACATTATTTTTATTCCACCGGAAGTCTTCCCACCACATACAGGTGGCGCTAAGCCTCATGAACCGCCAATGAACTGCCATATTTTAAACGTATGGGCTCCTATGAAAGCTTCGCTACCAGGTATATTTACCTTGGTTGGCATGCTTGGTTCCGCCGTGGTCTTCGCAGTACCAGGTATTGAAAACTTTTACTGTGACTTTTTATTGCCAACAGCTGCGCTTCTGCTGAACGCATTGAAGCCGTTTTCACGGCAAGGTATTTATACAACAGCCTTTTTCAATTTCATGTGCATCTCTCGACTTAGCAAAAAAGTTGTTCAGGGCCGTATAAAGTGTTTAGTATGTCCAAGCAATGACTGTTTTCATGCACCCCTTAGGTACAATATGGGTATACATTAAATTTAATTATAGACGTCTCGTTTTCCACGCAAATCGACTCGAACTGACCGGAATATTGTTCGGCTTAATAGAAATTGTTGGCTGTAGTACGTGAAGACAGGAATAGAACACCAACAATATGTGCGCAGTTTAATCAGAGGGCAACACATGGCTCCTCAATTTCACAACGTCGTCCCTAAACACTTAGACATTGATCTGTCATTACGCATGTTGCTGCGAAACTCGTCGACAAGCAGCAGATCTCATCTCATTTGGAATCTTGCCATGTCAATAAAGGTATTCGCGTGTTTAATAGCTCTCGGGTTGTCAAGGCACACGACAACTGCACAATGGTAACTAGTACCTGCAGAAGCAGGTTACCGCACTGTTAGGCATCTAGAAATACGGTACAAACCTTTGACTAGCCTAAACAGTGGCAGCATCTCGTAGATGATTTTGCCCATGTGCCTTTTAAGCTGCAGGTAACAAGGCTACAGCCACTTTTTGCCTCTGATAGATATGATAATATGATCATTGTGGTTTGAACTTTGTGTGGACTTTCGTCGTGTGCTCATTTACGCAGAGAATGATGGCTATAACAGTAATATTGCCTACAAATTACAGAAGAGAAGGTTAGTAAATAGCGCACACCCGATTTTTGAAATCTAAGCACAAATATAACACTCTCCGTCATTCCATTCGTATGCGCCTCGAGGATTCGCTTTAGGAAATTGGGCCATATTTGCTTCTTCCGGATATCGGAGCCATGAGAGGGAGCACTGATGGAAGTGAGGACTATTTCGAAGGATACTGCTGCAAAGAGAGTTTAGAGCTATTTTTCTGCCCGCTCTCACGGGACATCTGATGAATAATTTCATTTGGAATGACACACTCTTAGGCAGCATATATATAAATTTCTTGTTTCACTATATTTTTACAAGTTTTACCACGTTAGCATCTCATTACAACAATGTGCGCTTCTGTAACTTCACAATTCCTTCCTTTAAGGAACATAACTTCGAACGTGCATCTAGTGATAGGCTTTTGACTTGTTTTATTAATAAATCAAATCCGCCGTTACAAACCTACAAATTCCTAAATCATGTTCACGTCCAGAACTATGATATTTATTTATTCAGTATGCCAAAGAAATGTAAACATGCCTATTTTTTCACCCAGGGAACTCAGGGCGAAAATTATAATGATGCTGTTTTTTTAATGACGAAACGTTTATCATTACGATGACCTTGTTTCCAAAATGTTCGTATTCGGCACGATTCTTAAATTTCGCTCCTTTTAACTCGTAATCCTGTAGAATGAACCCAGTCATGAAAATTAAATATATATATATATATATATATATATATATATATATATATATATATATATATATATATATATATATATATATATGGTACCGTACTTACGTCGTCAGTACTACCCTGCTTGTTTAATTATTTAAAAATAACTTTTTCTTCTTTGCTGCAGATTTGGTGTGGACGGCGTCTATTTTACTGATAAGGACTTAACAACTATGAACACTACGTTTGCGTACGTATATTTTTGTTTGTTATCAAGCAAGCAGAGATGAGCGGCGTGCTATATTTGTCTCACATTGCCGTTTTTCCGGAAGGAGGGAGCAAATGAATCATTCTTTTAGTGCAGTCTGTTTTACTGAGTGTTTCAGGTAACTCGTGCCAAGAGTTAAAATAATATGTACGTGTGCGCTACGAGTATTTGACCAACTTCGGAATGCACACTGCCGTCTTGAGCAACTCACTATTATCTTATTGAGAGCTTAAATAACTTGTTACGAAAATAATACTTTGCCTAATTTAATGCACTAAATTAAATTCTTTATTGGAGAAGATGTGGAGGTCCGCAGAAATACCTGAATACTTTACTTCCTTAATGATGGCTGCTTAAGTTTAAATTACCTAAGAATGAAATTAGAAACGGGCGAGTGTTGAACATGTATCATGTGACTTAGACCTTGCACGTAGCGACATTGCTT
This sequence comes from Dermacentor albipictus, assembly GCF_038994185.2. Classification (NCBI taxonomy): domain Eukaryota; kingdom Metazoa; phylum Arthropoda; class Arachnida; order Ixodida; family Ixodidae; genus Dermacentor; species Dermacentor albipictus. The sequence continues at coordinate 42,988,385 of NC_091830.1, forward strand.
CCCGCAAACGTGCTGCCAATAAAATATTTCCTATCGAGTAAACAAAATTAAACTGACGTTCTTAAGTGATCTCCTATTGGTACTTGACTAAGTACGTCATGTCCTCATAGAATTGGGGAAATTCTATGAGGACGCTGTTCATAACTAGAGGACGGTTCTCGCCCTATGATGACGCGTATGTATTAAAGTCGATAATATTCACTCAGCTGCAATGTTCCATGACAACCATTGCTTTCGTTAATGCTTAATTCTGGGTGTTAGTACTTTGCTAGATATGCCACATTGTGCAACGCTGCCCTGATACTGTCATACTCTTCTGCCATGAAACGAGTGCTTTCAGCAACATCAGCAAACTTTCCGACTTACTGATAAGCATATGTCTTTCAAATGTTACCAGGAAAATATCCAAGTAGTGCATAAACAATATGGTTCAGGAATAATTCTGGATTTTCATTTTTAGGCTAGTTCAGCAATGGCAGTCATTGTGGTAGTAAATAGTAGTCAACTAGTGATCCGCCATGTTTGCTTAGTGCCTATGGTGCTAAGCTGTTAAGAACGAGGTCGCGGGATCAACTCCCGGCCACGCCGGCCGCATTTCGATTGGGGCGAAATGCGAAAACACCCTTGGTACTTAGATTGAGGTGCTCGTTAAAGAACCCCAGGTGGTCCAAATTTTCGGAGTGCGCCGCTACTGCGTGTCTCATAATCAGAAAGTGGTTTCGGCAAGTAAAACCTCATAGTTAATTTTTTACATGAACTAGTGCGCAGGATCTGCAACCGCTACAGCTGCGTAGGACGTAGGTAATAAGAATAAAACTAATGTGTTGTTGAAAAAGCTGAAGCTTACTTTGGGTCCTTGTTCTTTAAATATGATGCTCAAAGGAGAGGCAACTGTCAAGATGACCACCTATAGATAGCCTTGAAATGAATGAAACGCAGGAGCCGCAGCATTGCGGGAAAGTCGGAGAGCTTTCTCAGAGTATCTTCGTAGTGAGCAACTGTGCCGCACTCACAACAGATGCAGTATAAATGGTCCAGTGAGGTGCAAGCAAGGAATAATGCAGTCACAGAAAAGTTAGCGGACGCTTACAATGTGGCCTTATGTGGTGACTACTGCTTACAAGTGTTTGAAACCAGAACGTTTCTGCTGAACCTTGTCAAAAATGTAAGTCACCCTTAAATACGGCTTAAAGTTAGGGCTCAATGTAAGTGTCCTTTGAAAGAAAAGGGGCTAGTATAAAAAAATACCCAACGCGTTTTCGCATTTGGCAGCGCACTCAAGACGGATCACATTAAAAGTATTCGTCACAAAAATAAACACGCCCTGCAATGTTTCAGCTCGCACTGCATCTTTGCGTGGTTCATATACACGAGCAGTTGTCATGCATTACTTATAAAGAATAAAAGAGACAATACAGGAAATATTACTATGGCTATATTGTGTTGCTAATAGTCGCAACTATTTCGAAACCCCTCTACCATTTTACTCCATTCTTGCCCCCGCTTTTGCATTTTCTGCCTTTGGTTATCTATTCGAAATTGCAGTAATTGTTAGCGCCTTCATTCAAACCGGCTACTTTTCATCGTAGGGCAAGAACTTTCAAAGTTCACGATAAATGCAGTCAAATACCTCGAACATCTGTGAATTTCTCCAGATGAGTAAAAAAAAAGCCGCACATTAGAATAAAATAACACTTTCAGACACCTACAGTACAGAAAATGTGTGAAAGTATGCAATACTCTTTGAGACAGCTTACGTATCTACATAAAGCTACGCATAGAGCAGAATCGCTTAACAAAAGAGCTTAACAAAATCGTATGTCTCTTACACAAATGCGAGCATAATTTTTCTGCCACAGAGGCCCTTCCTTCAGCTGAGTGATTCAGCCAGAGCAAGGTAGCTCAGGGCAAAATCGTTTGGCTTCTATAAATAAATTGTTGATTCTGTCTGTTACAGGAAATGCGAACAAGGAAAGTAGCGAAAAGGAAAAGCAAAAGTAAGAGGAAGAAAAGGGAAACGGAGAAAGAAAAAAATATCCACAGAAAAGTACGGGCCAAAATAACAGTACGATGCTATAAATAAATACATGTTCATGCCTATTCCTGTTTTATTGCACATCAGGAAATATTTTCAAATGTTTTTTTTACGTTAAGAATAAAATCAAACATTACGTAAAAATGAAATTTTTTGTGCAACGGTCCTATGTGATTATGCGTAAAAATCAAGTACTGTGTGCGTTATTGACTAATAACAAAACTAATTTGAAATATTTCAGCCCTGCGAAGGTGCTGTAATACAGCCAATCAAAGATGCGACAACTAACCAGCCCACTATCCAGTTACACCAATCCGTGTCCCCAATCAAAATATTTATTATGTGACTCTTGGTAGCACTGCCCTCCTGCCTGCTCATCGCACTTCATATCATGAAAATTAAAAAAAATGCGCAACTATACGGCGCACCACGCCCAATGTAAGTGTACCGCTTGTGACAGAGACCTTCCACATTGGGGGGGATTAGGGGGGCGATCGAGGTAGCCATTTTGCCATACAACAAACGCAGATGCTTATGCGCTTGCATTAGTAAACGATGCGATAGGATCCTAGTGAGGTTCTTCACGAGCCAACAGAAACATGGAATCAAATAAACGGCCACATTCCTCAAAATTTCCATGGTGACAGTACCACTGACCGCCGACACTGCGCACGTCAAAACCGCACGTATCAATCATTGGATCCATCTTCCACTGCGTATCAACGCTTTCCTCTGAAGTGGGACACCCTAAATACACAACGAACGAGCCACTTCTTTGTTTACACCGTGCACAGTACGAATCACACGCTTACAGTTATATCGCAGAGCACGAGACGCCAACAAAGGCAAAAGCGAGACACTCTACCCTATGAAGGAAGAGGCCCAGAGCAGTGAATGAGGTGACGAAGCAGCTTCTGCCTTCCCGCCCTGCCGCGCGCCGGGTTGTGCAGGCAACGGTACAGCGTCGCATCGTCACTTCCGGTCACTTTTCATTGAGAAGCAGCAGCCGCGAAAATCGAGCTTCACCGAACTCAATCAAACTACAAAAAATCATCTGCCGCTACGTGTTTATTCTCATAGGTTTCCTTGCTCACGTGGCCACCTGCTTGCTGCCACTTCGTTGTGGCGTCAAGCTGTAACAGTGAGCTGGGAGTTTCGATTATGTTACGTGCCAAGCCTTTCTATTTTTGGACGCTGCCTGTGCCGCACCACTGTGGGTACAACCCGCAAATCGTGACCGTGAGCGGGAGGATCGGCGCTCTTCTACCGATGCAATCAAATTAGCCACTGCGTCTGAATGAGGTGACCATGCGAGATCTGAGCGTGTAGTTTCAGTGAGGTCGTGGCTCGAGAAGGGGCTCACATATTGGTCATGCGACGGTGATGCGCAAGCATTAACTTCACTAATGCGCGTTTACCAAAGGAGTGACAGTTGGGCTCTTCCGCAGTACACGTGTTGGTTCCCGCAATTCTATAGTCCGCCATTCGTTAGACTGAAGCAATAGGCGGCATCAGTTCTTTGCATGCAAAGAACCATTTATGAACTATTCCAATGATGGACTTCAGTAAGTCATTAAGGTTTCTTGCATTCCACCTTAGTACATAATTAGCCTTCATTGGGTAAGGAACTTCTTAAATTTTATAATGAGATGAAAAATGTGAATCAGAAAATTTTACAGCAACATGATAACAAAAGCTTTCGATACAGCTTGATGTTGCTTAACACGTGCTACATACGAGTGCTTTCTCCGAGCGCGAAAGAAGGTCGCGAATACGTGCAAAGTGCCTTGACCGGCCAGTCGTGCGGCAATATTGCGTGTATTTGCGTGCAATTACACTTTTGTGTAGCCCGTAATTAGCAACAGAAAGTTGTGTTGTGAGTTCTTCACGTTGCTGTACAATTTTCTCATTGACACTACTAATCTTGTTATAATATGTGAGAAGTTGATTATTTATAAATAATTAGGAAATTATGCGGAATTAATAAATAGTCTGCGTGTCTCCAAGCGACGGTATATGATATTACCTTTGTTCTGTGCTGCTGCATGGTATTCGCATATCTTAAATCTTGATTTATGATTATTGGGACACCCTATACACGTTTAGACTGACCAGTGATGTTTTAAGATAGACCTTGAGAACACATAAATCACCTAGCGAAGCTCTGAAGCACTTGACCAGACTACGCGGATATTCCGAAGTGGTTTGAGAACTCCCAGAGTAACCCCACCGCTATAGATGTCTTCATTATGTCTTGACACTTGATTCCAGTGCACTGCAGATACTTGTATAATAGCAAGTCCCTGTTTAGCAATGCATCCAGCGATGTTTATGTTAGCCACCTTTTTTGGGGAGCTCTTAAAGGCACAAACAAATCCTGCCAAATTGTGTCATTTGCATGAATGTTTAAATTCTGCTTGTGCAGTTTATCCTAGAAGTGTGTATTTGCGTTGTATGATCGCTGTGACCATTAAATAGAATAATAATCAATGAAAGCCTAAGTATATGTGCGCGCCTTTTCTGGGTGACACATATTGAAGTGGCCGTCATACCGGTAACATCAGTATCGTCAGAAAGCGCAATACATAGACACAGCGCTCAATGCACGGACGTATACGCGTTTTTATCCCAAGATTGACAGTCTTGTGTTCAACACCCTTCAGCCTTCGATTTAACGCCCTATTTCCAGCAAATTCATACCTTACGTGCCGTATACAGCCTTATGGTAGGGTGTTTTGGGGGAAATGGGTGCTCAAAGGGTGTATTTATGGGTGAGCACATGAAAAACACCCATTTAACACCCGTAAGCGTGTGAGATGGTTTAATCTGTGGTATTCTCTGGATCCTCGGGATGGCGGTTGCGTCGCGCACACTAGTGACAATAAATTTGCGCGAACCATTTGTCACGGTTACTACCGATCATGATAACAATTTATTTCGTACCTTTCTTTGCAATTCTGTGTCACCCCTGTGTCATATACTAAACAGCTTTCTTGGTCATCCACATTCCTAAAGTTGAATGGTTGGAACTTGAAATAAAGCTTCATGCACTCCACATCGCTTATTACGATGCCCTGGATCAAGATTCCGTTCACCATGCCATCGTTCCCACACTGCCCCTCACTCTGCGAAGGCTCTGGCAGCAATAGGAGAGCTGCGCCAATAAAATACATCATTTTCAGTTCTGCGCTCTGTTATTCTTTCGCGCGTTTATAGTTCGAGTCCGATAAGATTTAAGAAAGGCATGCCTTGCGGGTGTTTTATTTCGTGACATCTGTTTGCGGTTGGTCAGTCTCAATGTTCTGAGGAAGTATTTTGCCAAAAATGTAAGAGATGAGAAACTTTGCTAGTAGAATGGTGCGGCAATATACCACACATACATCGCTCGTCATATAGCATTGCATTGCATATAACGTACACGTACGTAAATATATACGGAAACTCATGGTAACGCCTTCAGCAGAAATTGATTGGAGTGTCTATATACTTGCTACCGCAATAAAACGACATACTTGTCCCAACTACTGAGCTGAAATGTCTAACCAGTGACTATGATTAAAGGATGGACCAGACGCTTGCTCAACCTTCTAAGCGCATCAATAATAAATCACTGTGGGCCATTCCATAGAAGATTCGCAGAAAACTAGTGCATAAAGCTATTTCGTAATCAAGATTTATTATCACAACTACAGCATTGGGGACTTCATACACAAGCTGACATCGTTGGTGGTCGAGCCTCTTTTAGCCTAACTTATGACAACACGAATGGATGCAAAATTTAATCGCGGTTGCGTAAACAGGAGACTGCGGTGAAAATTATTAGACACATGTTAGGGGATGGCGAAATGTGGTGAGAAGTTGCAAAGAATAGCTCGTGCCAATTCGTGTGCTGCGAGCTGCAGAACTATCATGAGGTATGCAGGCTAACCGCTTTTCTACACTACAATTAGATGGATTTAGAACGAGATCATTGAACTTCACATTGCTGTGGTCTATCATTAATCTCGGGCATTAACTTAGGACTAATGACCTTATGATAATGACGTCTTAGGCACCCGATATACTCGACTTGTGTGTCGCTGTGCACGTCAGCTAGATTTTGTAGAAAAAGGTCACCAATGCAGATTCTGTGCCTTGTATTCCATCTGTGCGCCGAGTAAGAAAGTGAATGTGAAGCGTATCAGTCGTCACATTTAGCCAACAATTGTTGGGCGTTTCCGACATGCGCAACTTAGTATCCACAGAGAGGCCAATTTTCCTATGTAGAATTAGGCTTGTCCTACAGAATTATTATTATTGTTGCGGTGCATTTGGACAGGACCCTGCGTGCAAGTGACAGTCGTATGGGAAGTGGTAGACTGTCTCCTGTAGCTGTAGCCTTTGTTCCAGCCTACAGAATCACCACTATTTCCCCATGTAAATAGATGTAAATACATTTGTGCATCGGTCTTCCTCTTCGTAACAATATTGGTGCTGTGGGTGCCTATAAAACTAGTAACACACACAGAAGGAACATAGTTTATTTATTTATTCAATGTACCCTCAGGGCCATATGACAATAAAGAAGAGAGTGGTTACAGAGTAGTAGTGTAAAGCAAACAAATAAGTGCAATAACTTCTGTTACTCGGCTCGGGCGTGGGGTCGTTCGTTCGAAACTCAGTACTGCCATTTTTTCGCTCTCGAGTTTGTCCTTTATTTATACTATAATTTCTTTAGAGCAATTGCCGAAGTGAAGTTAGAATGCAGGCGAGAACTAGCGCAGACAACGAACGAGTAACCGTTAATGCCCTCATTGATACTGGCGCCCACGTATCTGTTATGTGTTCTACACCCCGACGCCGCCTATGAATAGTGCTGACATCTGTCATCTCTTCTACTGTGCGAGTAGCTTACGGCGCCTGAACACTGTTACTGGTATGTGCACTGCCCGCATTACTGTTGCCGGCCACCAAACTTCACTTCGTTTCGCTCTTGTCGACGCTTGCCCACATGATGTCTTTGTTGGTATTGAATTCTTCACCACCCACTCTGCCCGCATAGATTGTTCTAATAGCATTTTGCGGCTTGAACTGCCATTGTGCCCCGACGACGCCGCATCATGTAACACTCGCCTACGTTCTGTAGAGTACTTACGACTACCTGCTCAGGCTGCTACCTACGGCATTCTTTCGCAGTTTCCCAAGTCCCTGACGGTTACTATGTGTTCGCTCCCTTCACAGATCTCATACTCTTGCGCAACATCGCACTTCCCCGCACTATAGTGGTTGTTGCCAACATCAGAACTATACTTCCAGTCCTCAACCTTTCTGCATCGACCCATATTCTTCCTAAAGGAAGTTCACTAGCCGAACTGTCACCGCTGTAAGAATGTACAGTTTCTGCATTCGCTGCTGACACTGAGACCGTGTTCCAACCTGTCATGCCGGCACCAACCAAGGCACTTTTGATCAAAATGATATCCCCTGACCCTCTTGCTTACCTTTGCTTAAATCTTATCTTCACAACAGATTTCAGAGAGCACGCATCAATAAATGTAGCTCGTCGTTCTTACCTATCACTTGCGGTGTACTGCAAGGGAGTATTCTGGGTCCCCTGATGTTCAATGTTTATATCAACGATATCGTGAAGATAGGCACAGCAGTTAAGTACGTAATATACGCAGATGATTCAACGATAATTATCCTTGACATAAACCTGCATCATTTAATATCCAGAGCTAGCGACGTGCGTTTGGAGATTTCCTCGTGGTCAGAATGAATAGATTTAGGATAAATTTAGTAAAACTAAAGCTGTTATATTTCAAGCTAAAAATAAAATAATGCCTACTCACCAGCCGTTAATTGTAGATTCATAGCGAACAAATATTGCTGATACGCTTAAAATACTTGGGGTTTACTTTTCATCAAACTTAAGTTAGGATGCTCACGTTAACTAGCTATGTAGGGACATCTCGTCTGCAACAGGAGTGGTGTCTCGCTGCCGTAATCTGTTTCCTCTCAAAGCCAAACTTCAAGTATATCACGCGTTGTTTAACTCGAATTTAAATTATTGTATGTTGATGTGGGGCACAACAAAAACAAACATGAATAAAATCCTTGTTCTAAAACAAAGGCAATTTAGTACATCGGAAACATTGAACGTCTAGGAACCACTTGCAAATCATTTGAACAGATCAGTATAGTACGGGTTGGCACATTTACTCATATAGTTTGTCTCTGCTTTTCAAACAGACAACTCTTGGACTTTATTACAGCCTCATCATGTCTAAAGCATCGTGTTATTATAGTACCTACAAGAAACACCCATACATGGTCTGTACTTGGATTTCGTGATAAGTATCAAACTTTGGCATACAACGTCCCTACAACACTAAACCCATATGAAAACGCATCCGATTGCAGTAAAAAACAATTACACTCGTTCTTTTGCTCTATTGTTTGCTAATAAAAGATTAGGTATCAATATATATCTACTATACTGCTTGCAAATCAGTCATTAAAAACCAATAATCTTTTTTTTTCTTTTGCAGCATTATCGGTCTATGTGTGTTAGAGATAAATAAGTGTACCATGTGTAGCGATTTGCATATGCATTTCCATGTGCATCGTGTTTCAAGCGTATTTGTGTGATTTAGGAATATTTCATGTTATGCGTTGTAATCTGCGTGTTTTCTTTCATTTTTGCTTTTTTCATGGCGTATCTTATTTTCTACCTGTGCATCTCGTGTTGCTGCTGCCATGTAACAGTAAGCTGGGCCCCGTCAAGCCGTTTTCATGGTTTTTGCCCAGCGAACCTTCCAGCATATTGTCTGGTAAATAAACTTGAATTTGAATTTGAACTTGGAACATCCACGACTTCCTAGGCACAAGATGCCATCACGCATGCGCTCGTCGCGCGTCGTCATTGCAGACTGCACAAAAGTTCATTTACGATCATCGAAATAGGGATGCAGCTTTGCCACCGGGCTTTCTCGTTCTTCTCTGGCTACCGTCTCGTCGTGTTGGCCTCTGTGAAAAGTTAATGTCGCGGTACGTCCGGCCCTACCGCGTGCTGTGGCACGTGACTCTTGTCACCTATGAGATAACACCCATGGCATCCACTTCATCGATGGTCACACCACGAAGTGACGTCCTACATGATCGCCGCCTCAAGCGTTACAACGGTGATGACCCATTTTAACCACAACCAGCACCGTGACGGTGCTTCTCGGGCAGGGGATAATGTCGCGAACCCTGGTGAAGACAAATACGTTATAATGGGGCTGCGTCAGAGTCTCTCCTGTCAGACTGAAAAACCTGCTAAAGCCGGTGTGCCCTGTGCAGTCTTGACTAGCCAAGTGCTAGCCGTTTAGTGATGCTTAATTACTCCCCGTAACAATATGAAGAGGGCCCTGCTGGCAATATCAGAAATGTAGTTCAAGTAAAGAATTTTTCAAACGGCAAGTATCTGAAAGCATGAAGCTGCACTTGAGATGAAAGTGCTAGTACCAAAATGTTTAAAGTTGAGATGCTTCCGCACAGCCGAATCTCGAGCGCTGCTGATAAAAAGTCTCTGTTTAACGTACAGTGATGGTTTGTAATGAAAATCACGTCGAGAGCATGACAAGAGGGAAGTATTTCGAACTCAATAGGAATCACGGTGGCCTCAGTGTCGGCTTTTCTGCCTGTTATTCTTTGCCATGGCAAAGGTGACGGTACAGAAGGAGTGCTAAGGAAGATAAACATGTGGATAGGGGGAACGAATAAACAGTGACCTGGCCCATTGACATCTTACAGGCACGAATAAGGTGACCTACTGGCAGAATCGTCTTTCTGAATATGTGGCTTTGAGTAAATGCTCGCTGAAAAGTTTTGTTTCACCTTCTCCTGACTCTAGTGTGCTACTTAAGTATTCCTTCAATTACAGCTTGTCCTAATTCTTTATATACAAGGTCACGAGGTTCGCGCAAAATTGTCTTAAGAACCAATATTGGAAAGCCTGCCAAAGCACATAACTGGAGTGGTATAGCGACCATATACAATTTAGTATATAAAAGAGCGCTTGTTTTTCTATAAATGCGCCATTCTTTCTGGCTTTGCTTTGAGTATCTAGTCTTGCAATTTTACCACTTTACCAAAGAAAGATTGACAAGAGCCAAATTTGTTTTGCAAACACTTTGATTACACAAAATTCAATCTCTCCACAGACGCTGACCAATTAGTATGCCCAGAAAATACATAACTGACGTGAACTAGGAACTTATCAAGTTTGAAGTTTACTTGACAACATATGAGCCAAGAACAGTGCAGTTTTTCTTCTGTACTGGGCTTCTTGACGGTCGCTTGAGCTCTCTGTCACTAAGCTAGCAAAGGTTTTTCTTTGGCTTATTATTAGCTGGATGAGTACATCAGTCGGCCGTAGAATATGAGGCTTCAGTTTGCAAAATGCGCTCGTTGTGATGGTGATGAGAACATTAGTGATCAATGTTGCTTTTTTACCTACGCTTGTTGCTATGTTAAAGGAAGAACGTGACGGACCGTGAAAGGCTTCAAAGCGTTCACTGCGAACGTTCTAGCTCTTGATGAAACCGGTATGTGCGCTAGCTCTGCCGCGACCCTGTTTTCTTTCCTGATAGAAAATGTAGCGAAGGCGCCAGAGTTTTTAAATAGCCAGTGATAGCACCGCAGCAGTAAGTGTGAAAGGGCGTATTCAAGTCAGAACATAGTGCTCTTAGGCTCAGGGCCCAGCGTTTTATCCGAGCATTAGATAGAGTTCGAAAACTATTACCTGCCTGCCTGCTCCAAGATTCATGAAATGAAGAAAGGAATGCTTCACAACATAATTATCTAGCTATTTTGTGCCTAAATATTAATTGTGTAAGTCAGCACTCACTTGATGCGGGCAAGTTCTACGGTGCCTGTGGAACGAACCTTATGAACTGGTTTCACTGTGGTTAATAACATGCCCGTCTGGCAGTTTGCTCTAGGAAACGGAGAAAGGGAAAGAAATCACTTCATTGTACAAAAACAAAAGCATCGATAACATCTGGACAGGGCGTTGCTTGGGCTATGCTTCTGCGCTGGACCGATAAATACCTCCAAAAACTACTGATCGTGAAGGGTGGTCACTCGCTGAAAAAGAGTGATGGGACTGTGAGGGATGAGGGTTTGGGTATTCGCTTTGGGGTTGGATAGGAAAGTGGTTGGAGAGAGGGCCCTCCAGTGAGAAGGGTGATCGTCTGAACATCTCGAAATAGTGCACCCTGAAGCCTTGTCTTGCCTGGACGTAGCTTAGGCTATACCGTGCTCTCGTCTCTATAGATGCAATACTGGTAGTGGCGCTGGTGAGGCAAATTGATCCCTTGAGGGCTTGTTATGACCGTCGAGTGAAACATCTCAATTCATTATATTTCCTCGAAGATTCTCAAACATGTGCTCTTGACCGCGGATCCAGATAATATATTTCAAACAATGAAGACATTACTTTAACGTTCGTGTGGTAAGTTTAGGTAAATGATCATGGATGAGTTTCCTTCAAGCTGACCATCAGTCAATAAATGTGGCCCTCTGGAGTATTTGACAGCGTGCAAAAAACAGGAAGGACAAGAATGAAGAGCGCGTGCTAGCCCGCCCACTCCATAGCTTGGACCCACCACCGTGTTTTCCGGGAGCCAGCAGTATTCATTACACGTCGCGAGTCCCTTTTGAGGACACGTAGCAGAATGTTGGAGGTGCTGATTAGCACTGTGCGTTTCTTCTTTCATGTCCTTCATGCCTCTTCACTTGCTCTGTTTAGTGATATCAGTTGAGTATTTGTAGAGTGACAAGTGTTACTTAATATGATTTATCGCTATTACCCTAATAATTCCGCTTTGGTCGTGTCAGTATTTGAAATCAACTAACTGTGATTGTCCGAAGGGCTTGATGTTTTCTCGCTGCGATAGATCATACCATGGTGATGGGGAGGGTTGCGTGTGTATTGTTGACGACAATTTTGCTGGTAGCTTCTCGCGTGCTTTTTATTTAATATCTATAAATGCATCACCGCATCCATCGCTTAGGACCACGACACTTTCAATGTGCCACAGAAAACCGAAAGATTCCTTGAAAGATGTCAAGAGGCGTAAATAAATCTCGGTAGAGAGTTTGCGTTTGAAATCCCAAACGGCCTGAAGAAGCCTTTCAAATTGTAGAGCATTGACCTACATGAACACATAAACAAGCAAAACTGAAAGCACTGCTGAACTCATGTAGAATGTAATTTTCCATGCCCTTTCCAGCAGAATCTTGAAGACGTCGAAGCGAAGCTGGTTGACGTAGGTCAGTTACATTTGTGTAAACATCAAAGCCGAAATAGCAGTACACGGTCGGTTGTCGTGCACAAAATAGAAGGAAAAAATTTTGAAGGCAGGCCAGTTCTAATATTTATTTATGTAGTTTTTTATTTGTCCCCAATGGGCCTCTGATTGAGGGCATTGACCGAGCCGTTTTTCTTATAGTTTGCTATTGCCAACATACATCAATGTGAGAATAATAAAGTTTTTCCATGCATCCATCCAGCAAGGTGAGAAGCGGGAAAACAGAACGCGATGCTATAAAAATTACCGGCACATTCCACCCTTTGAAGATAAATCACAACGTTAGTCCACTAAGCAATATATTTCATTAGGAATATGTAACTAACGTTGATATGTTTTAACACTCAGGATTATTATGATAAAGAGAGACACATACCCAGTGAGACTAAATGGCATGAAATCTGTCCATTGAAGAGTGACGCATTCGCAGCTGCACCTGCCAAATGACCGAGGTTGTTGGAAAAGAGTTTTGTCGAAGAGCGGCACATATCCTTTCACCTTAACAGCGATCGAAGTTGAGGAGAGAAAGTTTGGATGAAAAGAGCTCCATGGAAGCGTCTTAAGTTGTTACGATTGATGATTTTAAAGCAGCTGCGCTGAGCACAGCATGTTTAGGATTTACTTTGTAGACAGCAAGCTACCTAGAGGACCATAGTAGAGTGAAAGCGCTTAGCTGCGTGCAGACACACACACGTGCGTACATACATACATACATACATACATACATACATACATACATACATACATACATACATACATACATACATACATACATACATACATACATACATACATACATACATGCATGCATACATACATACATACATACATACATACATACATACATACATACATACATACATACATACATACATACATACATACATACATACATACATACATACATACATACATACATACATACATACATACATACATACATACATACATACATACATACATACAGTTTGATGTGATCCGTATTACTTGAGAACTGCACGCAGTGTGGGATGACTGTCTTTTATTTCGTCTGCCAGATTAGTCTACCGAGTACTAGCTTGAGCAACTCAGGGTCATAACAGTGGCTATGGAACGTTCTGTTAATGACAGGCGCCCCCACGTAGGTGTGTACTTAGGCGATGGGGCTGATAAATAAATATTCGTGTCCTATATCGTCGAATCTTTGGTGTTCTTTACAGCAAGCTGCTCTGATATTATTAGAACCACCAGAATAGTTATATTATTGGATAACGAATGTTGGCCTTTACATATGAGACGTGGGTTTACCAGGCTCCGAACTTCTATGCTGGTATTGTTCAAAGCAGTGTTAAGATTGCCCGTGTAGAAAGTTTCTAGTTTGTATAATCAAGTAAACAGTGACCGCATAGTTTAAACCATCTAACTTATGTACCATGCTAATATCATGACAAATTACACATTTGAAAGATGTGCGTCCGGAGCACCAGAAAATGCGATCGACTCTTGGAGCCTACATATATTGATCTCACGTTCTTTTATGTCTCAACTGTGGAAAAGAGCGTCGTCAATGGCAGCTATGTTGGCGATGATTTTATAGCTGCCGTTAATAAACCGGTTTTAATATAATAGACAGAGACGCTGCAGATAGGTACGGTTTAGAGATCCGGTTCTCGTGTCTGTATGTCACCCATTTGAAATTCATCGCTTATTTAATGCTTTCGCATACTGTCCTAAGAATCCACGGAATATTTTCTGTACCCGCGCACGCAGGCAAATGTCGGCAAGACAGTGAGATGACCATTATTTTTATAAAATTTCTCCGCTCAGTTTCACATCACTAAGGTGCGACAGGATATATTTCATAATTGACAGTTGTCCAAGACTTGTGACGTAGGCATTGTAAACAACGCTTTTAATTTACCGACAGTTGCAAATCAGGAAGTCTGGTTAGCGAATTTGTTGTTGATATCTTGATGGCCAAGATATGGTTGTTTAGACCTTTTTGTTGTTATCTCTCTGGTGTGTAAGATGAGCAAGGCAGCGGAAGTTTTATAATATCTCATTCCATACACTGGCGATGCTGCATTCTAAACAAGGTAGGACATAATTCAAGCACAATTCGAGCAGGATAGCATCTCGCCCATAGTGCAAATATATACCAAAGATTTTCTGCCGTCCTAAGTGTTGCATACCTTCTGTTAAGCTTTGTATTAAAAACAGGATTTCTGCACTTCTTTCTATTCATATGGGAGCAAAGCAATCGATGCCTTAGCATGCGAGTTGTCAGATAAATATTAAATTCGAAAGAAAGAATAAATGTACGTCAGTGATACGTTCCTGGGACTGTATGGCAAGTAATAAGAATTATTTGTGTGTTTCTTGTATAATTAGGCATTTTTAGATGACTGATGGTATCTGACACTCTAGACTTTCATGTGTGAGCCTGTGTGTTTGGGCATGCTGACAGTTTTCCGCTAAAACGCGTCTTTGCTTTAATTAAAGTTAATTGTGATTCACGTCCTCTTTTGTTGATTGTGTCCTATCTTGTTTTCGTACAATTTCTGCAGCACAACATACGAACGAACTAGCTCAGCAACAAGTGAATGCCACCGTTAATGCAACTGAAAGCGTCGTGTATGCGTGGAAGTCGATAAGCATCCTTTTCAGTCATTTTCTTTTATGTTGATAACCTACGCAAAATGACCACGTGTTTCTTGTCTTTTTTTCAAATACCATCATGAAGCCGTGGACTCTATGATGTTCAATAAGGTATTTCGTGAACATTTTATTGACCACTTGCATAGCTTCGCGGTCAGTTCTGAACGTGTGGTTAGGTCATCTGGAATAAGCGTTGTCTTTATGGTATGCCTCGGATGCTTTGCAACCAAGATGGGCCTAAGGGATAACCTTAAAATAATGATCTCGTACTACGGCTTGAACAGACGCCAGAAATCTACTTGGGAATGCCAAATGTAGAGGGTGATCATATTTATGAGATCAGAGTGTCATGGAGTGATATTCATCAAGGATATATTCTCTGTGGCATGGTTTAGCAAAATGTCGTACGTCATTAGCCGATTTTTCTGACCCCCGAGTGCAAATGTTTCCGAAGAACATTTCGAGAGTTCATTGCTACCGGCATTTCTATCAGTAATTCAATTTACCCCACATGTGCGGAGATACACTGAGAAGGCCCAATATATACCCCTGCTTCATCGAACATGATGCGTAAAGAGTTGTGGACCATGCATGCGCTTTCTCTCACTGCTTTATTGGTCGCTCTGCAGTGTGTGGTGCCACACAATGCAAGAGGGGGTGAGTTTTATATTTGTCTTTCTACTTCGTAATAAAATAGTGACAGTATCTCATCATATTGGTCTCTTGCTGCCGTAGTTACATGCTTTAACTAAACTGAAAAAGCAAAGTGCACTTAGGTTTTCTTACGCGGATGAATGCGGAAAGCATTGCGACCTCTTTCTGCTGATGTCTCACTTTAGGAAACGCAATGTCATTGCATTCACGTTGCCTTGTATCATTTCTGGCAACCTGTTCTTCGGCCTCGTTCGCGTACTTCCGTGGACGTCCTAAGGAACTGACCCCTCCTACTGATAGAGATGTCGAAGTCGAAGGCTCATCCATCGGAGAGCTAGATCGGAGAGCAAGAGAGAACTCAAGGAAATCATTGCACCAACAGGCAGCGGGCCAGTGCCTTCAGCGCCTTCGCAGAGGGAGAGGCAGTATAGGAATGCCGGAATACCGGCATGAGGGGAGTAAGCGGAACCAGGTGTGGAAGAAGACGACGAAGAGCACGCCAGCACTTGCACGGGTGCATCTCTGTAACCATCTGGTAACGTGCCATACTATGTTTTCGAATCAATGATCAAATGAATTTGACAATCGTGGCAATTTGGGCGTGAAAGCACACCATACAATAGAAAAGATATTAAATAGCGCAAAATCTTGGGAAGAAGAGAAAGGCCTGAGCGCTGCGTCTTTCCGGTTTTATCCTCACTGTATCGTACAGTTCAAAACAAACACTGAATAATCAAAGCTGTATGACAGTTTCATCAACGTGCTCACTTGAGATTTTGTGTACAGTTACGTGTCGGAACTGAGAAGCTGAGGCCTTCCACACATACTCGCTTTGTATTTTCCCCAGTATACTTGTCAAAACATTGCTTAAATGTTTTCAAATCCCATTTTCCCTAAAAATACCAGCTATTCAAGCCCAGCAGCTATACTTTTTTCCCTAATACAACGTATTTTACATCGCAATACATTCGCTATTATAAAGTACAAATTCCGTTGTAAATGAAAGCAATCATTCTTTCTTTTGGTTTTATTTAGGGCTTGTTGGTTTGTCGCTAAGTCTCTTCTGTTATTCGTATTTTTTTTTTACTTTTGCCATTTAGCAAATCCTTATATTCATTCACTGTTACATACGTGCTGCTTTTAAGTTATCGTGTTTGTGCAACACTTTTTTATGTAACACACCTGCTATGATCTCCCTTCGAAATCGCTGTATCCATTAGTAAAAAAAATATTATTTTATTTTAATTCAAGCTTACAAAGAACGATGCCAGAATGCTTCTTGTCTGAGTAACCGATATCTGTATGTTTTGTTAAATGCTAGGGGAATAGGTTGGGTAGATCAAGGGGTCAATAAAGTTTGGGTCGCTCTTCAACATGGGTGAAACGGAATGAGATGGATGATGAATGACATGGAAAGGGAAAGAGTGGAAAGGGAAATGGCTTAAGTAGTGGAAGAAACTGGCTGGAAGCGTTAATGCAACACTCTGCCATCAGAAATTTTATCTGTCTGTCAGCAACTTGAGCACAGCCTGCGACTACGTTGCTCACAATCAGAGCCCGAAAGCTCGTACGCGATGTCACATGACAATGTGCTAAACACTTAGGCCACCCTGTGCAGTTCACTTTTATGGTGCCGTCCTGTGTAGAGCTGTTAGCATGCTTTCATGGGATTGAAAGGAAAGCCTTCCTTGAACATGCTCTCAGACAATGCTCGCCATGGCTGCCGCAGTCTTGTCGAATAGTGTATAAGCGACTCTACACATGTAATGAGTCAGTATAAACGTACATGAACCTGTACATCCCTGCGGTGGTGACCACCGTGCCCACCACCGTCTTTGCACGTTTACGAGCACTGACAACCTCTCGACGTCAAAAATTGGCTCCACATGTACGAGCACATCAATGAAAAAACCAGGTGGGATCAGCCCACCGCGCTTGCTTAGTTAGTACGGTGTTGGGCTGTTACGTGCGAGGTCGCAGGATGGAATCCCAGTCATGCCGGCCGCATCTCGATGGGGATGAAATGCGAAAACACCCTTGTACTTAGATTTAGGTGCATGGTAATTAAAAACAAGTGGTCCGAATTTCCGGAGTCTCCCACTAGGCGTGCCTCATAATCAGATCGTGGTTTTCGCACGTGAAACCTCACAGTTTTGAGCAGGTGACATAAGAACTTTATGTAGGCCACTGTGATCTAGTTTTGAAAGACGCGGTAATAGTCTGGTCTCGCACAGGTGAAGAGAAGTTAGCAAGTTGGGAGCAATGCCACAAAATGCTCTCTGGCCTTTTCCGGAGTACAGCCAGGCGAAAACGAGCCGCGAAGAAGGAACTTGGGACTCCCGCCAGGCGTCAACCGAGTCATTCTATGACGTACACTCATGACGTTCTTGCTCTTTAACTCGAAGTCGACGACCAAATGCCGAAAGAAAAGGTATACCATGCACCTAAAGGCATAGCAGGCGGCGTCTTTAACCTTCTCGTGTACAAGAACTTCTTTAATGTTGACGGCATCATAAGTGAATGCATGCGTTTCGAAGAAGCCGAAAGCAATCACGTTATGGATCAGTATGCCCGTCTTCCAAATGCAGCCACTACATCCACGTGTGAAGACCATTCAGCGCCTCAGTTCACCAAGTCGAAGAGCCTTGTGCGCATCATTCGCCGAGAGACAGAGGGCGGATCGCTGGTTGGCTCCCACACATATTTCGCTAATGATTTCAGACCTCCGTTTCCCTCATCCAGTCCGTATTTCGCGAAGAGCTGGTGAACCTTAGTGTTCCCTCCGCGTGCTCCGCCAACTGATCCGATGCCTTTACTATCGTCGTGGCTGTGCGGAACGAGTACCGATTAGAGCAGCTTCGTAATTCAATGAAATTACGAACACCAGATGACAGGCCTATTTGCATCAACTGCAGACGTGCCAGCCATTTTGTCGTCACTGCCGCAACACAATTTGCCATGTATTACGGCAAATAATTTCATTCTGATAACCTTTGCCTTACACGAGTTGATGCGAAGCTGTGCCTGCAAATTTCTTAGCATCCTTTACCCACCCAACTCTCCCCGTCCTCTACTGCGCTTTTCTTCCCTTAGTACTGGTTCAGTTACTTTAACAACATCCGTTATCTACCTTTCAACTTACATGCCATATCCAGCTCTGACATTGCTTCCTGATGTCAACTAGAATATGGGCTATCCCCATTTCTTCCACACTACCCTTTTACAATGTATAAACGATATTCCTAACGAGAGGTACGGGGATCGATGCCCCGCAACCTCCACCAGAATGTTACGTGTAGAAAGACACAGATGAAAGAGGCTATTTACAGGCTATTTACACTGGAGCCAGACAGCTAGGCCGAAACTGCCCGCGCCAAGGCACGGACCAACTTCATCGTCGTTCTCGCGGCGGCTCGTTTCTTGAGTATCTTCCGATAATATCATAATAATATTTTGTTCCGTCGCATGTTGCATGGTCCTAGCTCTTCGGGCATTCACGGGTACTTCCAGAAGTAACCGGAATCATTTTTAAAAACTATGTATTTATTTATTTCCCAAATATCAGCCTTATCATCTCCAAATTATTGTCTCTTACACACAATGCATTTGTCCAAAGTGCCATTTCATTCCTCGAAACATTTTTCAAGCTCGTTTGTTTTTATAACCTAATTGCTGCTCTCGTTTTTTCCCTCACCTCTTCTACCTCGCGAAATCACACTCCTTTCATGTTCTTCATTTCAGGACAAAAAAAAAAAATTACCGACGATTACGTTACTTCCTAATGCGAAATTTGAGCGCAGCAAATAAGCTGTTTCACCTTTTCGATAGATTGAGGCAAAGAAATCGAGCAACACATGCATGCGCTATCACAGAAATTTTTTTTTTATTTTTCACACGTATTCCTTTAACAAAGACTGCACTAACAGTTCTTGACAGTCATGAAGGAAGCTTTGTGGTCGGAGAAATAGACTGATATATGTTCGACTTGGTACACCAATGCTTGATTCTCAAAGACGAGATCTATACAAGTGCCTCGCGAGGTTGTCACAGCCGTGGGACGCGTTACGAGCGAGAGGAACGGGATGTTCTCCCGCATAACTGTTAGGAAATTGCTGTTTGTCTTTATGTCAACATTAAAGTCCCCCACTACTAACATCGGTGTGGATCGATGGACGGTTAATGCGAGTTGCAGGAAGTGCACGACGTCTTTCGTGAGTGCGGTAGGGGCGAAGTAGGCAGCTACTACCGGCAAGCCGTTGGGCAACTTTGCGGCGCACAGTTCGCCAACTTCAAAGTTCGAGCCGGCGCTTTGACAACCGGAGACTCGCAGGAAGGGGTGGGAGGGGGGCGGCGTGTACACCCAGGGGCAAACGATGGGGGCAGAAGCGCGTGCAGCAAGCGGACAACACGATAAAGGGAGGAGGGAAGAGATAGCAGCGACTGACTGATGCCGCTGACGCCGATAGTGAGTCAACCCCAGCTGCGGAGTTGGTTTCAGGGACAACGCCGCCGATGCCGACACAAACAATATGATACCCTCGCTTCCGCAGCGCTAAGAACCAGGGGGGGGGGGACCCTTTCCTCCTCTTTCTGCATGGCGGCGACGGTGTTCTATGCAGTCACGTTATCTTGACTCTCTAGCGGCGTCAGCGGCATCCAGCGGTATCAGTCGGTCGCTGCTAGCGCTGGGGGGATGAAAGGGGGGCGGAGCTGGTTACGAGGCCGACGACAACGCCGACGCGAAACCCAGGAACGGACGCCAAAGAGCTGCGCTCTAAAACAAGTCGCATGGAGTCGCATTGTGAGCTGAAATGCCGATGCCCCTTGCTCACTTGAACTCGCTCCATGCATCCTTTTTTTGCTTCCTCGAATGAAAAAGAATATGAAAGGAGTGCGATTTCACGACGTAGCAGAGCTGAGGCAAAAAACGAGAGAGCAGCTTTGAGGCCATCAAAACAGACAAGCTTGAAAATATTTCGAAGGATGGAATTGCAGATTTTACAAATGTATGAAGTGTAATTGAGACTACAAAAAATTAAATAAATGCATAGCCTTTTTAAAGAAATTTTGGTTCCTTAGCTGGATCCCAACGAATTCGTTAACCTGCATGTTTCGCTCCCACGTGTGAGTGCCACTAAAGTGCAATGACAGTACATGTTTATTTTTGTAGAAAGTAGTAAGGTGCACATTAAGATTTCGTTGTCTCCACCGAACGCTCTCCAAGTTATGTTCATTCCTCTCTTAATCAGTGAGCAAATCAGTAGGTTGGTGGAATAATGGAGAGGGAGAACATTGAATTTCACACATCGAGCTACTACGTTCGAATGGAACCTGAAATTTACAAGAAAAGTTACAGGGAACCGCTCGTGGCAATACTATATCAAGTTCAACCAAATTAGGAAGGCCAACAGACCTGCAGCAAGACATTTACTCACCATAGCAGGAATTGACTCACTGATCCAGTATTTAGCCATTATTTCCGTCATGACTCGGAATAAATAACGTCCAGGGACATATAGAATAACTACTGAAGAAGCCATTCCATTTTATCCGCTAGATCTAGTGGGGAAGTCCAGGTGTCGAACCTAGTCTTCACGCGCTAGTATTGTTTTTTGTTACAGCTGCCGCTGCTTAGAAGGGTTTACTCATGTATGAGTAGATAGTTCACACTCCTCCCCCACTGCAATGACTTACCCGCCATTCATGGAACACTGCAATGATACCACACCACCCTTTACTGGTTAGATCCTTCATGTTACATGCGACTGGATGTAAGAAATTTGGACGAGCGACAACCAAGCTAGGCACAAGCCTTCCAGTTGTCTACAGGTTGTTAACCTATCCAGTTCCCTGGGCGCTTCGGCGCTGCCGTTGATTGCTGGGAAAAGTGTACAAGCAGGTTAATGCGGCTAGAACTAAGTATTTACTGTGACTTGTGCTTCACTGCAGCGGGTGCTTCACCGCTTGCGAAGCGCGGCCACAAACATTTCCTCTTCTCAGTGAACTTTGCCTTGTGAATGCTGTTCATTTCTATTACGAGTGCGCGGGTATATTGCAATAAACACTTAATCTGGTGTTTGGTTTCGTGGCTTTACCATCACTTTATGGGGTTATTGTTCACAGCGGTAGCCATCATGTCGGTTCAGACGCAGCACGTAGGTCTGCGATTCTGCCTGGGATTATCTCGAGTCGAAACCGCCCATGATCTTTGTGTTCCCCGCGGCAGTCGCAAAACCTAGTGGCTACCGCAATGGCCTTGTTCCTCGAGAACAGGCCTTCAGCTTGCATTTGATTACATGTTATTCTTCCTTAAGACTTAAGCGAAGATTTCTTCATGAGCGCCCCTGCGCCCCTCTTTCTGACCGTGGCTGCCTGCTGCTGCTTATGCATCTCGCGCGTTCTTGCCTAATTGCTCCGGAGTGGTGTCGCCATCTTGGAGGTATAGTCCACGTTAGTTCGCAGCAGTAGAAGGTGGATGGAGAAGCCGGCGTGAGCATGCGGCTCGTTGACCGCTGGCGAAGAGGGCAAGAAGGCAGCGATGCGTAGAGCCGCAATGAGAAGGGATAGAGGACACTGTCTAGAGAGTAGCATCTGCGCCGGCAATGGGAGGTTGGTTGCCTCAAAGAAATGGCGCACGAAACAGACTTGCCCCTTTCACCTTCAATGGCGTCCTTTGCTTTTAAAAGCTGATCGTATTCTTCACTTTATGCATACAGCATTCGGTTTCATTCTGCACTCACAGAGGACAAACACAAACATGTGTTTGAGCGCTCCTTACGCATTTTGTAAGGTTTCGCTGCGGACTGATTTTAACAGGGCACGTTGTTTCACTGTATTTTTTGCTGTTTATGCTATTGATATGCAGGACGGTAAAGTATACACAGACCAAGCTTGTAGCAAAGCCGTTCGGAGCTCGTTACTGAAGTTTCGATGTCTGTGGAACACGGCGAAAACACACGTTTGATGTTGTTACCCTTGCATGCACTATCTTGCGCTCTGCACTATTTTTGTCCTAGAAAACTGTTTCTAAGTGTTCTTGTTTGAATAATGTGCGTTTATTTTGAGGGAACCAACTCAAATATTATAGGTCAGAAACAAACATTGCTTTGGATTGCAACAAATTTGAATTTGACCTGATTATATTTGAATTTATTTTATTCTGCTCGTTTGTTTTTCTGGCCATATATAAAAATGTGGCTGAAAATTTGGCTTTTGCGGTGTGTTTTTGGTGTTTGCTTCTCTATCGCGTTAGCTCGCATTCAGCAGCAAACTGTACTTATGCTTCTATGAATACTATGCACCAAAGGAATTTCGGGCAAAATGGACCTGGAAAAATACAGCTTCATTATTATCCTTAGAAAATATTTGAGAGGCCTGTAATGAACCCCGATATCTAAAGAAGAAAATTAAACTACTCAAAGAAAAGGATGCTGATAATAAGACTAATATGTAATATACCTTGCTTGGAATATGTTGGAGATAAAAAGTACAAGAAAATAGAGTGAGGGTTTGTTGTGTAACAAAATGTTGATATAATGAAAGCCCAGAGTAGCTGAAATGTATTCGCTAAAAATATAGAAGGAGAAAAATATTAGGCTGAAAATCGGGTGATAGTTGTTGCGTACATTTGAATTTCATATAAAAATCCAAAACATAGCCATATAAAGATCCACTATTGTATACCTTCTAATTGCTTTGTGAGAGTACAGTTTGGTATGTGTGATTGAAATTGAACCTACGCTGTGACTTCTCCAGACAGCCATCACTTCTGTGAAAAGAACTGCAAAGAAAAAGAAAAGCGAATTGCTTATTGCGTTCGTTTTGCCGTGAACTTTCCGCGATATAAATCGTACCGTAGTGCATTGACAGCGTTTAGCACTGTTTCCAACACAACAGAAAATAACCGCAAAGGCATAAACAAGAGATTGCCCCATCTATTCATATGTATGACAAAAAAGAACATTAGAGCAGTGCCGCTTGGCTGAACATATCCATAAAGAATGAATAGCAAGCTTGCTCGATCTCAAAGAATCCAGCCAATTTCCAGCGAAACCCTATCTTTCGAGTAGTTGCAGAAATAAATTTGGTTGCCTCTAATTTATTTGCGTACTTTAAAGCGTTTGCCCATACATGAGTGTACACTGCTGAATGCAAAAACACTCACGTCGCGTCCACATTCCCCCATTTGTGTTACGCTCGAGATCGGTCAGAATTCTTTTTGTACCGAGGGGTCGTGCTAAATTTTGCACAGCCCGAAAACCTGAATTATAGATGCTCTGAGAAGCTCGAGTGGCCAATTTATTGCCTAGGCCGTAAAAAAATCCAAACTATTTCCAATTTCTCTGAACATAATGAATAACATGTCCTTTATAACAACCAAATGTTAGCTTTCTTTACCTCAAGGTTCGATCGGAACACCGTGGAACATACCTTTACTTACCAGATATCGCTTCGAGCACTTGCTAATGTTTTTTGAACGGGTTTCTTTGATCCACATGCATCTGGGGTACACACACAACGTCGGTACTGTTTCACCACTGTTTCACCACTTTGCTGAATTCACTTTCGGAGGCAATCGTAGTTATCCCAGGGCAGAGGACAAATTTTTTCGTCACCTGTAAAGCACACTCATGACGCTATGAAATGCTTGCGTAAATAATTTATCGCCAAGGCTA
Organism: Dermacentor albipictus; assembly: GCF_038994185.2. Classification (NCBI taxonomy): domain Eukaryota; kingdom Metazoa; phylum Arthropoda; class Arachnida; order Ixodida; family Ixodidae; genus Dermacentor; species Dermacentor albipictus. Next base: position 43,012,723 of record NC_091830.1, read on the forward strand.
CACTTACCTCACATAATCACACATTTGTCTACACACTGTGCATCATGTTGTCCTTATTTCCACCAAATATAGGCATGGTTCTTTGTTTAAAAACCGACAAATTGAAACAAACCCTACAAATTACACTGATTCATAAAGGTATTGAAGTACGACGATTCAGTAAATATTTAGAAGGCTTCTACTAAAGCAAAAAAAAGATGATTGTTTCGACCAATATTAAACATGATATTTCCACAATTTTCGCTGAATCTAAATTTACTGCCTTGTACAGTTGTTTTAGTGCCCTGGGAAATATTGCCAAGAAAGGCAGTACGGTACTTGAAAACGTTTAGCGAGTAAATTCTTACAAAAGCTGTAATTTGCCTATACTTAAGATCTATCGTTCGGCACCCCTAACAAGCTTCCTACTTAGGCATTATATAACCACTGTTTCTCGCATAGTTCACCATGGAGACTAGGGAAATAGAACTACGTGCTTCTTAAAATGGCAAAAACTGAAAGAAGAGGAGTATTCAGCAATTATTTTAATGGATAGAATGAACAAATATACCTCAAATTTTTAACGTGAGTCACATGTGAAGTTTCTCCCAGTTCGTCTAAATGTGAAGTATCTCCCCTTGTTTGTCCTCGCGTGAAAGTGGGAAACGTTTTATGCTCTCATACGGTACCATCTCACGGGCCGAGAACAAGGCTTTACCAATATTAGTTAACCCTTAAACGACACACACGAACTTCAATTCGTGACTTCATATTACCCGAAACATTCCCCACATTTGAGTAAATTTTAAAGTTTGGGGGTGACCTAGCATTTTTAGAAAGCCATGCAAACTGACATGCTATTCTTCAGCTCCTTTAGCTGCCTCAATTAATGTGCTGTAAAATTATACTTGAGTAGCTCCACAAAAGTTTTTATGGCAGCCATCATCAACAGAATTTTTCTGATTTCTGTGGACTTTGTGCAATAAATGAGACATGGATAAAAGACGCACTCTAAACTCGCACCATGAGAAGTTTCAGAACATTAAATACAATGTATTTGAATAGCACACAGAATGTGTTACCACGTTTCACAAAGTAGAAGTAATATGCTCGAAGATTGCTAATTCTACTGACAGTATTAAGCATTGTTTAAATCTGACCGGTAAAACAGGGTCAGTAATGGAAGACTAAAGGAACCATTCGCTAATATTCATGATAGGAAGGAACAATATACATTTTTTGTTCGAAGGATGGCAAATCCACTACGAACATGAGTAAGATGTCGCGTCGTTAATGGATAAATAAGAACTGTAGCGATGAAAGACTAATTTAAAGCATATCTTACATATACTCTTGAGCGAAACGAAAACAAACTAAAAGCGCCAGCCAACGTTTCGATAAGTGAACTTCTCTTTTTCAAGACGACATATGTTCTCCTCGGCGTAGTATATATCGGTAAAAAACTTTTAAGGGGGAGATGAAGTTAAGCGAGTGGGCAAGGCAACTATCCAGGGTGTGTTGGCAGCGAGGGCGTGGAATTGAAAATAAATGGGCGCTATTCAACGTCGGTGAAGGAATTTGCCTTAGTGCTATGTGTCAACCGACCATGTGGTTTTTCGTGGTATGGGCCTGGTATCTGCTCTACTGGAGGCGAGTGAGCTATCATCTCTCTGAAAGAAAGAATAAAAGAAACGGTGGAAAATGGTGCTCGTGAAAAAGAAATATCTAAATACAAGTAAAAAATAAATCAAATATAAAATATTCGCGATGCCCTCGTTTTCTGATAAGGGGATGTTTATTCCTAGACGTAGAGCCACTATTCTTCAAATTATGAAGTGACTCTCACACGTATCGAACGGCTGAGCAATTTAATCATACTTACAATATCTATCAAGTTCAAACGGTACCTACGTGATTCGATTTTTTAACAATGACGTGTCCTTGCAGGCCAACGAAGTTTTTTTTTTTAAATACGTTTCTGTAGAACAGGTCGCCTCATAAAATTTGAACATTGTTGCTAACACTAAAATGAGTTTCTTTTTTCAGATCATCAACGGCCGACAGTTGGACAAAATATTACTGTAAACGCCTCTATCTTCTACGATAGTCGGTACTTGGAGAAATTTCGGGAAAGAGTCAAGTATACAAACATAACGGAGTACTTAACCAATTTAACCCTTAAGGTACAATTACGATACTTTCCTTTTACAGCGTAAGCTGTTATGGGCTCATACCAACAGCCGTTTCGATTAGCGGTGGTGTCATCATCATCATTGTAATCGCATCGTGCCACTTGCCTTACGATGTGAGATGCGCGCCGCGTAGCGTCTGTACGCTAGCCTTTTGCATTGCAGTTGCATTTTATTACACCAGGAGGCACCTCATGTAGTAGTTGCATAGGTAGTGGTACAAGCTAGATAGGGAAGTCTTGAGGAAGATAATGAAGATTATTGAGATTATATTAATATTGATGTAATGGAAAGCATGTATGGAATGCAAGATTATTCCAGGTAGGCTAGATGACTGTTTTTCATCATATCGATTCAAAGAAAACGCAACTAGGTTATCATCATATCATTTCATTCGACACATGATGTGACCTGCGGGCCACGCAGCGTCGATACGAACTATGCACAAACATACTTAACCGGGTGTCCCGACGTGTAGCAGTTTCATGCTGGGCTAAGCTGGACCTGGTTAACTCAAGCAGGCTATGTGACTATTTGTCACCACCCCGTTTCGAATGCACCATTATTACCACCATCATCAACAACAACGTACCGTCTTACTGGACAAGGGGCATTGTGATACGTGCGCCACGTATTCAGCATACCTGTGTTTACTCTTTGGTACATGTTATGGCACCTCCTCACAAGGTACGAACCGTTGCTAAAGAAGCGAATCATAGAGCTACGCGCGCTTCTGCAACCACAAAACATTGAGCTCAGCAGACCACTGTGCAGAGATCATGACAAGCCGCAGAGTTCCGCCGACGCCTGGTGGACAATTCAGATCATTCTTGTGAGTATGACTCGAAGAGACTTCAGCGCGAACATCCTTCACCGCGAAGACCCTGTAGTGCGTGGTGCCTAAAATGAAGCTCCTATGGAGCCGCTCCTCCAGCCTACGCTGTGACTGTGCTGCGCGTGCAGTTTAGGCCTGTGACCTTCTTTTCTTTCACTGGTACATGTTTTTATGGACGCAGCCTATTGAGATACGTTGGCCCCACAGCGGAGTAGAAATCATGTCATGCTGTCAGGAGAAAAGAAATAGCATGGGTATGAAAAGAAACATACTGCCTTGTGATTTGTGGCGGATCATGAGTATTGCGGCTGACTAGCGTGTCAAAATATGGTCATCAGGGTTTCTCGCGCATCGAGCTTGGCGGAACCAAGATGTCCTGCCGCCAGCTGCTAGCACTGCCGACGCGTAATAGTTGGACTGCATACGGCAGACATTGTGAGCTCCTCACTTGGAGCTTGCCGTTGTCATTGAAAGGGATTGCATACAGTCAGTGCATTTTACTGGTGCTTACATATGGGCCAGATACTTGGAGACTGACAAAGAAGCTTGAGAACAAGTTAATGACCGCGCAAAGAGCGATGGAACGAAGAATGCTAGGCAGAACATTGAAAGATAGAAAGAGAGCGGTTTGGATCAGAGAACAAACGGGTATAGACGATATTCTAATAGATATTAGGAGAAAATAATGGCGCTGGGCAGGTAATGTAATGCGCAGATCAGATAATATAGAATAATGTTATTTAGAACTATGTTTTGAGACATGTCATTTTGGTAAAGCCAGAGAAGGGGCCCGATAACGTAAAACGTTTTATTTTGAGTTTATTCTAATATACTGACGTGAAGTTCCCGTAACCGTTGACGCAAGCATCGGGTGGTCACCCACAGGGTTGTCTGAACAGACCAATGAAACGCTCTCCTCGTTCATAGGAGGTCACTTTGCTTAAAACGCCAATTACATTCCCAATACTGAACGGGTGACAAGAGGCGAGGAGGACGCTCAAGTGGGCAGGGCTTCGACGGGGCCGAGTCACTGCAATAAAAATCAATAACCGAACAAAGAGGGTGGTGCCAGCTTCTGCGATTGGTCCGCTTTCTCTTAGCTTGCGGTGGCTGGTCGAAAATCGCGGCGCCATTGAACCGAAGCTTAAGAATGCTGCTAAAACGGATCCTCAGCAAAGAAGAGTTGGCAGAACGAGGTGGTAAGCGTGCCCAAAGTGCTCGAAAAGGTTACACGGCGTCGCAAAAGGTTTTATTGTACATAAATAAACCCATGCTTCCCGGCAGGTGCGAGTTGTCAGTGGCTGAGTGATCGGTGGCAGCCATCTTTTATTCCTTTAGGAACAGGGCAGCCTGCGGCTATTGAGAAGAAAACTCAGTTTTGTTCGGCGAAATAATGGATCTTTAACGCATACACGTACACCACTTTGGCGCCCAGAGGTTTTGCGGTTTTGTGACGTCGCGTGACAGGCACGTGAAATAGGTGCTGCCGGTAAACTTTTGACCAGTAGCCGAGGCCTAATGGCGAAGGTGTCGAATCACAAATCACTATCTTTCTTTTCTTCAGTCCAATCATGCATAATCAGTGCGTACACGTCATATCAATTTGGAAGGTATCGCGGATTTCGTCACGTGGCGTGATAGACAGGTGAAGTGGCGGTCGTTCGAAAATATTTTTGACGAATCGTGGAAGGCTGATTGCACAATTGGAATAGAAAAGTTAGGAATAGTTTTACGTTATAGCTCCCAAGAGGTATCAATTGCCCTGTCAGAATTATTTTATATCCTGGATTAGCTAATGAAACAGAAGCTATTTACTTCTTCAAATATTTTCGCTTCTTTTATATTTGTATGGGTATTTAACCGTGAAGGTCCAAAAGTCAAATAGTAGAGGGGTATGTTAGAAACCAATATGGGACTAACAGTTGACGCGGTCATATTACGAGCATGAAAAACCAGCAAACTTGTATATGGCAGTAAAAAGGAGGACATACAATATATATATATACATATATATATATATATATATATATATATATATATATATATATATATATATATATATATATATATATATATATATATATATATATATGTATATATATATCGGTGCCGGTAACCACCAACTTTCAACAAAAGATGTAACTGCAGGCACCGTCACAGGAGAGAAACATAATTACATGCGTATTCCATAACAATCGTCATTGGGAAGCACAATATAGTATCGTGCCTGATTATGAGCAAAGTGTCACGTATGATACCGGAGCGCTGGATTGGCGCGGCATACTGGAAGGTGCTGGATGCTATATATGGACTGCTCAACTGCATAGAAAAAAAAATAACTTCGAAGATACCCGAGCATTTCTATGGGCCTTTTTCACAGCTCTTCACCAACCGAAAACTTCACAAAACAGAACAGTGGTTTACCAAAATTTTAGCGATTCTAAAAACGGTTGTGTCTCTATCAGTAATCTATGCTGTCAGCCAGGAAAGTTTTTCTGTAGTGGTACACTCAGACCACCCTAGCCATTTCAATTATAATCGCCTTCGTACACATCAGGCTTACAGGGAGTTGCAAAATTGACATGGCTATCGTTTTTTCAGTGTTGGGAAGCACTCTGTGCCTTTTTAACTACAAGTTTAATGTTCGTTCAGGACATTGTCTGCACGCAACCAGCGTTGCCTAACAAAAGCGGGAAGGCAAATCTGCTGAGACGAACGCTGAGCTTTCGGCATGGCCCAGCCAATGAAGTCCTTGTAGTCTTTGTAATGTGCGCCATGGAAGTCCTAGGAAACCACCTAGAAAAATGTCCAATCAGCGGCAGTTCGGCAATTTGAGTTCTATTGGAACCCCCTAAGAATATAAAACATTATGTGTGGTGCAGGTATGTCTAATAAAAATAAATAAATGAATAAAATAAAACGAAGAAAACAAATGGAAAAAACGATTTCTGAAGATGTGCAATATAGGCAGAGCTAAAATTAACCGAGGCTAATCCTAAAAGTGCAAGATCACTTGACATTGCTAAATTTTCAATGCGCATTTTGTCCTTTACCTAACATTGATGACATACGTAATTTTTAGCTCTTTTTCAGCAGCGCAGTGTGATTTGCTGCATCGCTTACCGAAAATCATATTAAAGACGACCCCGCCATAACATATTACAGTCGCTGAATTCCTTTTGTTAAGGGGAACATTGTGCACCTGAAAAGGGTACCCAAGGGACCCCTTAACAATAAAACATCAAATCCCCTTATAGTTAACCATGTGTCAGAGGTGTAAATTTTATTCAGAAGTGGTTTTCTAGAGTCGGTATTTTGGCTTATATAGTCACTTTCGCAGTGTTTTGCGTGTCTCTGCATGCACAGGACGCGCGGAATATAAGATTGAAATCGTTCCTTACACTGTGCAAATGCAGCTAGCTTCGCCATAGTGAACTAGAAGTAAAATAAGACGGTTCTGTTATACTCTAGCTTCCTACTGGTCCACAAAGCTGCCGATTGGAACGTAACACTATGCTTTTCAGAAGTGAAAATGTGACAGAGTGGTGAAGGCTGCCACCCTCGCCGACACGAAGCCATATCTTAGGCCTGTCGACGCCGTCGCACGTAATCTACAATATGGCGTAAAATGTAATTCTTTGCCATTTGTTGGTTCCGCTATCCGGGAACGGCGGAGAGCAACACCATCTGCTCCACACGAACTGCACGCGTTCGCAAAGAACATAATGCGCTAACAGCACGTCGCATTGCCGCTCACTGCTCGTAGTGGTTTGGAATGCCATGAGGAAAAAAAGAAAAAAAATTGCCATCGCCTATATAAAGTCCGCTGTCTATGATCATGCGTTTGGGAATAAATCAGTATAGCGACACGATGCATTGCCACTGTTGAGACGTGTTATGTGTGGGGCATGTACGTCAACCGGATTCCTTTTCGCGTTTTCCTAAGCGCGCTCGGCGCCATCTGGCGGTACTTCCGCGAAGCCTACGCACGCTCTCCGAAATGCATGGCGCATCAGTTCGCGAAAGCGCTGAGAAACGCGTGATGCGGCAGCTGAACTCGTCTCTCGCGCTTTTTTTCTCGACACGCTGCGCTATTCAGTGGCACTGCCCAGAAGTCCGCTTATGGGCTTCGAGAAGGCAAACGTGGTGCACCGGTGCCTACGAACACTGAGAATTGTTCCATCGTTTGCCAAACACCCAGGGGAGCATACGTCATGACCATAGTTGGCGAGAGGTTCTTAAAGTAGGGCACATACTTAGTGCATTCATTGCACAGTTCACTAAAGCGTTGTCGGAAAGGCGTTGACTGAAAAGAAGCACCTACCGCGTGCATTCGTGGGGCAACCTGGGAATGCAGCCGGTTGCTCGCCTTGAGGAACCCTTATGGTGTGGGTTCTATTCTGCTGAGCATCACAGAAATTTAAGCCATTTTTTGTCACTGCAGAGAGGCAAATTTCTAGCGCTACAAACATTTACCTACTTTGGCGTCAAAGACGTTCATAGAAGAGTGCCACAGACCTACGGGCGAGTACGGAGTGACCCAGCTTGGCAACAAATAGCTTCATTGAAGACGAACACAGACCGAGTGACACATACCTAGTGCTCCAAGTGAGCGTAAACGATTTCCTTTGAACAACGGTACAGGCCAACTCCGGGACTAGATTGACCCATGTCCCATTCGGCCCATTCGGCCCATTGACCCATTCGGCCACAAACTTCCCAGTGACCCAGGTAGGTGGTAAAATGGCTAGATACACAAGCACAGCGCCAGGAATATGCGTGAATGGCGCTTAGAATGCTAACACAGTAATAAACGTTTTCCGCATGGCAGTCTTTGGAAAAAGTGCTGGGCATTGATCCCAGTATGCAAAATGTAACGAAATATTTCATGCGCAGCTATACGAAATTGTGAAATGCAACCGATAATGGTAACCTCTACACCTTACGTCAAGTATCATACTGGAGCAAATGTGGCAAACCGCAGGAATCACAGACATTAGTACGAGCGATCTAATTCCAACAACAACGGGCGCTCTTCAAGCATCAACCCGTGGTGCCCACCATCAGTGTTTGGAAACCAACAACCATTCCGGTGCCATTCGTTGATTTTATACCAAATATACAGCCATCCGACTACCGCGCCGCGGCACTATTGTTCTCAGCGTTAATGAGCATTTAATAAATTTACGGGTTTCTGGCTGGGAGGCTCTGCGAGACGATTGTTTTCTGCAAAGAGGGTGTAATATTGGCTTGTATTGACAATTACCGTTATTTCTCGCGAAATCTGTAACACATAAAAACGCAGTTAAGCAAGAGTTAATAATAATTGCAAGCTCTTAAGAGGCACAGCTAGCACACAAAAATTTTCGTCAGTGCAATTTATGTATAGGAATGTATTTGAGTACGAAATGTTTCTGTCAGCTAGTCAACACGAAAGAGAATAGCTTTTATACAGAAACAATAATAGATTGTACTGTTTATTGGGTCTTTAGTTAAAGGTGCACCAGAACAGTAATGTTGAGCATGGCTATTGTCTCCGTATTTGCTGAGAATATACAAAATATTTTTCCTATTGATGCTCTATAAGGTGCCACTTATTATGCAACATGCAAACCCTAAAACTTTGGCTTGATCCGGCCCGAGATAGTTGCTCAGGGTGGTACGGTGGACGCCTAATGTCATCACGAAAAGCGGGTCTGAGAGCAGACTTCTTCATCATTGCATTTACTATTGCAACCGCACGGCGCTATACGAGGGCAACTGGAGTTTTAAATGGTATACATTAAACTACTCAAACTACCAAGCAATGCTTCGAATGGCTCTCAAGAAATCAGCGGTTGTTCGGGAACCTTCTCTCTTCCCAGGGGAAGGAGAACTCAATGGTTAATTAATGCAATATGGAGCATCAGTAGAGCTTGATTTATTTCGAAGAAGTTCAATTAAAAGGTCCTCAAAATTGTACTTGTGACACTTTATTAACAACTTTTGGCAGTTCTCATGATGTGTGTATTTGAACACCAAAACTAAGTTTTCCATATCTTTAGGTGCATCATCGACAGTCAGCCATAGGGAGCAACACTATACGACAATAAAATGAAGACACGTGGACGCGTTCTTGTTGCCGGTATAATATGCATACGAGGTTACTGTATAACAATAGCGAAAATGATAAACTAGAACCTTGGGCGCAGTCATTCCTTGTTCAAATTGTATTTTCTTGTTTTTCAGGCTCAAGAACTTTTTAATAACCAGTCAGTGATGATAAAAATCAATGTCAACAGTGCAGTGCTGGTAAGACAGTTTTAAAGCAACTGTATCGCATATTTTAGTAGTGTAGGTAATATATCGTCTTCAGCTTTAGGACACTATAAACTCATTTTTGTGTTGAGGACACATAATGCGGATCTTCAAGTGTAAAAACCTTTTTAACATCCCTGATCGAGAATAGTTGCAACAAACGCGGGGTAAACTGTGTAATTGCATTCTGTAGAAAAATAAGGGTATGAGCCCTGTCTTATTGTTACATAATAGTCATAATAAATATACCTAATTAAAAATATCAACTGATGCTTCTCCTTAACAAACAGCTCCATCTACTCGTATTACGTGAAAGCATAATGATTTCATCATCCCACCTAAACGAATTCTGCGGTTTTCCGTGCCACGACGACAATGCAGTTTTACCATACAATGCAATATGAGGCACACGTAAGGGAAGTCTCGGGAATAATTCTCACTTTCTTGGGTTATTTGACGTCAGCCCAAAGCACTGTATACGGGCGTTTCTGCATTTCGCATCCATTGAAATGCGGTCCCCGAAGCCGGGGTTTGATCAGGCGACCTTCTGCTTAGCTGCGCTACGCCCTACCACTTAACAACTACGGAGGGCTCACTTAGAAGGAATTAAATTGACACGTAATCAGCAAGAAAGTATTTCAAAATGCAACTAATGATGGTAATAATTTCGACGTAACAAAAGCTTTTGATTAAAGTGGGCGCATGTAGATGGCACAGGAATTTGGGCAGAATAAAGGCTACCCCGCTTTAACAGTTAATGGGTAAGAGGCCGCTGTAGTTGAAAGGTTGAAGATATATCGATTGAAGATATTAATAAGGTATTTCACATCATTTCGTAATAAAATATAAAGTCCTTGCTCTGTAAGTAACGTTGAACAACTACCATGCACACGTAGTTGTAATTTGTACTCCGACGTAATTTCAAGTACTGTTTTCACACTTATGCTCCTACCAAGCCCAAAGCAACCAAAAACTATTCCTTTCCTCTGCAATCGTAATGTTATATAGATATTAGGAAAAATTTGGCACGTGCCTGTGTTCGTTTACTGGTAATTTTAATGTCAAAAGGTCTGTTCACTCGAGGTCTCATAAGTTTCATAACGAAATTACCCTTCTTACCCAAAGATGTATAAGATCTTATTATAAGGCAAGGAAAATAACATGTTTTTTCACGACTGTACATGGTCGCTGTATTGTCGACTGTATATTGTCTGTATATCGACTCGTCTGTATATTCTATCTTACTAATACATTGAATGTACATAATAATAAACTGTAACTGAAACTGAAACAATATATTTCATCAGCTTTGTCGTCCTAATTTACCGTAAACGTTGATCATTACAAACATAGAAATCTGGTTAACTCACAAAGTCCGTAATGAAAGGGGCAATTACCAAAGTCATTTGGCAATAATTATCCTAGAATAATTGGTATGGAGAAAAAGTTTGAAAGTTTCTCGCTTCACCTTTGCACATCGAAGTTTGTGCTGCGCGTTATGTGATTTGGCAGTTTGTCAGTATATTCCTAACAACATACCCTCCAATGGTATCGGCTGTATATTTAATAGACTTTATTTGTGTATTACATTGTTCTACCCTTTGTTATCTTATTATACAACTTTATTTACTATCTGTGAACTAAATATTGTATCGCATGTCGTTTTTATTTGCCATATTTGTAAATGTTTCCTCAACTGTATGAATTATCAGTTACAGTTTTTGTCCCATTGGTAGAGATGTCTCGTTATAACTTTTTACAAAACATAACTCGTTATGTTCTTTGCCTTATACAAGTGCACCAATATTAAGGAGTAAAGCAGTTCTTGGGAACTTCAAGAAGCAGTAATAACCAAGTATGAAAAATGTACGCAAAGTGAAGGCACGGTGCAATAACTTCCACGTGAAGCATTTCGCAGATACATGGCTTTGCTGCGTGATTTGCGGCTCTGCAAGGCATTACCAAGTGTCATTATATCACGCATGCACACCATGCATGCCATGATGTGTCATTCATGTCATGCATGTAGTGATGTGTCATAAATGTCAAGTGTATCTTTTAGTACTACATCATGATAGTTAAGATTTCCACAGTCTTTGAAAACTGCCAGTTGCAGGTAAAGTATTTCTAGCTTACAAAACCAATATATAGAGTGACGGATATTTCTTACCCGAGAAATCGATACATATATTCAGCAGTACAAAATAATTAATAATAATCTTCTTAAATAATTATTTATGGCCCATATGATAAATTATAGATTGCAGCCTGCAAGCTAGCAAAGTATTAATTTTAAATGAATTAACAGAATGATACCAGTTTGGGGATGTGCGCAATTAAACTCAATGTAAAAATACACTGTTCTTCCACCTATTAATTTTCCGAAACGCTGTTTAATGTATTATAGTAGTAGTAGTAGTGATTTTGAAAATGAAATGAAGGGAAAAGTACAGTGCCGTAACTGTCTCTCAAGGGAGGGCACCTCCACAGCACTGCACAGGTTAAGGGGGAAGCGCGCCGCGAGAGCTGTTTAATGTATGGAAACACTAAAGTTACAGCAAGGCCCATGTATATCGTCCCACACTGGTTATATCTCTAAACTGGTGCCATCTAGTATATTCATTTCAAGTGGATACGTCATGGGAACTGACCAGCGACGACGCGGAAATTGCAATATGTAGCATGAAGTAATGAATCGACACGCTCATTATTGCAATTTTTTTAATTAGAGGAATGCGTGTCGCCGGAGTAATCTCCGCTTCCTCGAATAATCCAGCTCAAGGATAAGAATTAGACTATCCGCGATAGGCAATTTACAAAAATTCTACAAAACTTAAAACTAATCACCCTGTATATTTCATTAACGAAACAACTACGACGACAGCATGACCTCAAGAGCATGCCTGTTAACCAAACTGGATAACGTGCCATGTCACAAATCTCATGAAACCATGTCATATGTCATCTAATACACGTCATAACATACTTGTCAGGTATGTCACATCATGCTATGCAATTCAAGCTATATAATGCATGTCATGTCATGCATAATTTACTGTATGTCCCGTCAAGAAATGACCCTGACAATACCACCATCATGAGGGCATACCTAGCAGCCCGATTCTCAGGTTAAGCGTAGATAGATGTCACGTCATGAGTAAAGTGAAATATCCCATTCAAAGAACGAGCATACCATCATCACGACCATGAGCACTTTCCTAGCGGTCCAAGCGCTTGGTATGCAGCTTGGGGCACTGTATGGACACAGGAGGATAGATAGATAGATAGATAGATAGATAGATAGATAGACAGACAGACAGACAGACAGACAGACAGACAGACAGACAGACAGACAGACAGACAGACAGACAGACAGACAGACAGACAGACAGACGGACGGACGGACGGACGGACGGACGGACGGACAGACAGACAGACAGACGGACGGACGGACGGACGGACGGACGGACGGACGGACGGACGGACGGACGGACGGACGGACGGACGGACGGACGGACGGACGGACGGACGGACGGACGGACGGACGGACGGACGGACAGACAGACAGACAGACAGACAGACAGACAGACAGACAGACAGACAGACAGACAGACAGACAGACAGACAGACAGACAGACAGACAGACAGACAGACAGACAGACAGACAGACAGACAGACAGACAGACAGACAGACAGACAGACAGACAGACAGACAGACAGACAGACAGACAGACAGACAGACAGACAGACAGACAGACAGACAGACAGACAGACAGACAGACAGACAGACAGACAGACAGACAGACAGACAGACAGACAGACAGACAGACAGACAGACAGACAGACAGACAGACAGACAGACAGACAGACAGACAGACAGACAGACAGACAGACAGACAGACAGACAGACAGACAGACAGACAGACAGACAGACAGACAGACAGACAGACAGACAGACAGACAGACAGACAGACAGACAGACAGACAGACAGACAGACAGACAGACAGACAGACAGACAGACAGACAGACAGACAGACAGACAGACAGACAGACAGACAGACAGACAGACAGACAGACAGACAGACAGACAGACAGACAGACAGACAGACAGACAGACAGACAGACAGACAGACAGACAGACAGACAGACAGACAGACAGACAGACAGACAGACAGACAGACAGACAGACAGACAGACAGACAGACAGACAGACAGACAGACAGACAGACAGACAGACAGACAGACAGACAGACAGACAGACAGACAGACAGACAGACAGACAGACAGACAGACAGACAGACAGACAGACAGACAGACAGACAGACAGACAGACAGACAGACAGACAGACAGACAGACAGACAGACAGACAGACAGACAGACAGACAGACAGACAGACAGACAGACAGACAGACAGACAGACAGACAGACAGACAGACAGACAGACAGACAGACAGACAGACAGACAGACAGACAGACAGACAGACAGACAGACAGACAGACAGACAGACAGACAGACAGACAGACAGACAGACAGACAGACAGACAGACAGACAGACAGACAGACAGACAGACAGACAGACAGACAGACAGACAGACAGACAGACAGACAGACAGACAGACAGACAGACAGACAGACAGACAGACAGACAGACAGACAGACAGACAGACAGACAGACAGACAGACAGACAGACAGACAGACAGACAGACAGACAGACAGACAGACAGACAGACAGACAGACAGACAGACAGACAGACAGACAGACAGACAGACAGACAGACAGACAGACAGACAGACAGACAGACAGACAGACAGATAGACAGATAGATAGATAGATAGATAGATAGATAGATAGATAGATAGATAGATAGATAGATAGATTCAAAGCACCGAAAGTGCGTTAAGAACGTTTTGCATTATAAAGCCTTTTAGTTGGACCTTCCAATTTTCTAAGCCTTCAATTGCAATTTTATGTTCACTGTTTTCAGAAGGAAGATTGGCTGGTATTTAACAAGGACAATAAATCCATTAATGGGCCCGAAACATTGAAAAACATGACGCAATACGCACAATCTGTAGGCGCGTCCAATAGCTCTATTTTCTATCATGCTTCAGGGTGAGTACTGTAAAACTTTCTGACGTATCATTCACTCAGCCAGTGACAAAGAAATAAAAATTAACACCAGTTAGCTTGTGCTTACTTCTAGGCCCAAAGAACATCTCTGTCCTTTTTCTTCGAATATACTGGCCAAATATCGAGAGATTGTATGCTTTCAGCATTTGTACTTCAGCAGAATCAAGATAAATAAAAAATGCTTCATCATACTGAAATTTCGCATTAGTACTTGACTTACTTCAGAAAGAAACCAGACCATGCCAAACACAGCTACTCTCAATTAATTTGGCAGACAGACCATAACGAATGAATGAGAGGAGATGGTTTTATTATTTGAGCAGCTCCCCCCCTAACAAAGACTCCAATACTATAAATTAAGAAGGAATAAATGCTTTACGTTGTTAACGTACAAGTTTTCAGTCGTAGTAAAGTAAATTATGTAGTCGTATCGAATAACCCTACAGGGCTAGCTCTCATTCAGCGCATAAAACGAAGGAAAATGAATGGGATGCGCTAACAGAGATTTCATTTTTCATTTCTTATTCGTTTTCATTCAATTGATCTCTTTGTGTTAAGATGAGATGAAACATGTCACTTCAGCAATTTTGACTAGCGCAGTTACAAGGCGCGCAACAAAATTTTCAGCAGACGCAGTGGTCATCTCGTAGATGTGAAATAAGTAAATTGAAACAACATGCATCAACTCTGTATAAGACAATTCTATAGAAATAATATTGCCAAAATATTACCGGAGTGTTAGTAGTGCTACAGAAACGCTTGCAGTAAACAACCAAATTTGCTGTTTCGCCGAACAAGTGAAGCATGGACTGCGAGAGAAAATCATTAAACAGCTGTACGAAGTAAGGTTAGTAATTTTATCGGCTGTAGAAATTGAAGTAATGATTCGCGTAGTAAATAAATTACAAGATTGGTACTACTCGTGCGCTTCAAACATTAAGAGATCTGAATAAATGGTTACGGATACTCGCTATTATATGAATGACATGATGATGACCAACGGCAGCGGCCGAGCATTGGCTTCATGCTGCCTTTAGCTTAGCGAATCTTCACGACTTTAGACAACGCTGTTTCAAACACAGTGCACACGAAAGCCCAAGTTATCTTGGCTGTTGTAGCCTTTGTGCATCCCGCAGATTATCTCCAAGATTGAAAGCGCTCAGGTCCCTTACTTTAACGCACAACATAGGCCAGAGAGGAGACAGCTCCCGGCAAGCAACCATTCCTGTGGGCTTACCCTATCACACTTTTTCACGCGTTCACAGCAAACAACGTTGCAGGGTGAGACTGGATTTTATCACGCATGGACTTTATAGGAAACTTCACGGCAACGGCGGAAATTCGCATGATGTGTCCTCATAATTGCCGGCGCAAAAATAATCATTTACAGAGTAGAAACTTTATGAGAGCGCTAAATGCGAATCACTGAAACGGCAACCTGTGATGAAACAGAATCCACCATCTGACGACTCATGAAAAATACCGCTAAGGGGAGGCGCTTGCCCACGAGGCGTCAAGGCAGCTAGCTCCAGTGGCAAGGCACTTACCGAAATAGATACATGTGGGAGGTACCAAACATTATGAAGGCATAAGTAAGATACCACCTTATGTTTAAAATAAAACCAGCATAAAAAAGCATAAAAACTTATGCGTGGTTCAAATATAGTCATTTCTATAATGTCCCAATCTGTCGGACAAGAAATGTGGGCCGGTCCCAAAGACAGTGTAGGCTAACATAGTGTCTGAAAGAAAGCAATATCTACTACGGGAAAAAATCTGGCATGTTACGCCCGTGCCAGTCGTTTAAAGGAGCGACTTCGGCAGCAAAGAAGCATGCATGCGATAATGTGTGTCAGAAGAATGAGTACATCACTGGGTGCTTCCTTCTCTCATGCCCAATTTACTTTTAAACGTCTTGAGCGAGGAACCTGTTTCTTTGTAGGGCTACAAAGAGCGAAGCGCATAAGACTACATAAGTGCTAGTATATTTAAATGACCAACATGTCATCATCTCATGACAGAGTAGAAAATTGTCGTTGCTTGCCTTAACAAATATTTTCTCAGCACAGCCACTCTTGTGAGAGGATTGTTTGGGAGTCCTTGGAGAGCGTATTTAAATTATAGCTGTGTTTATATTGTACGCGACCAAGATGGCTGTCATGGTGCGCATAATCTATTAACGAAGAGCTAGGTTCCCATATTATCAATGACTACGATTGCAGGTACCTTCAAGGGGGGAATATTATTTGTCTGTTTACGTAACCAGTAGCTTATTTCATCCCACTTTTTCGCACACATTGCATCTTTATTCACGCGTGAACCTGTTACAGGTGGACAATATCTAAAAACACGCAGACAAATAAGAACGTTCTGGTTCTTTAGCGCTTGATATGTACCAATTGCTGCTTTAAGTATAATTTTCCCCGTTGCAACTCACGTTACTCTTTCTTTTTAATTGGAATCACTACATGTGCAACATGTGGCATTTTTAAAGCGGCGGTGTCTACGAAGTTATTCACAAAATGAAACGAAGTAAAACTGCAAAAACAAGACCAAAATGGAGCATCAGCGTCAGCAACAGTCACACGACACGTGTCAGAGGAAGCAGAAAAACACAATATAACAAGGGAATGGGGGTAGGTTAACACATAGGTATCGTGACAACGCTTCACACAAAGTAAGGTGACAAGCGAGTCATTGGTTGCGGTAACAGCAGTAATAGGTCGCACTTGCATATTGTGTGCGGAAGAAAGGACTGCAACGATGTGATGCGGCACCGAATTTCTCAAATTTTTAATGTTATTCCTTCAGTGAGAATAGTTTGTTGGAGGCTTCAAGCTCTTCTGGCGATCATTGTCAGCGCTATCACGGGATGACTTGTTCAGAAGAGAAAGTCAGAAAAAGCGGTTACGCGTTTCTAGTGAGTCCCGGGTGAACATTTTTGAGGGTGGTAACAGAAACCTTACGGCAAAATGAATTAGTTGCAACGTGCGTGGCGGCTTTGAACCGCTTCTAACGTTTGAGTTATTACGTTAAGGTAAGACCTAACATGCCGACAGCGTATTGTAGGATGGGTCATGCGTTGCTTGTATGCAGCACTGTTTTTCCTTCCTGAGGCGACCCGCTAAGGCTGGATTTTATGGTTATTGTTGCAACATGCTTATTTCAGGTGATGAGAAGGCTGCACCTAAATGCTTAAATGTTTCAGCAATAGCAATGTTTTCAACATTTAGGCTGCACATATATTTCAAGACACTGCGTTTCCATCTGACGTGGATTTCGTTACATTTGGTTCAGTTTACTTCAAATTCTATTTATTCACGCCATGATGGGATATACTGGAGCTAATTGTGCAAGTTGGTGGCAGGGTCAACACAAATAATTTGTCCGTATACCATACAGCAATCTAGTAACCAGCATGAAATCGGACTGTTGATGAGACCTTTACAGCGACGTCGTTGATGTGAATCAGGAATAGCGAGGGCGCCATTACACACCTATGCGGACAACCTGATGTCACAGTCACAAGTTCCCATGCCGAGCTGGTGATTACAGCATTGCGGAAACGCTCATTCAGATAAATATGTAGTGAATTAATAATGATTTACGTGAGGCCTAGTTGCAAGAGCTGAAGAAGCAAGAAGGAGTGCTGTACTGCTTCGAAAACTTTTATAAAGTCTAGTGTGATACAGTCAATCTGTTTAGGCCTATCATATGCTAATATGACATCGTGCGAAATTTACACTTACTGTGTGTGCAAGAAGGGCCTCCTCAGAACCCATGCTGGTAACGGACGCGAAGTTATATTCTGCAGAGTGATGATATACGCATGAATAAACAATATTTTCAAAGATCATTGAGCATACTGTACTTACAATTAGATGTCCTGCAGTTAGATAAATGACATTCAGGGCCACGTTTACGCAGGGCAACTATGTCGCTTATGTTTCATTGTAATCATAACAGAGAGGACGATAAGGAGTCTAATTGTTACCACCAAATACCTGGGAAGAGCAGTTGCACATGGTTTTAAAACATAACACTGAACTAGGTCAGGACAAATCGCTTAGGGGGGTATAACCCTGAAGGCAGCATTAATCCGCAGTCAAGCGATACGCAAATGTCTGGTATATACGGAAGATGACCGTGGCCATTAAAAATGGGGAGGGCTTGCACACAAACTTTATCATTGGGACGAAATTAAAACTCTCACATGTTATCTGGCATGCCAATACTAAGAATTTTTTTTCTAACTTGAGAAAAAAATTAATTTATAGGGTTTTACTTGTCAAAACCACTTTCTGATTATGAGGCACGCCGTAGTGCAGGATTCTTGAAATATCGACTACCTGAGGTTCTTTAACGTGCACCTAAATACACGTGTGTTTTCGCATTTCGCTCCCGTGGAAATGCGGCCGCTGTGGCCGGGATTCGATTCCGCGAGCTTGTGCTTCGCAGCCTAGCAGCATAGCCACTGAGCAGCCACGGCGGGTCTATCTTGAGAACAGAATCGATATCAGCAGAACCGAAAAAGTGCTTTACATATGTTTCAGATACTCTATCACTTCGGAGCATAATGGGCAGAACTCCAATCGCTTCAATCGTTTGTCAGGTAAGAAAATTTACTAGCATAAAGCCTTGTCTCTTCACACCACTACTTCATTCCACGCAGCTTGCACGTTGGTAGCATCAAGACCTTACGCCCACTCTAATAATATCTCTGTCCTGCGAGCATTACTTTTTTCGCCAAATCGCACCGCAAACTAGAGTACCAGCGTTTAAACTGGGTAACGCGACAGCAGTCGTGTATCACACATAAGTAAATATAAAACACTGTGAAACAATGAAGAAGGTTCAATCATTGACAACAAATTTTGGAAAGCTGGGCATTTGCTGCACATTAGCAGTACCTTCGCAAGAATATATCATACTTCAGTGTTGCGGAATTCGAATTTCAGGAATCTTTAAAATACCTGTTGCAAATATGTAGACGTTCGTTTGCGCAGATAGCCTCACGCAACACCTCACTCTCAAGCACAGCAGTAAGGCTTCGCTTTCGCCGGCTCTGACAACGCCTCAGGCGTTGGTACTTCTGCGTTGAGGAGCGCTTGTGCCAAGAAAAAGAGCGAGGGTCACGTGGTGCGTGGCATCGAGGTGTTGCCCTCTCCCCTCACGCAATACCTGGTGCACCAACAGTTCTGAAAGTGGACCCTTTCACCTGCTCTGCTTGGTCGAGGCGCGTTCGTGGCCTGCCACCGCAGCTAATGGCAATGAAAGTTTAGGTTGTCATTTCACCGCTACAGATGACAGAGGTCGCTTATTTTTTCACCCAAGAGTATATATGATGGTTTCTAGTCAAAACAACTCGAATCTACTTGAAGTGTCCCAAATTACAGAGACGAGATATATATGACAAGGAGAGAAATGTTGGACGTTTCAGTGCGATGAAATTTTAATGCGTTAAAATTCGTAATATATCCGTCCAATTAGCAAAACAAAACGATATCTTAGAATAACGCACGAAGAGAGAGAAATTTCGTCCATGTAATTAACTTTTGCGAGAAGATTGCAAAGATTGTGTCAATGGTGCGCTCTTGATGTCCAAGCCAGCAGTCTCAAGCAGGCCCCAGCCTTCGCGAGCCCGTGTCCAAGAGTGCCAGCGTTTCTCATGTCGTCTAGCATATAGCATATTGTCACGTGGTGGTGACGTTGAAGGACACAGTAGCAACACTGTGAACGACAAAACTAAATTTTATTGGGCGAACCTGTGCCCACAAAACAGGCTACACTTATAGCACAACGATAGCGGCGAACACAGTCGGCGATCGTCGAAAATCTGATCAGCGGGTCAAGCGCGTCGGCTTTTGTACAGCAATCATCGAATGTTCCAGATTAATCGTTGGGACCCGCATGCCTTCTAAAATGTTCTACACCATTCGTGTCAAGCGATGAAATCAGATAACACAACGTTCGGCGACAACAGGCAGCGGATAGAAGCATCGATAACTTTCCAGAAACTTCGGATACATGCAGGCGCGTCCCGCGCTGTGCGATAACATTTGTTAGGCGACAAAACTTGTCGCCCGATAAAGACAAGTACACGTGTCAATACCCCCCTCTCAAAAAGCATCGACCCGATGCTGCAAACAATCGAGAGTAATAAGTAAGCACTCATAGCAAAGAAAAAAAAACAAAATAAGGAAAGTTCGTTAGCGTCCATAAAATGGTTTAAGACGCACCACGTGGACCACTTCAGGTCGTGCGCGACGACGCTGTGAATGCGAAATGCCGTCTGGCACGACCTCATAGTCCAGAGCGCCAATACGTCGGATGACCTTGTAGGGTCCGAAATAGCGTCGGAGTAGTTTCTCACTGAGTCCTCGTCGGCGTATCGGTGTCCAAACCCAAACACGGTCGCCGGGCTGGTACTCAACAAAGCGTCGTCGGAGGTTGTAGTGTCGGCTGTCGGTCCTCTGTTGGTTCTTGATCCGTAGGCGGGCGAGCTGTCGGGCTTCTTCGGCGCGCTGGAGATTCTCCTCGTCAGTGACATGGGGCAGCATGGCGTCGAGCGTCGTCGTCGGGTTCCTGCCGTAAACCAGCTTAAATGGCGTGATCTGTGTTGTTTCTTGCACCGCCGTGTTGTAAGCGAATGTTACGTACGGCAGGACGGCATCCCAAGTCTTGTGTTCGACGTCGACGTACATCGCTAGCATGTCGGCGAGGGTCTTATTCAGCCGCTCCGTAAGACCATTCGTCTGCGGGTGGTAGGCCGTGGTCCTCCTGTGCCTTGTCTGACTGTATTTCAGAATGGCTTGAGTGAGCCCTGCTGTAAAGGCCGTTCCTCTGTCGGTGATGAGGACTTCTGGGGCGCCATGTCGATGCAGGATGGTTTCGACAAAGAATTTCGCCACTTCGGCTGCGCTACCTTTCGGCAGTGCTTTAGTTTCAGCGAAGCGGGTGAGGTAGTCTGTCGCGACGACGATCCACTTATTTCCGGTTGTTGACGTCGGAAAGGGTCCCAGCAAGTCCATCCCGATCTGCTGGAATGGTCGGCAAGGAGGCTCGATTGGCTCTAGTAATCCGGCTGGCCTTGTCGGCGGTGTCTTGCGTCGCTGACAGTCTCGGCATGTTCTGACATAACGGGCGACGTCGGCGGTCAGGCGCGGCCAATAATACTTTTCTTGTATCCTCGATAGTGTCCGGGAAAAACCGAGGTGTCCAGCGGTCGAATCGTCATGTAGGGCGTGCAATACTTCTGGACGAAGTCCTGAAGGGACAACAAGAAGGTAGTTGGCGCGGACTGGTGAAAAGTTCTTCTTCACGAGGAGATTGTTTTGAAGCGTGAAGGAAGATAATCCGCGCTTAAATGCCCTGGGGACAACGTCGGTGTGCCCTCCCAAATATTCCACCAGGCCTTCTAGCTCCGGGTCTGCCCGTTGCTGTTCAGCGAAGTCTTCCGCGCTTATCATGCCAAGGAAGGCATCGTCATCTTCGTCATCTTGCGGCGGCGGGTCAATGGGGGCACGTGATAGGCAATCGGCATCGGAGTGTTTTCGTCCGGACTTGTAGGTTACAGTGATGTCGTATTCTTGTAGTCTGAGGCTCCACCGCGCCAGTCGTCCTGAAGGATCCTTTATACTCGCTAGCCAACACAACGCGTGATGGTCACTGACGACTTTGAATCGCCTGCCATAAAGATAAGGGCGAAATTTAGCTGTAGCCCAAACGATGGCGAGGCATTCCTTTTCGGTCGTAGAATAGTTGCCTTCCGCTTTTGACAGTGACCGGCTACCGTAAGATATCACCTGTTGAACTCCATTTTTCCTCTGGACTAGAACGGCACCAAGGCCTAGGCTACTGGCGTCAGTATGGATTTCTGTATCGGCGTACTCGTCGAAGTGCGCAAGTACCGGCGGCGACTGCATGCGTCGTTTGAGTTCTTCAAATGCGTCGGCCTGCGGCGTTTCCCACTTGAACTCAACATCACATTTAGTTAGACGTGTCAACGGCTCGGCGATGCGTGAAAAGTCCTTGACAAAGCGCCTGTAGTAGGCACACATGCAAAGGAATCTACGCACTGCCTTCTTGTCGGTGGGCTGCGGTAACTTTGCGATGGCAGCTGTTTTCTGGGGGTGGGGGCGTACTCCGGATTTACTGATGACGTGGCCTAGGAACAGAAGCTCGTCGTAAGCGAAGCGGCATTTTTCTGGCTTCAGAGTGAGCCCTGATGACTTGATGGCATCTAGTACTGTCGTAAGCCGCCTATGGTGATCGTCGAAATTTTCGGCGAAGACGACGACGTCATCCAAGTAAACAAGGCAGGTCTGCCACTTCAATCCTGCTAACACCGTGTCCATGACGCGCAGGAAAGTTGCAGGCGCCGAGCAGAGTCCGAATGGCATGACCTTGAACTCGTAGAGGCCGTCTGGCGTGATGAAGGCGGTCTTTTCGCGATCTCTGTCGTCGACTTCTATTTGCCAGTAGCCAGACTTGAGATCCATCGACGAGAAGTACTTAGCGTTGCAGAGCCGATCCAATGCGTCGTCTATCCGTGGAAGGGGGTATACGTCCTTCTTCGTGATCTTGTTCAGACGACGATAATCGACGCAGAAACGTAGGGTTCCGTCCTTTTTCTTCACCAGGACAACAGGGGATGCCCACGGGCTTTTCGACGGCTGAATGATGTCGTCGCGCAGCATTTCGTCGACTTGTTCTCTTATAGCTTCGCGTTCTCGCGGCGAAACTCGGTAAGGGCTTTGGCGGAGTGGTCGAGCGTACTCCTCGGTGATTATGCGATGCTTGGCGACTGGTGTTTGTCGAATCCTCGATGTCGTCGAAAAGCAGCCTTTGTATCGTCGGAGCAGACTTCTGAGCTGCTGTTGCTTAATCACTGGTAGACTTGGATTAATGTCGTAGTCTGGTTCGGGAACCATGGTCGTCGGGGTAGATGCGGCGGAATCCGAGAGGACAAACGCATTACTGGTTTCCAAAATTTCCTCGATGTACGCGATTGTCGTGCCCTTGTTGATGTGCTTGAACTCGTGGCTGAAGTTTGTCAGCAACACTTCAGTTTTCCCTTCATGCAATCGAGCGATCCCTCTTGCGACGCAAATTTCACGGTCTAGCAGGAGACGTTGGTCGCCTTCGATGACACCTTCTAGGTCAGCGGGTATTTCGGTGCCGACCGAAATAACAATGCTGGAGCGGGGCGGGATGCTCACTTGGTCTTCGAGCACTCTCAAGGCGTGGTGACTACGAGGGCTCTCCGGCGGTGTCGCTTTATCTTCCGACAGCGTTATTGACTTCGACTTCAGGTCGATGACTGCGCCGTGTTGGTTCAGGAAGTCCATACCGAGAATGACGTCTCGTGAACACTGTTGGAGGATAACGAAGGTGGCAGGGTAAGTCCGGTCATGAACGGTTATTCTTGCCGTGCAGATTCCAGTCGGCGTAATGAGGTGTCCTCCAGCGGTAAGAAATTGGGGGCCCTCCCATGCAGTCTTAACCTTCTTCAACTGGGCGGCGATGTGTCCACTCATTACGGAGTAATCGCCCCTGTGTCGACTAAAGCAGTGACTGCGTGGCCGTCTAGAAGTACATCGAGGTCGGTGGTTCTTTGTCTGGTGTAGCAGTTGGGTCTTGGCGTCGGATCACGGCTGCGTCGTGTTAAACTGAAGCTGGAACGTCGCGTCGTCAAGCCGTCTTTCGTCGGTGTAGTCTTGGCTTCCCGACTTCGTCGGGTCGGCGGCGTGTCGTCATTAGGTCGTCGAGATCGTTTCTTCGTCGTCTTCGTCGGCGGCGGAGGATCTTCGTCAGTTCGACGAACAGCAACCGCACCTCCATCGGTTGCTGCTTTTAGTTTTGCGGATATGGGCTCGCAGAGCGGCCCCGGGCTGGGCCGGTATATGGTCGGCGCTGCGGCGACAGGTAGCGGCCTGGTGACGGCGAACGGGACGGTCGTCGACGGCTCCATTGAGTAGCGGCGAGGTAGTCGGCGATGTCACGTGGGCGCTCTCCAAGCTGTGGACGCAGCGCGTTGACGGCGAACCCTCTCAGTCCCAAGTTGCGGTATGGGCATCGGCGATACACATGGCCGGCTTCTCCGCAGTGATAGCAGAGCGGGCGGTGGTCGGGGGCTCGCCAAATGTCTGTTTTCCTCGGGTAGCTGCGCTGGGCGACGGGTGGGCGTGCTGGCGGCGGCGGCAGTGGTCTACGGAATTGCGGCGTTGCAGGGCCCTGGCGCGGTCGTGGAGGGGGACCTTGACGGCGGGCGACGGCGGCGTAGGTCATCGCTTCTGGCTGGGGCTGCGATGATTGTGGTTGTAACTCGGGAACTCCAAGCGATCGCTGAACTTCTTCTTTCACGATGTCGGTGATCGAAGCCACTTGGGGCTGCGACGAAGGCAGGACCTTGCGCAGCTCTTCCCGCACAATGGCCCTGATGGTCTCCTGAAGGTCGCCGGAATCCAGTCCTTGGATGGCGTACTGCGGCGTGAGCCCCTGGTGGGCTGCGGTTCTTTGTAATATTGCCGGGTGCGCATCTCCAGAGTTTTCTCGATCGTCGATGCCTCTGCAGAAAACTCTGCTATGGTCTTCGGCGGGTGACGAATAAGTCCTGCGAAAAGTTCTTGCTTGACGCCCCGCATCAGGAAGTGGACTTTTTTCTCCTCTGACATTTCCGGGTCGGCGTGCCGGAGAAGACGGGCCATCTCCTCCGTGAAGATCACGATCGTCTCGTTTGGCAGCTGCACTCTGGTTTCTAGTAGGACTTGGGCTCGCTCTTTTCGTACGACGCTTGTAAACGTTTGTAAGAAGCCGCTTCGGAACAGGTCCGATGTCGTTAAAGTGGCTTCTCGATTTTCGAACCAGGTCCTGTCGGCATCTTCCAGTGCGAAATAGACATGCCGCAGCTTATCGTCGCTGTCCCAACTGTTAAACGTAGCGACCCTCTCATACGTCTCGAGCCAGGTTTCCGGGTCCTCGAATGTTGATCCGCGGAACGTCGGAGGGTCCCTGGGCTGCTGCAGCACGATGGGGGACGCTGGCGCTGCCATTGGGGTTGCCTTGTCCACAATCTTTTTGGTCTTCTCAGGTAGAAGTCCGTGCTCCGGGGGCAGCTGTTGAAGACGGCGGCTTGCTCGATGCTCCGGGACTACGTTGGTTTTCTCTTTGCGGTCCGGGCTTGGATCACGGCTTGTCGGGGGCGTCCGGTACATGAATGAAAAGCACCTCCACCAGATGTCACGTGGTGGTGACGTTGAAGGACACAGTAGCAACACTGTGAACGACAAAACTAAATTTTATTGGGCGAACCTGTGCCCACAAAACAGGCTACACTTATAGCACAACGATAGCGGCGAACACAGTCGGCGATCATAGAAAATCTGATCAGCGGGTCAAGCGCGTCGGCTTTTATACAGCAATCATCGAATGTTCCAGATTAAACGTTGGGACCCGCATGCCTTCTAAAATGTTCTACACCATTCGTGTCAAGCGATGAAATCAGATAACACAACGTTCGGCGACAACAGACAGCGGATAGAAGCATCGATAACTTTCCAGAAACTTCGGATACATGCAGGCGCGTCCCGCGCTGTGCGATAACATTTGTTAGGTGACAAAACTTGTCGCCCGATAATATCATACCGAAACATGCCAAGCGTCGTCAAGCGCTTGATTGCTCGCGAGAAACGGAGTTATGTGCAGCTTGTCGATGCTTGCGTCCATTGCGTAATGTGACCTCTAATTGACCGTAGAAAAGAAAGCGAAGTCTCCTGCATATGCTAGCACATTTACCTCCGTTCCAGAAACAGCGAAACCGTGAATATTACTAGAGGAAATGAAGTTTAAACCCAGAGCTTCTAAGTAAAGGGCAAAAAGTAATAGCGACGGGGGAAACCTTTGCTTAACAGGCTTCTGCTGGTGACAATTACCAATCAAACAAGTTGAAAAATAGTAGCACAGTTTCACATCTTCAAATATAACAGAGCCGACGTCAGCATGCTCGAGAACAGAAGACAGAAAAGAACGATGGACCCTATCCATCGACTTAGCTTAGTCAACTTGGAGCATTGGTTTTTGGTGACGAGAACTGGATGAGTGTTCCACTACTACATGGGCGATGCGCATATTTCTTTGTATTTGGCAGCCTTTCAGACCCCAGGTCTTGTGAGAAGCAATACGTATCGACATTGAAAATTGTCGTTTGTTTAACAATGGCTTTGGAAGCTGGTTTTCACAACTGAGAGACTGCTATGATCAGGGACTTCCAACGAGACTAGTTTCCATTGTTCATGCAGTGTATCCTTTTGCCTTCCTTGCAGAAAACTGTTCACTGTAATGACTGTATTGTAATGTGTTTGAGTTGTGCTTGTAGGCGCCGCTATGACTCTTTTGGCTCTTATTTAAATATCCTGCGCAAGTGCGTTTTATATTCGTAATAAATACCGTGGCAGAAAATAAAGAGCGTCCGTGGTGCAGTGGTCTCATTATCAGCCTTGCGTGCTAGAAATGGTGTGTTGAAATCGTGCCGTAGTACTCTTTTAGGCAAATCCATGTATTAACCCCTAATCGCATGCTGGCTGACTCACTGTCCTTGCAGCTTCGTAGATCCTCGAATCACAGTTATCTCTAGTAATTATTGTATGAAACTATTGACACGTATACTTATCTTTATCGGGCGACCACGTTTGGCCGCCTAAAAAATGTTATCGCACAGCGCGGGACGCGCCTGCATGTATCCGAACCTTCTGGAAAGCTATCGATGCTTCTATGCGCGGTCTGTTGTCGCCGAACCTTGTGTTATCCGATTTCATCGCTTGACGCGAATGGTGTTGAACATTGTAGAAGGCATGCGGGTCCCAACGATTAGTCTGAAACATTCGACGACTGCTCTATAAAAGCCGACGCGCTTGACCCGCTGATCAGATTTTCGACGATCGCCGAGCGTGTTCGCCGCGTTCGTTGTGCTATAAGTGTAGCCTGTTTTGTGGGCACAGGTTCGCCCAATAAAAGCTAGGTTTGTATTCCACCGTACTGCTTCTTTCTTCACCGTCACTACCACGTGACACTATGCTTGAAATGGTAAACTTGCAAACTATTTTTTGATTTCATGTTCCTAGTGGGTTTGCATCTTATGAACGCGATTCGCGCCAAATCCAGATATGCACTAAAACTGCCTGGAATACGGCAAGAAAGCTTAGCTTTAATAATCTTACAATACCTGGTAAATTGCAGACGTCTCCACAAACGGGACATATTGCGAAGGGCCAAGCGCGGTGATTTTTGTGGAGTATCAAGGAAAGTATAATCCACGGAGCATGGTGAATGGAACGGCGGGCACGTGAGTCATGAATCTCTCCTGATCTTCGTTTAACTGCATAATGTAATTTCCTACACACGTTAGGAAAGAAGGTAAACAAACGACGTCTGCTTTCAGCGTAGCATCACGCCAATTCCATAAGAAAGGATAGTGTTTATTGAGCGAATTCGTTTCTACAAATTCTCATCTTGTACCACTGATCGTGGATTTATTGTTTTTGTAAGCGCTTAATAAAAATAAGGGTAATGAATGGAATGTTAACAGCACCTGAGGAATCTTCTATACCTTCAATATATAGCTTTGTTTGCATTGGGAGTTCTAATATGTAGTGCCCACAATACACAGAAAAGAAATTGGTTCATTAAAGAAGTATATTCAATAGCCTGGCGATAAGCTAGCGCAAGTAGTTCAAAATCATAAGATTTTATTTTTTTTAATTTCTTAGTTCAGGTATATTTCACAAACCATACATAGTCATGATAAGAACGATGAAGTAGATCAGTTTTATGAAGATGTGGAATTAGCCGTGAGAAAAGTGCAAACGTAGTATACTGTATTAATGGGCGACTTAAATGGAAAAGTGGGGGAAAAGCAGGCTGGTGAACAAGCAACGGGAAACTACAGTTACAATTCTAGAAACCCTAGAGGATAGATGTAGGTAGAATTCGTGGAAAGGAATAAACTTCGAATAATGAACACCTTTTTCAGACAACGTACCAACAAAAGCGGGTCTCGAAACGCCCTAATTGTGAAGCAAGGAATGATATTGATTTCATGCTTTCTGCCGATCCCAGCAGAGTACATGATGTAGAAGTGTCAGGGAGTGAATAGTGCAGTGATCATAGGTGAGTGATGTCTAGGATTCACCTCAATTGGAAAAGAGAAAGAGTAAAAGTGGTCAAGAAGAAACAGGTCAACGTAGACGCAGTAGGGCTAAAAGCAGACCAATTCAGGCTGGTACTTGCAAACCAATATGCAGCCTTAGAACAACGAGATGAGAATGACATAGAGGTATGGAATGAAACCATAACCTGGCTGGCTTCAGAAGCAACAACTGAGGTGGGAGCTAACGCACAAAGGCAACCAGTAGGTAAGCTCTACCAAGCAACGAATGGCCGAACAAAAAAACAAAGAATAAAACGGTCTAATCAAAAGATCTGGTCCAACAGGTCTAAGTTATTCTAAAGGTCTAACACAACTGATCAACAAGGAGAAAATAAAAGATATTTGAAATTATAAAGTAAGAGAGACTGAGGAAGCAATAAAAATTAGACACAGCATGAAATCTTTGAGAGGAAACATTTGCATAGGACAAGCCAAGATGTACGGACTGAAAGTAAGCAGGGTAATGTCATCAGCAATTTGAAAGATGTAGTAAAAGCAGCGGAACAGTTGTATACTGACCTGTACAATGCCCAGAGCAGCCAGGATTCCTCTATTGGAAGTAGTAATGAACAGGTTACAGAGACTCCTTCAATAACTTGTGATGAATTTAGAAGGGTCTTAATAACACGAAAGCAGGAAAAGTGGGAGGAGAAGAAATCACAGTCGATTTGAACATTGAACGGGAATCTGATGACAGGCTTTTCACTTGTTTTATCGATAAATCAAATCCACCGTTGCTAACGTACAAGCTCCGAAATCACCTGTACGTGCAGCAATACGTTATATATTTATTCAGTATGCCAAACAAATGTAAACATGCCTATTTTTTGATCCAACGAACTCAGGGCGAAAATTTTAATTATGTTGTACTGACGCAACTTTTATCATTAGGATAACCTTGTTGCTCAAATCTGCGCGTTTGGCACTATTCTTAAATTTCGCTACTTTTAACTCTCAGTCCTGTAGAATGCACTCAGTCGTGCATATATATACATATATATATATATATATATATATATATATATATATATATATATATATATATATATATATATATATATATATATATATGGTGCCGCACTTACGTCACCAGTACTACCCTGTTTGTTTTATTACTTAAAGATAACTTTTTCTTCTTTGCTGCAGATTTGGGGTGGCAGGCGTTTATTTTACTGATCGAGACTTAACAACGATGAACACTACATTTGCGTACGTATATCTTTATTTGTTATCAAGCAAGCAGACATGAGTGGCGTGCTATACTTGCCTCTCACTGCCGTCTTTCCGGAAGGAGGGAGTAAATGAATAATTCTTTTAGTGCAGTCTGTTTTACTGAGTGTTTCACGTAACTCTTGCCACGAGTTAAAATGAAATGTACGTGTGCGCTACGAGAATTTGACCAACTTAGAAATGTGACCTGCCTTCTTGAGCAACTCAGTATTACCTTACTGTGAGCTTAAATGACTTGTTACGAAAATTATTACTTTGCCTATTATAACGCAATAAATTTAAAATCTTTATTGGAGAAGCTGTGGAAGCCTGCAGGAATATCTGAATAATTTACTTCCCTAATGATGGCTGCTTAAGTTTAAATTATCTTAGACTGATATAAAGAACGCGCGAGAGTTGAGACTATATCACGTGACTAAGACCTTGCACGTAGCGACATTGCTTCCCGTGAACGTGCTGCCAATAAAACATTTCGTATCGAGTAAACAAAACGAAACCGACGTTCTTAAGCGATCTCCTATTGGTACTTTACTAAGTACGTCATGTCCTCATAGAATTGGGGAAATCGATAGGGAACGCTGTTGATAACTAGAGGACGGTCCTCTCCCTATGATGACGCGTATATATTAAAGTCGATAATATTCACCCAGTTGCATTGTTCCATGACAACCATTGCTTTTGTTAATGGTTAATTCTGGGTGCTAGCACTTTGCTAGATATGCCCCATTGTGCAATGTTGCCCTGATACTGTCATACTCTTCTGCAATGAAACGAGTGCTTTCAGCAACATCAGCAACATTTCCGGCTTACAGATCAACATATCTCTTTGAAATATTACCAGGAAAATATACAAGTAGTGGATAAACAATACGGTTGAGGAATATTTCTGGATTCTCGATTTTTAAGTTAGTTCAGCAATGGTAGTCAGTGTGGCAGTCAATGGTAGTCAACTAGTGATCCGCCGTGGTTACATAGTGGCTATGGTGCTAAGCTGTTATGTACGAGGTCGTGGTCACGGCGGCCGCATTTCAATGGGGGCGAAATGCGAAAACACCCTTGTAATTAGATTTAGGTGCTCATTAAAGAACCCCTCGTGGTCCAAATTTCCGGAGACTGCCACCACAGCATTTCTCATAATCCGAAAGTGGTTTTCACAAGTAAAACGCCATAGGTATTTTTCAACATGAACTAGTGCGAAAGACCTGCAACCGCTACAGCTGCGTAGGACGCAGGTAATAGAAACAAAACTAATCTGTTGTTGAAAAAGCTGAAGCTTACGTTGGGTCCTTGTTCTTTAAAACTGCTGCTCAAAGGCGAGGCAACTGTCAAGACGACGGCCTATAAATTGCCTTGAAATGTATAAAACGCAGGAGCCGCAGCGTTGCGAGAAAATCGGAGAGTTTTCTCATCGTATCTTCGTAGCGGGCACCTGTGCCGCACTCACAATAGATGCAGTATAAACGGTCGAGTGATGTGCAAGCTGAAAAGATGTGCAACGATGGGGACATCAGGAATAATGCAGTCACAGAAAAGTTAGCGGACGCTTACATTGTGCCCTTATTTGTGGTGACTGCTTCTCACAAGTGTTTGAAGCTCTTAAATACAAGTCACCCTTAAATGCAGCTTAAAGTTAGGGCTCAATGTAAGTTTCCTTTGAAAGAAAAGGGGCCAGTATAAAAATATACCCAACGCGTTTTCGCACTTGGCAGCACACTCAAGACGGATCACATTAAAAGTATTCGTCACAAAAATAAACATGCCCTGCAATGTTTCAGCTCGCACTGCATCTTTGCGTGGTTCATATACACGAGCAGTTGTCATGTATTACTTATAAAGAATAAAAGGGAAAATACAGGAAATAATACTATGGCTATATTGTGTTGCTAATAGTCGCAACTATTTCGGATTCCCTCTAACCTTTTACTCCATTCTTGCCTTTGCTTTGGCATTTTCTGCCTTTGGTTATCTATTCGAAATTGAAGTAATTGTTAGCGCCTTCATTCACACCGGCTACTTTTCATCGTAGGGCAAGAACCTCCAAAGTTCACGATAAATGCACTCACATACCTCGAACGTCTGTGAATTTCTCCAGATGAGGGAAAAAAAGCCGCACATTAGAATAAAATAACACTTTCAGACACCTACAGTAAAGAAAATATGTGAAAGTATGCAATACTCTTAGAGACAGCTTACATATCTACACAAACCTACGCATAGAGCGGAATGTATCGCTTAACGAAATCGTATGTCTGTTACACAAATGCGAGCATAATTTTTATGTAACAGAGGCCCTTCCTTCAGCTGAGTGATTCAGCCAGAGCAAGGTAGTTCAAGGCAAAATCTTTTGGCTTCTATAAATAAATTGTCGATTCTGTCTGTTACAGGAAATGCAAACAAGGAATGTAGCGAAAAGGAAAAGGAAAAGTAAGGGGAAGAAAAGGGAAAGGGAGAAAGAAAAAAATATCAACATAAAAGTACGGGCCAATATAACAGTACGCTGCTATAAATAAATACATCTTCATGCCAATTTCTGTTTTATTCCACATTGGGAAATATTTTCAAATGTTTTTTTACGTTAAGATTATAATGAAACCTTACGTAAAAATAAAATTTTTCGTGCAACGGTCCTATATGGTTATGCGTAAAGAATCAAGTACTCTACGTTATTCACTAATAACAAAACTAATTTTAAATATTTCAGCACTGTGAAGGTGCTGCTTATACAGCTAATCAAAGATGCGACAACTAACCAGCCCACTATCCAGTTACACCAAGCTGTGTCCCCAATCAAAATATTTATTATGTGACTCTTGATAGCCCTGCAATCTTGCCTGCTCATCGCACTTCACATTACAAAAATTAAAAAAAAAAGCTTCCGGTATAGGACACGCATGCCTGAATATAGGGCGCCTGTGTTTAGTATATAGGGCCGACATGCCTGTATAAAGGACCTATATAGAATCTCTCTGGCTGATTATGGGAGTAATATAGGACTCGTATAGGAGCTCGAGGACCGATATATACGTTTTTTTTCGATAATGTAGAATTAAAAATAAATCGCTCATGGCTGACAGCGTATTTGTAGTCCTGGAGCTGAATTAATCGAAGCGGTGGGCTTTACTTGCACGAGAAGTCGAAATGCATAATTGGAAAATTAACTAAAAGTCACTAATTACCTTTTTAATTATGAACTTTACGGCACATATTACAGTTAGATGGAAAGAAGAATGATAGGTGTAACGTTAAGGGATAAGAAAAGACCAGATTGGGTGAGGGAACAAACGCGAGTTAATGACATCTTAGTTTAAATCATGAAAAACAAATGGGCATGGACACGACATGTAATGAGGAGGGAAAATAACCGATGGTCATTAAGGGTTACGGACTGGATTCCAAGAGAAGGGAAGCGTAGCAGGGGGCGGCAGAAAGTTAGGTGGGCGGATGAGATTAAGAAGTTTGCAGGGACGACATGGCCACAATTAGTACATGACCGGCGTTGTTGATGTATGGAAGAGGCCTTTGCCCTGCAGTGGGCGTAACCAGGCTGATGATGATGACAGTTAGGGATTGTAGCCGAGGACTTATCACGGTGCATCCTCGCGGATCGACTGCTACGGGTCGACTGCTAACCAGACACAAAACGAAATTAGATAAACCGAAGTACGTTGGAAGCGCATTGTGATGCCTATCGCAGATCTGTAGGTAATTGCCTGTATTAGCACCAAGAAACACTAAACAAAGCCGAGTAACCAGCCGCATTCATTTGCTGGAATTGCGCGACTGCTGCACTTGTGCTGCAACTGTGTTGAACGCAGCCGCACATTTCTGGCACATACTACACATATGCGACAAATGCACGCTGCAAAGACGTGTGGTTTTTTCGAGGAATTTTCGCGGGTCGCACGATAAGCACACCGACACGAAACCAACGCGACACACGAGCAAAATGAGGAGCCGTGGGAGATCTTTTGCTTTGCGACAGACAGAATTAAACGCACAGAATCATCGCACACGTTCCCCATGTTTACCTCTGAGACCGTGTCAACCATTTCTGGACTACTTTTACTGTAGTCGACTGCAGGAAGTTACTTAAAATGAAGCCATGGCGCAGGTAGCACAGGTCACGGCTGCGGAAAACGTCATTTAGGGGCTTTAAGGCTGGTGACCGAAGTTCAAATCGTTCAAATGACACCCCAGCGACGGTTCACTCAGAATAACTAACTCACATCTTGAAGTCCATGTTTTTGCTGTCTGCATGCAGCGTAAGCGACTCAGTATCAAGAATACGTCGGAGAATTTCTCTCTGTGCTAAACTATAGCGCACAATATAGACAGGTCGTTGGTTTTTTTGTCTCGAAACATATATACGTAGCTGGGCATAAAATGCCGCAAAACCAGCTGTACTGGCTATTACTGTACGCATCGCGGATGCCACAATAGCCGTCCACGTATATAGACGGCGCTGGCGGCTCTAGTCCCACGTGACCTGTAAAATACGGCATGTTGTTATTCTTCCATCTTCAATGTGCTGGGTGGTTGCCGATGTAATATGAGCTGCATCGATGTGTTTGTTTGATTGTGTGTTTTTAGATTTCCCGTAATGAAATGTGACATCACATGTCATATGACACACGTGACAAATGTGTGGGATCGAATCGCGGCCACGGCCACCACATTTTGATGGGGGCGAAATGCGAAAACACCCGTGTTCTTAGATTTATGTGCACGTTAAAGAACATCAAGTGGTCGACATTTCCGGAGTCCTTCAATATGGTATGCCTCATAATCAGAAAGTGTTTTTGTTACCTAAAAACCTATGAATATTTTTTTTCCAGAAAATTGAGATACTAAGTATCTAAGTTGTGTCTTTTTTATTGTGAAGATGAGCTCCTTTCCTTAAATCACTGCACGAAGTATCTGTTACTGTGTGTATGTATATGACTTACCGTTAGTGTTTAGGTCATCTAACCTGTCGATATGTGAAATACAAGTGCAGCTTGGTCTGAACAAGGTATCGAAGTAGGTCAACAAAAATGTCATTAGGCAGAAAACGGGCCAAAGCTCATACATCATTTCCTCAAGAAAAAGAGGCTTGATCCCAGAACCCCACATTGTGCTAGATGGACTTTCTGTGTTCACAAATGTGAACACAGAACACAAATTTTTAGGCATACTTCTGGACGCAAAACTGACATTCACATCCCACCTAAAGCATATTAAGAAAAAATGCTTACACACTATGACCATTCTAAAAATATTGTCGCACACAGCACGGGGTAGTGATAGTAAGTGCCTAACATACCTGTAGAAGATCCTCATACTTACACGATTACATTACGGTGCCATAGTGTACCAGTACTGCTACCCCAAGCACCATAAATATACTGGAAGCTGTTCACCGCCTAGTCATCTGGCTGGCCACAGGCACCTGCACGACAAGTACTGTGGCAAGCCTGTGTGTAGAGGCGAACGAGTGTTTGCTCCAGCT
The DNA here is from genome assembly GCF_038994185.2 of Dermacentor albipictus. Taxonomy (NCBI): domain Eukaryota; kingdom Metazoa; phylum Arthropoda; class Arachnida; order Ixodida; family Ixodidae; genus Dermacentor; species Dermacentor albipictus. The sequence continues at coordinate 43,048,082 of NC_091830.1, forward strand.
GAAACGTTCATGCTCAAGCTTCCCACATTTTAACGCGATAGCGTTAAGGAGCTCGTGTCGCAGAAAAGCCGGTGTCGTCGGCGTCGGTGTCGGCGTCGGGTGTCGGCGTTTGCGGCGTTGACCGTGAGCGATAAATCATGGCAGGCGCTTCATAAATAAAAAGCAACTTCCAAGATTGGCCCGGTGGGAATCGAACCAGGGTCTTCGGAGTGTGAGACGGAGACGCTACCACTCAGCCACGAGTTCGATGCTTCCAAGCGGTGCAAACGCGCCTCTAGTGAATGCGGTGTTGCCTTCGAAACGAGCCGTGGAAAGTTATACTGCGGTGTATATCGGTAATTATGAACATGTAACGTACAGAAGTCACAATTACACGAGTTGCGAAGTGCGTTTCCGCTGCATTTCTTCTGCGCTTTCCGCACACGCAGAGCCATCTTGCGGCAAACACAGAAGACCCCCTCCTCTCAATGTACGGCGCTGCCCCGACAGGAGGCGCGCCGCGCGCGCATTGGGACCGCTGCCAGGCGCGTCGCGGGACTCCCTCTCCCCTGACGACGCTTCGCCGTGCTCCCGGTTTAGATTACTATCTATCTCTCTGCCCGTGCCGATCACGACGTTTGGCTGGCGTAGATCGTTTCCCCCTCCGAGACACCGAGTTCTTTGGTTCGTTACGTTCGCTCAGGCGCACGTTTCGTTGCCGCGCCGAACGCTGCGTTGCTCGACGCTCACCGCGTGATAGGTGGGCGCTAAGTCCGATGCGGGGCGCATCGTAAGTGATCGCTGTGCCGTAGCGCATTGTCTTATACCCCTTGGCGGGTCGACGGGAACGCTGTCGCGTCCCACTCTTGAAGGCGAAGCTTAAGCGTCCTCCAATTTTTTCTGAAACTGAATGCGAACTCAGAACATACCTCTTATCCTACAGTAAAAGATTTGACATCTACAACGCTGTTTCGTAGTTGACCTTCAGCTAGAGAACCATTTTCTCAGCGCGCAAGGAAACTATCTCAGGAAATGGGAGCTCCGATTCTTAATCAAAGCCTGATGGGCCCAGCAACGCCATTGACACCGTCGACATGGCAGATCATAACATGCGACACATTGTTCATAGAGGTTACAATACACGCACCAGAGTCACATTATGTAATGCATTTCCTGTAACTACAGTCGAAGTACTCGGGTACAAAATTTTTCATTGATGCTTCAAAGTCGCAGGCCGGTGTTTCTTGCCCTGCAGTTGGCCAATACTTCTCAGAAATCGACTGTTTTCACTCGGAAACAAGCATCTTTACCGCTGTAGAACACAGCAAGATAAAAAAAAACTACAAAAAGGAATAATATGTGCAGATTGATTGGGCGTCGTCAAACACTTAGTCTTTCTACAAAGTAATAAAATCCTTGCTTTACTGAAATGTATGCAATGATATCTTTGTACATATCTCGTCAACATATGCTATGCTGGGTACCAGGCCACAGAGCCATCGAAGGTGATAATCTTTCCAACTTTATAGCTACATCGGTAACCCCAAAAGAAAGTAATTCTGCCATTTATGCCCCTGTCATAAATTCAAAAGCCCTTCCTACGCAAAAAATAGAGGGACCGTTAACAACGTACCTCGAACAACGAAATACCAAATAAGCTTCACCTCATTAAGCAAGACCTTGGAAACTCGCCACCAATAACAAAAATACGTCCAACTAAAGTTATTTTTGTTGTCTTAGAATAGGCCGTACGTAAGGCACCGACTCGGATTTATTGTTCGATAGTGTGCGATAAATATGTCAAGACGTTAACAGTCTGTCTTGTGTTGTCAGCGTGCCGGAAGTGCAAATTAAAAGAAAAGAGTACTTTACCCTCGCATTCAATCACCATATTCACTTCCACCCGGCAATGTTTATAGGCATTGATGCACTATTTGACAATAAGTCAGTTTCAGCGTTTTTACGTGATGTTGCAGCATTGCATGTTACCAGCCCAAGGTATACGCAGCACATCGGTCCATTAGGGATGCTGGTACGATAACGTTTTTGTTAAACACGAACTTTGTATTCAAGGGCTTTGTATACCCCAGTCTTTGTATTCAAGGGCTCGCTGGAGAGGTACAAGTGCTACTGCTGCCCCCATGCTTAGTAGGTCATCCTTTATTAATAGAGCTTTTGTGATCATACCACACACCTTCATAAATTGTCACTGTTTGAATACTTGCAATTTTTACCTACTTTACAGTGACTGAGATTCAGGCCTTTTTACACCTAAGTAAAATCTACCTATCGCAATTCACTATCCATCTTCACAAACCAATGGCACGACACCAGCACTTGAATTGCGCTCTTTCGCCATATCTGGCCTTTACGCCACTGAACACTACACATCATCATCCTCTTCACATATCGGAGTCTAGCTCTGCTCGTGCTTGCAGTAAATATGCTGCAAACTACCACCGTCAATATTCCAACATGAAGGACAGCTACGTAATAAAGGAAATAAATCTTCATATACGGCATTATTTCATTCGGCATGCAAGTCATTTACCAAGATAGTTTAGATGAACTTGCCATCCTCTGGTGGGGTGAGCATTAACAGGGATGTAAAATTCCTCGAAAACAGATCGCAGGCTTCATTGCAAAGGGAACTTGTAGATTTCAGCAATATTTTAATATTGTGGCACCTCTAGGCGAAGGGGAAACGTTGACCAACGTAATGCAGGCGCAAGGCACTGGCAGCTTGCAAATCACCGAACCCCAGACCCAGAAAAACATAGCTTCCGTAGGCGTTAAAGCGTTGAACGTAATGTATCCTGTTTTCAGTCCTCCGACAATAGGCGTGACGGAAGAATGATCGACGCTGTGTGTCAGCACCGCCAGTGTGTCTGCGCCGCTTCCGCGACTGGTGTAACTGGCGATCTCTTTTCCTTCCGCCAAGGACTTCTGTAACTTACACAAACGATACCGCACTCGCTGGCGTCCCTTCATTGTTATCAAATGGGGCAGAGGGAGTCAGTGTTTCAATGTTACGCTGTGAGGAGGCGTCGACGTTCCTTCGATAAAACGGGCTACCACTTCTTCATCAGCAGGTCAATTTCGCACGCCACTCTCGGCAATAACTTGCGTTCTCGTTGCAACGCTAACCGCTTTATTAGTGCTACGTTCACCGCAGACGCTGAAATTCTGTTTCACAGTTTTTCTGTGATTCCAGTAAACTCATTTTGGCGTCCGAAATTAGGCTTCAATCATCGTCTATGAAAGATGCGTTCAGTCGCTAGAAAAACAGCTGTTCCCAAGAAGCGCTCACCTCAAGTAACACAATTCATTGATCTTCAGACTAATCTTAGGAACCGATAGTACTGATCCGGCGAAAGACGAGTTGATGTGGGAGGACGAGCAGCTTTTCGGCGTTCGCTGCGAACGCCCACACAATTTCGTGAGCTTCATGGAGAGAGCCAGGATTGCACAGGATGTGTCACGACAACTGCGTGAGCGGAAGAAGCAGAATCTCACATGCGGATTATCGCTGCGTTGGAAAATTGTGTTATTGGTCTTTTTGATCGCTGCCGGTTCTGCATCAGTGGCCTTGCTTTTTCTGCCTGGAAGTCAGGTGAGCCGGGCTACTTATTTTTCTACTCCATGCTTAGTTGTTGCGTCCAAACGGTAACAATTTCTTCCCGTAAGTTTCGCGGGCAATTATGCATGCAGCGCGCCTTCTTTGTTCTTCATAAGAAATTGTTATTGCATTTTTATTGTTTCTGACAGTTATTGTTCTTGAACAAAAGGCAGACGAATTCTTAAATTTTGTGTTACGTCTATTGCTGTGTTCTGAAACTTGAAGCACATTACTTATTCAAGCAAAACATTGGAATTTCAGATTTTGTGCTTTAATCTTACACAACATAAAAGAACTAAGTTCATTTAATTCAATACAGAAGTGGTTTAAGATGTCACTACCAATAACGTCCCCTGATATGTTGTTGAATGAGGGAATATACATTTCGCTATCAGCATTACCGTCTGAAAGAACCATTGGTGATGTAGGCGACTATGGCTGTAGTTAATGCGTGCAATTATTAGGGGATGTTCAACATGTGCGAACAATGCTCACTCGCATGCCGATTGCAGGGATATATTTGAATACGATACGTCGTTTCTTTCTTTCCAGCCGTATTCGTGTGATGAAATAGCCGCAGCATATTCTGGTGAGCTTATTTCTGTGTTTGATCGTTTGCAAAGTGAATGTGTTCATTTGAGTGTGCGGGGGCATAATATTACCGTTACATTATATCTAAGCACAGCAACATTTCTAGAATATTGAAAGTGTCAATAGAATTCAATGTCGCATGTTTACAACGAATGCTTAGACTTTCCGTGCATGGAATATCATCTATGCAAGCATTTCGCAAGCAGGGAAAGAATGTAATAATTTCACGATAAAACTACACGAACTATACAGGTTGCCAAAGCTACACAGAAAACCTAAGGATTATAATGCACTGGGTACAATCGGATTCTTTAGCCGTAAAAGAGAAGTGCTGACTGCCATTACAATTAGTGAATGGATTTTACCGCCTATTATAAAAATTATTATAGCGTTAGGGTGCATTTATTAAGAAACCTGTTACGAAAAATTCTGCTTTGATCTGGTTAACTTGAAGTTATTATCAACTGAGGCTCAATTCATCACCATTATTCGCGAGAGACCGAATTGTAGCTTCGACATTTACCGGATCGATGTGAGATACGACTGCGATGACACTAATGACAGCGTTCTGAGCCCCATTCTTGGCCTTTACGTAAGCGGCACGATGATTCAACCAAGCTAAACGCGAGCAACATGTGGCCTCTTCGAAGCTTGCGCCAACACGAGCTGCACGAACACACCACCCGAGCTTTCATCGTTAGGGACGACACTTGATGCTTTCATCCATGGTCGACATCATGTGGTTTTTAAGAAAACTTGGTTAAATTGCTTGGATTACTTGGATTACTTGGTTAAATGTTAGCCTTGCAAGAGCTGGAAGGTGAGTAAGCAAGAACTATTGGTTTAGCGTGTTTCGAGTTTTCCAATTTAGTTCTTTTTCTCTACAACGAGGGCGTTTGCAATACTTTCATGCATAAGCATACCGGCCTACCGGGGTGATGCTAAATATAAACTTAACTGCGCATATTTTATAATATACTCGATATAAATCACTATGACGATGATATTTGAAATGACAGATGGATTACTACCACAGCACATCTGAATTACTTGTACCAAATTTGGTTTTGGAGTTTGACTCCTTGTAAATATTAGTGCCGCATGACATTATGCGTGGTTACCTATGATACCACAACAAGGATGTGTATGTTAAAAACATCAGCATAATGCAGCGGTCTATCGGAGCAATGAGGCGAGATCAATAAAAATGAAGTTATCCGCATAGAGAGCCAAAAGAAAATGTGAACATCGCTGTTTCATGCCTCTGAATAGGAAATCGCGAAAAAGCACCGCCAGTCGCTGTCTTTTATAGAAATTAGGGTTTCTATTCGAGCGTATTACAATGACTCTTAACTACCTCAGTTGAAAACAACCTGTTCTCACTTTTCTTTCTTCCCATTGGCCGTAATCTGCAAGCATGATACTTCTCGACAGAATACGAAACATTACAGCATTGCTCTTCCGTACGAGCTTCAAAAGGTGACTTTCTTGAAATGTGTGTTTTGGCGCTGTTATTGTACCTATGAGGAGCTTGCGCCCACCATCACACTTACAAGGTGTTTGAGGTTGGGAAAACTCCTCTGCCGGCCATAGTTTTGACATAGCTTAAATGGCGTGCAGTGCGGCTCTGTCCAGCTCAGGGTAATACGTTTATGCATGTGCTAAAACTTATAAATACTGGAAACACATCAAGTGCATGTCTCACTATTGGTTAGACTGTCCATATCATAGGCATTTTATAATTTCGGTCAACACGTAATTGAAACCAAAGACTGCTTTGCTGGCGTTTAGTGCACGACAACATTGTAACTATTCTCCTGTGCTAATTTTCGCCAAATATGCCATTGAGCTTGCAGCGTAGCGTATTAGGAATGCTGTGCATACCCATGAAAGAAGCGCCGTGCTAAATTTATATGTACTTATAATGACTCTTACAGTGGAGCGTATTGAATACAGATACTCAATAAAATAACAAACATAAACATTGTCGGTGTCTGTGCAGAGTGGCGTTTTTTCTCCAACGCGCTCCTGCCTACAAGTTGGCCCATTGACCTCACCCCTTTCAGTATTATCTTTGAGCTATTTGAGCTTTTATTGCAAATTTCTCATTTATGCTTGCTGGCTTTTTCGTCTCACATGCATTGAACACACGGAGAACTGATCCGAATGCTTCCGCTCGTGCAATCAGTGCACAATTTCAGCACATATATGGGACTCCTTGGTTCTGCCTATTTTTACCGCAGTGGGACCTAGGCATCTTCATTGTGGCAGCCTTTTCGATTCAGGTTGAATTTTCGTGTGCTCTACGGCGCTGGCTGCTCCTAAATTTGCTTGAAACTTCACGGGGATGGTTGAAAGCACATGTCACATCCGGAATTGCGCTTGTTGGCACTAACTAGCTTTGCCCAAGAGAGATCTACAACACATACACAAATAGCAAAAAGAAAAGTAGCCATGAGTTAACCAAGATAATTGCATAATTAGTGGAGAGGAGTTGAGTTCGGCTCAAACTAGTGGAAATAGGTCTTGTCAGACGCTGTGATATCCCTTTTTCGTTTTATCACATTTCAGCTAAAGGCACGGTTATCTGCTACTGTGCTTCCGCTTTCTATAGCGTAACTTGCTTTTCGTATTCTGTGGTTCTAACTGCAATGTAAAATTGAGCATCACCTAAACGTAACCGCACATTGTAAACGTTTTACACTGCTAAGGGTCCAGGATTATGCGACGGCTATTGTTCAGTATCGAGGCTGCAAAAATATTGTACGAGACAGCGAGCTGAGGCATCAGCAATGATAAGACGGCGTAAATGGAAGCTACAGATTAGTTCTGACTAACTGGTGGGCACCATCATATGGGACAAGTGTTTGTCACCAATGCTTAATATAACCTAACTTATGAAGCTTTCGCCTTGCCTGCCGCAGCTATAGCTAGGTGAGCTTGCCATACGAAGTCACCGAAAAAAAAAACTGCATTTGTTTCCATCAGAGGCACGATCTTACTCTTGAAGGGAGAGGTTGTCAGTCATGGAACAATATAGAGCGCATTTATACACCCGTAAGAGTGTTATGAAATTTAGAGTTTAATTCTTGGGGTTGTTGTAATCATAACGGGAGAATGCGCTTTTCCAGTTCACCTTCTTTTTCACGCATACAGTGTGAAGGATGGTGGTACTGTTGCATAAATACTTAGTGTTTTAAAGCAAGTGAAAAAATGTAGCCATTGCAAATTATTTTACAGTAATCGGAATATTGCTGTTTTTAGTGATGTACACTTCAACAACTTATGTAATGTATATTCTAGTTTAAAACAATCTAATCTTCAAACCCTTAGTGTAAGCAGCCATAAAGAACATTTTGAGGCTGTTCCATGACTTGTAGATCAAGAAAGGAATTTGGCATACAATGGTCCATGCATTTTTCACGCCCAATATTACATCCACCTACTTACGCTTCATTTGACGCAAACCGCCCAACATGTCGTGAGTGCACTGGAAGACGCCAAGGATGGCATCATAAAGCCTTGATGGGCAGGTTCTTTGGGGCTGCGGCGAATTGTCGTTGTGCGATATATAGCAAATAGTTAGTGTTTTACCCAGGACATTACGAAATATACATCTCCGCAAACTGGAAGCTGGAAGTACACATCACATTGCATCTAAACCCCAATAATTGCACAGACAGTGTGGCACGCAAGTAATTATGAGCCGTACAAGTATATATGTTTGCGCAATTAGTGAACATTTCCCTAATTCGAATTTTCTCAGCGTGACAAATTCACGATAAGCAGTGCAAGTCACATTTTCATCTTGTGAGTAAACCTAACCGAAATTGTTTTACAAACTGATGAATGTGAACGTGCTGTGCCCATGTTTTTCAGAACGTGTGCCAGAAAAACTAACGCAAGGTATTTGAAATATTTAAATAATAGCTTTGTGCAAATATTCAAAATGTTCAATACGAATTAAATACCTGCTGCTCTTTGACTCCTGCTTGTCATGGGGGAAGTAGCCCAATATTAGTTTTTTAATTATATAAGGTCGAAAGGCTTGTTACGGTCTCCAGAGAGACAAAACTTTGGATGTCACCACAGTTCTAAATGATTCTGCTAGAGTAGAGCTGCGGTTGCTGAGAAAGAGCACCAGATCTTGAGCGATTGATCGGAGCAGTTAATTTGTGAGAGGCCCACTTTTGGGCTGCGTCTATGTAAATTTATTCCTGTCTATTTCTTGACTTACCCCGGGCTTGCATTGCTTTAGAACAATGCGCGATGCTTTGTTTTATAGTTCGGCTTCAGCACACACAATGAATGTGGTAATAGGCTGTGTTTAGTTGCTACCTTGCTATCAGTGGCATTGTTCCCCTGAGGATTGAAATGAGTTTTTTTGTCATTTACAAGGAGCTAAGATGTCCGAACGTTTTGAGAACGTCATTACATGCACGTTTCAATGTATGCGGGGTGTTTCTTTTCAGCTGCGCCAAGTCTTTAAAGTTCGCCTAAAGCAGTATGCACAATTCTAACCTTCATCTAACTACTCGATAAAGTGGTACCGTTAGCATGCTCAGCAATAGTATTGTGTAAAACAAAGTGTTCGTGCCAGGTTTCTGATTTCGGTATCCGAAGCTACAGAAAATTTTCTTAGGCTGCCAGCAGTGAGATTTTAGTGAATTACCTTTTCTCATTGAAGTGTTCGCCTTCGCATCACAATGTGCCAAAAAAAAAAACCTTCGTTGCATGCCTTGAGTATGAGTGATCCTGCAGTATTCTATCATTATTGCTTTGAAATATAATTTTTGTTTCTGTCCCTCTTCTTCTTCAGACCTAGTTGCGCCTTTCGGCATTACCATGGTCTCCCTGTCACCGTCTCAAGCGGTACTCCGTTGGCAACCTCCACCGGAAGTGTTTGGCGTCCTCACTGGATATACCGTAGAGATATGCGACACCTTCGAGCAGTGTGACACCGATGAAAACGTGGCCGGTTGCTTCGAACACCACACTTCTGAAGCATGGCTCAAATTTGACACCACTGCCGACGCACCATACTGCGCGTTAGTGATCGCCAACATTCAGTGCGGTGTCACCATCATCAGCAGTCGTGCAGCCGCACTGGAAATCAGGACTGCATTGCTTGGTTAGCACAATAGACCTGTGTATTCCTGGAAGATTTTCCACCAATGGCTTTGACTATGCCCGACGCATTGTAAACTTTGTGGATTGAATAGAAACGAACAACTATTAGAGAAAAGGCGTTTCGTATTGTTGCTACACATTACGTAACTTACCGGAAACTTCACCAAGTTCCTTGAAATGTTACGAACGTGAGTATGGAATACAAACAGCTATTTGTTTGAAACACACACATACGTACGCAAGCTCTTTAACTGTGCAAATGCTAAAATCTGCGGCTGACATTTGAAGAGTGGAGTAACCATATTATATGTAAGGAAAAAGAAAAGTTAGCTTTCTTGTTTGTCTTTCGTGTTTTATTCTTCCCTAGGTTTCCAAGTTGTCAAGGGTTACTGCTGCCGCCAACATAATTATTGGCAGCCTGCTCGAGCATACTGATCGGAATATCTTATGCTGCAGAGAGAGCAGTTATCCCGGATATATACAGCTACATAGCACCGAAACACGTGAACATGTATAAGTGTCTTAGAGGTTATCTAAATCGCATTGAAAGATGGGGTATGTTATCAGCCTAATCAATCTACATACTAAATCACTGTGAATGACCAATATCGCTCTGTTGCACTAGATAACCTTACACTGCCTGTGCAGTGGAGCATGTCTGTGTCAGTGTGGCGTGCTCCATTGAAATCATAACTACTACGGAATCATCGAACGGTTGCAAGTTTGCCATATACTATGTCTTAAACAGGCACGATGTATTCAAAAACTTGGACTCGAATATGTGCTCTGCAAATATGACGCACAGTACACTTTCCGGTTCATCTTCGGAAACATGCTCCTATAATACCACAAATTGTCTGAAGTACACTACAAAACTCTGGATAGCGTATACGAACACATACCAGCACATTAAACTGCGTCGCAGCTAAAGATTTTCTTTTGCATTATTGTTCCGCGCTTTTGGCTTATTGATTATAAATTATATTATAACAAACACCTTGCGCGCTATGCAGAGGCAGGCTCTGAAAAAACTTCAGTGCCCTCACGCCTTAAAAGAAGGCTATTTCTTTTTTTTTGCATGAATATCACTTCAAAGAGTATACGTCCCCAAATACTTGACCTATAAACATCCACTGTAAATTGAGCCGGTAAATATATACCTATACATTTTTTCCTACACACTAATTGAACATATACTCCCGTGCACACTGCGTTTCGAAATGAAAAAAAAAGTTATCCGTAGGAGCCATGTTTGCATATTTTTGGTAGCGTTCCAATAAATGTAACTGAGAGAATAACTATTACGCACACTACATGTGTACATGTATGTGTAAGTGTACAGAGGTGGCTGCATGCACGTAAGCAGAGCTTGGGTACTTGTGAACACACTTGCTGACAGAGATTAAGCTACCTCTGAAGAACAGGAATGCACAAAACTTATTTTTTGCAATGAACATCGCACTGACACATGAAGAAAGTCTTATGCTAGCCTAATTCTTAGTTATTTTTCATTTATGTCAGCCTAATTTGGAACATATGTACTTTTGCACTAATTTTGATATGCGCGACGTGCAGTTCATTTTCGTGGCACAACGCATTTGGACTGGCAGGTAGGATTGATAGATTTCTTATTAATTTATTTCTGCACATCAACAGAAATTGAAGCAAAAGCGAAAACGCTATACAGCCTGACAGGCAGCATCAACCGCAGAAACCGTTTGATTGCTATTGATGTTAGGCCGACCTGCAAGACCTTGCTGAGTAGGCCCTGTGGAGGAATGACACCACCGTTCACTCGCATAAAACTGGAGTGACATTCAGCTTCTTGCAGGCTGGCAGCAATATCACCTTCACCATGCACAGCTATGCACACCTAAGAACAGGATTACAACGTGCACCTAGCTATACAGGGACACTTAAGAATTGAATCTCGCGACTGTGGATGCAAGCCGAATTTTTATCGGTGTGAAGTGCTAAAACAGCGATCATAACTTACGCGGGAGAATATTGAAGCTGATCTCATAGGAATGGCTGGCAGCATGTGCGTTAGTGCGCCATCTTTGTGCCTATCTGTACAGGAAGTAAGATTTCTTGATGAGTTTTACCCTTGCATGACAGAATTGCGCCTTTTGTGACTCATCATGGTGTAGCCTTCTATCGGTGTGATGCTTTGCGAAGTGTTTTAACGCATGTCCTGATGCTTTCTTGTCGCTATATATTTCGTGCAACCTGCCCATAAACCAGTTCAAGTCAGCGCTCTGTTCCTGTATCTCACCGGCTCGGCTTGTTTCTTCCTTTCTATGTCGCGCTGTACCAGTTTTAGAATGAAGTACCAGCTCACCCAATCTTCAAACCTAGTGAAGCCACTGTCCCTTCGCTCTTTTTTAAAATTTTTCTCGTCTCTAAATGTACTGTCTAATTTATGGTAATTCTTTGCTCTGTGTATTTATATACTAGGCACTTCACGGGCAGTCCTTAATCAAAGCAGAATTTTTACTGAAACTGATGCCGTGATGGGGTTTATATATAACGAGCCTGATACCAAAACGAGCGCTCATGGGTCATGACAAAAACAGCACTAGCATTAACTTGCAAGGGTTTATCAACCAAACCATAGAGACCTATCTATGCTCGGGCTTGAGCAGACTTTGTCGACATTGGAGACTTCTAACTCGCTACGGGTCGTCCACCATGATCGTAATTGTTACTAACCAGCAAGCGCAAACGTTTCGGAGCTTCCATGGCTGAAGAATTGCGAGCTTTAGGGTACTGCGCTGCTTCCGTTGCCTGTAAAGTAGGGATACAATCAAGTACATATTGAGAAGCTCACACAGGAAGCTTAACTAGGCCACGAGCAATCTGAATGCGAGCAACAGGATGCAGCCATGCGCGATCAGTGGTCTTCTGCAAACGCAGCGAGTCGGCAACTGCGGAAGTAAGCACTGCTGCACGTGACCGCTGCATCTCCCAAGTTGGCACATACCCAGCGGCGTCTCGTAATTGGCACAAAGGCACTGGCCCAATTTGACGCGAAAACAAAATGGCCCGCTCCCGACATCGCTTTCTAAAGTGAGTGAGGTATCCACCGAATACTAATAGAAATAAAAGAATTCATATTTTGCATTGTCCAATAGTAAATAGAGTGGCTCGCAGGTATGAAGTACTGTTTTGGTGGATCGTTAGCTATCTTTAAAGAACAAATGAAACTTAAGTGTTCGCTTTTTAGTGTCGTATGATTTAGTGTCGTATGATGCCACCAACTGAATAATCCATGCTGATTATAATCAAAAGCTAAGGAGGTAGCGAAGACACACATTGTGTAATTAAAAGCTATATTATTATTCTATTATCTTATTTCGATAGCAAGAACAGGGACCCTCAACGTGGTTTACCGCCACTACTACTTCCTTCAGCGGTGGTGTCACTTTGAGGTTCCGTATAAAGTACAAGTGCAACAAAATTTTATCGTGTCCACCCTGTCGTACGCTGCAGATACGAGGGAAAGCGTTTCTGGGTGATCCAAGAAGGATGGGGAATTTCAGCATGCAGTGTCACCGCTTGCCCCGTGTTGTGCGAGAAGTGGTGGTCAGACCGTTCATTAAAAATAAATGATGGTAAAACAGAGGCTGTCATCTTTCTCCCATGAAACAAGCAAATATTGAACCCGATACCTTTACTGGTAAATAATAGTAATATTGAATATGTTGAGGAATTTACTTCCCTGAGTGTAGCTTTGTCTTCAACTATGACGTGGGACATCCATATGAGAAACATCTGCGCCAATCTCTCCATGTTTATTTGACTTTTGTCACGCAGTAAACCCATTTAACTCATTAAAACTAAACTAAGCTTATACTACGCTTTCTGTCATTCGTACTTAAATAAGTGAATATCAAGCATTGCTCGGTCTTCAAAAGAGTACGCCAGGAATAATTGCAATTTTTGGCACGTCGTCGGCATTCGCAGGGAATGCTCTAGCTCATACGCTTTCACGTAAGCACGAAACACGAAGAATGAACAGCATTTCTTATCTACGACGGCCACACTAAGCAATATAATCATTTAATGGGCCAGTGGAGTGTGCAGGAGATCGAATCATTCTGTATCATATCGCGTGCGCAACCCGTACAAGCGGTGCATTATTTTGTACTTCGCAAACAATAGAGAACACAAAATAACTCGCGCAGCCATGTATGACAACGCTGAAGGAGAAACCATGTTCGTTAGGAGCCAGTGAAGGTGCCTGTTGTTACATTCTGTGGAGGCATGACACAAATAGAGCAGTTCGAGGACCCACGCAAAACGCAAAAGAAAAAGGAAAATCAAGCAGCGCGTTGATGCATGGGCAGCCGTTTCTAAGCACGGTGATCATACGCTGCTTGCTCTTTCAGCAGTCTCGAGTACTCGATTGCGGCACCTGCCTACGCATCAATAACACAGGACGCGAAATGCGTCAGGTTCCGTGCAGTCTTCGTGATTTTGCATAACGGAACAATCGCTGCGCCGGTTGCAAATTCGGCAGGTGTATCCGACACGCGTACCGGCTGGAAAGTGAGGAGGGCGGGCCTAAAATAAAGACGCCCAAAAGTCGTAAACGGCACTCTAATGTTGTTATCCCAGGAGTGCAGCAGGGGAAGGCATGACGCGTGCTGTAGCATAGTTTAGAAGAACATATAACAGACGCCGAGAAAAGCAAGCTTGCTGGCCGTTAAGATATTTTTGTTTAATGGAATTGTCATACATTGACGTTTCTCAGGCGTCGCAGGAAACTTCTGCAGCGAATAGAGTACACACAAACACAAGTTTCTGGGGTCTCCGTGAGCGTCGATTGCCGGGCTCTTGCATGAGCATCTTCTTCTTTGGGTAGTTGCTGGTGCAGCCGGTGACGAGGCAGTGCGACCTGGACGAATAACTTTTATACATCTCAGCCGGCAGGTGCAGTAAGAAGAGTTCTAAAACAAGCAGATGGGGCAAGAACTCGTCTGAAATATTCACCGATGATTACGGTACTCTCCCATTTGAAATTTGAGGCCAGCTCTGTACGTCTTTTCATTTCGCAGTGTACTTGCGGGCGCGTACGATGTGTCTCGTGCCGCACGTTGCAAGCGGCGCGAAGTGTGGCGCGACTACTTTGCTAATCGGGAGACCGCAAGAGGCCGAGCATCGGAGACGCGTGGGTGCGATTCACAGCAGCCGCCGCACACAGACCGCAACACATGCAGTGCTTTGTTCCTATATGACTGACGCGCACTCACCCTGGCGCCATCTCGTAGCCATCATTGCCTCAGGTCTGGTCTTGCGCGGCACTACGCATTTTTTCCAAGGATTTTACCCCAACCTCCTCCTCCGCTTTCCGCCTCGTCGTTCCGCTGCACCGTCCTCTCCCACTTTCTTTTCTGGCGTTCGCTTCGCCATCGCCTCACTTTCATCCCTCACTGCGCTCTACGTTCACTTTCATCCTTCGTTCACTCGGTTACGAGGCACGTCGAGACACAGCGACGGGCGCCTGAGATTTGCGCCTTAAAACACAATACGCGAGCACCTACTCCCAGTGCAGCCATTTTCTCCCTTGTCCCGCAGTAAACACAGGCCGCGCACGTGGCAATGTCTTGTATCCAATGTAACGGCGAGACGCCATGACGCTATGAACAATATGGTCTATATACCAGCATTCAGAGACAAACAAACGGGTGAGGCGCGCTTTTGGAAGAAGCCATCTCTAGCGAGTGACAACCACAAACGCGATGCAGCGAGCGCCATTCCCGCCGTCCCATCTCTGCGCCCCCCCCCCGTCTTCATCATAAATTTACCAAATACATGGCGGTAGCCCACCGGCGCAACAAATTCTGCTATGTGCATCACTCGTCGAAAGTTCCAGGGTAATTTCTGGAGCCTGCGTGCGCTTCAGAAAGTGTTGCACGATTCTTGTCACACATACCTTATTATTACACAAAGTGCGGTGACAATAGACGAGGAATAAAAACTGCAGTAACGTTTAAGAATCTTTCTATACAGAGAAGCTGGTTTTGTGTTGAGCAATACATTTGAACGTTTGTTAGTCATTGAAATGCTGTCATCAGAATGAATAGCAAGAACACGTGTCGATATTTTAATTTGGCTAAATACCAGAAAAGACGACAATCAAAATGTATGCGATATTTGCACTTGTTCTATAGAAGTAAAAAAATTCTAATGAAAGAAGAAAAATTAATATATAAAGTCACGAATAGTCCGTCATATTTCCCGTTACCACCGCATCGCTGCTGTCAGGCGGTTGGTCCCCTTCTATTGAGTGGAACGCGCACCGTTGTTTAGGATTGAGCGCCGCTTCACTGGGACAGTTGAACGCGGCCGCAAACCTCTTTTCGTTCGCAGCAGGCAGGTTGCACCGTAACACCAAGGGCGGGTACTTTTTGCCCGCGCTCCAATCGTACGCACTTTCCCCGCAGAACTCGAAGCAGCCGGCGATGAAGAACGACTGCTCCTGTGTGTATCCCAGAAGGCCCTTCCCCGCCGGCAGGGAGGCGAACGCGAGCCGGGCCTTCTCTGTTCCCGCTGTGTCGGCGAATGCTTCCGAGAGCGAGTTTTCGCTGTATGCTGTGTCCGCAGTGTAATCCTCCAGCTGCCGCTTCAGGCACTGTAGCCGAAAGTGGAAGTTCGAGAGCGACTGATTCGACCACCAAGTAGTGGCGTCACCGAGGGTTCCAGTCAACCTCCCGATTGTAGGGTCGAAGGCGTGCGTCAGTTCATGTCCCAAGATTTTACCGATGGCACCGTAATTCACTGCCACTGGCGCCGCCTCAGAAACCACTGGAGGTGCTATGATCGCCGTCTTAATGACCATGATGTGTAAGATCGGATGGTAGCCGGCGTTCAAAACGAATGGCTCGTACTCATAGTCATCGCGGTGAATCGTCACCGTGGGGTCGACCTTAAGAAGGCGCTTCAGCTGTTCGAGGCGCCGAAGCATAGTTGCGATCAGCCAACTAATAAATGGCTGCGACTCGTGCGGTTCCAGGTAATCGTAGAAAGATTCAAGTGCTTCGTTAGTTTGCAGGTGTTCCGGCAAGGCCACGACGCTAAGCAAGCTGTCAACATGCTCGACGGCGGCTTTGGCTGTTGATTGGTCCATCCACGATAGCTTGGCGAAGTTCTCGCGGGTGGCCAACCTCACCGCGTTCCACGTGCTCTTCGTCGCATTCACTTTTGGCTGCAGCGCCAGGCTGTCCACGAACCAACGAACAAAGGCGAATTGGGGAACCTGCATTTGAGCAACCATTCAGGCGGATGAAGTCAAACGTTTAAAGCGGTAATTCAGAGTCAATGACGAGGACTGCTTTACATACACCGGCAATGTTAAACAGAGTAATCTCGAAACGACATTAAATGCGTGGGGGAAAGAAAGCAACAAAAAGCTGAGGGCAATCATATGGGGTGAGTTCATAGCCTCGAATACAGGCTCCGACTGCCTAAACTGATTGATTATGATTTCTCAATTGTGTATCTTTAAATGCGGATCCCAATTCTCCCGCACAAAAGGCACTTTGATTCACGTAATTTTGGGTGTTTTCAACAGGGAGAATGCTTGACCGATAGTGGAACTTTATCTCTTACTTCAAGAAGAGCTGCCCGATTCTCCCAAAATTAGGACAAGAAAGTTCTCTTCCTCCTTATTACCCATCAATTTGGTGACAAATGCAGACGCACTTCTGTAGTGCAAAGTGCAAAATACAACCTATCTGAGACATTTGGCGTACGTATTACGTAGAAGCTTCTCGCATCCTTTCGTGGTAACAGCTAACCTTTTGAGGCACTTAGCTAGAGCACACGGCTTCGGCATCGCACGACATTCTCCCCGTACTTTTCTTGCCACAGTTCACGCAACATGGAACCGCCTTAAGGATGGGCTCAGCTAGAACAGGTTTTAACGTGAGTCCAAAGGAGTACAAGTACTTTCGTCTTTTTGCCATAGGCCACATCACGTCAGCGCAACTGCCTACGATGGCCCACGCTTGGTCGCTGGTGACATCACAACCCACTGATACACTTCCGCCATTCCAGTCTTGTGTAAAGCCAGGCACTCTGTATACCGTAAACTAATCTTGAGTGGCCCGAATAAGGATCAAATCGTCACGGTCATGCGACTGTTTTCGTCGTCTTGCCGCAAAAGCTACGCACAAGTTTGTTCCAGACACGCACACATTTGTGCTCCCGCAAACAAGCACGTTGGCCTTTGTGGCAACGTTTTGAGGAATCCTCTAGGATGACGCATAGCTCGCTACCTGCCAAATGGTTCGTCCTGCCTTAATCCACTCCATCCGTGGAGTCTATATAACTTAATGCCAAGCTTTCTTCGTCTACTCTACCTAAATTCACGTGATTGCCTCGCTCCCTGGCAGCACCCAGGCAGCCAGGACACCTGGCCTAACAGCTTTACTATTAGCTCAGTCGCTACCTCCAAAGACATTGTTGTACAGTCGGGGTCACCCTTGTTTAGAGCGCAGGAACGGCGGCCTGCGAGGCGCTTAGGAACCAGCCAGCTACGTCTAACGGTAGTTGCTGGGGCCAAACGTGCACAGCAGCTAATCGTATATGTCGCTGGCTGCCTTGGGAGCCGACGAAGGCCGCCGTTTCCACGTTCTACACAAGGGTGACGTGGATTATACATGTACGGGCGAAGGTATCATGAAACAACCAGTAAAAAGGCTGATACAACCGTTTTATACTCATAAAATATGCCGATAATAATTACAGTATTATTATCGTACTTTCTCGACCTTAAAATATAATATCGGCCCACAGGCATCGCACTAGCATGTCGAAGGGTTCGTGAAATGGTGAACTATGCTTGAGGATTTCTCCTATAATATTTTGTTTGCTTCAATTATTCAATATTTGTCATACCATTCTTGGCCACATCTTAAAAATGGTCGTGCCTCACCACGTACCATTCCTACATAAACATGAAGACATGAAACATAAACCTCGTTTGCTGAACGCGCATGACCAGCTGTGTTCTGCGTCACAAAAATTAGCTAGCTTACTACATAAAATTTGGAGGACGTTTAAGCTTTCAGAAATCCCTGGCTGCTTCTCAGGCTTCCCGGCGACTGCAGCTTGTGTTCCTGGAAACGCTGGCCGCGAACGCTATGCCCGAAGGTAAGCTATCTGAGCGCGCCTCTCCTACAAAGGCACACCTGAAACGGCAGGTGGAAAAGGGATATGTGTTTCAGGTCCCGCGTAATAGACCTATGTCATTTTTTCATATCTTCAAATTACACCCCGACGGTATCATGTCTGGAGGTTGTGTGTAAATCGTACTTTACGAATCTTCTCACGCTTTTTACTTTGAGAAATGGAAGTAGTTGAGTAACGCCTGTGCTTGGATTGCTTGGATTGGAGTGCGTCATACGGGATGATTTTTCTTGTACGGACAATGTCGCCACCAGGAACACTGACGGTGGATTTTCAGCGGCACGGGACCCGTAATGATGTCGTATAAGAAGGTTCATTGATAATGCCGGCTCAAACTCATTGTGTAAGCACCGTGATCTTGTACTAATATGTGCAATTATGCTTGAAAACTTTTTCACTTTCGTTACATTGATTTAGCCGTTCGCTATGTACCACATGAGGCGGACCCCTTTATTTCTTGAAGATGAAAATAAACAAAATTTTACGCCTCGCTACTGGTTGCGAAGCATTTTGTTGGACAGTTTATGAAACATCGCTTCCCGCATTTTCCAACTTGTTTGCGGGATTCATTTGAGCTTCTTTGTTCAATCCGACTTGATTTTCTTCATGCTATCATGCCAGGCTCCCATTGTCCTGCACCATCCAGGCTTTTGCGCTCCTCCTGGCGCATCAGATGTCGCGTTAAACATTTGTGAACGTATAGCGGAACCAGGGGAAAGCGGATTTTGATATCAAACCAATGCGAACTAGCAAATCTTCCTAGGAGGGCTTAGGATAGTTGAGAACAAAGAAAACGTTCTCTCGAATTACTACGTAAGAATGACCACAGAGCTCTCGATATGGTCTCCATTTTTGTATGAAACAGTGTCTCCTATGAGCGGAAACTTTTACACCGAAGCTGTTGAAAACTATGCTCCCTAGTATCGCCTCCGCGTATAGGAAAAAATCCCGAAGATGGTGAACTGCCAGGCCGACCTGCGGCGGAGGTGACGCGGGCGTTAAAGAACAAACCATACATTGGCCGATGCCGAAGATAGTGCAATACCGGGCGCAGTTAGTGCAATACCGGGCGCACTGGAGACGCAGTTCGCAATTAAAGGGCCCTTATACACAGCTTCGCTGGTCGTCCTTCTTCGCAGAGTGGAGGAGCACCGTGTTTTTCTTTTATTTTCTCCTATCCTGAAACACAATTGCGCAGTCTAAACCGCTTACTTAGAAATATGTCCGCTAAGAAATATTCTAGCTTTCGGGAATGACGGAATTTTCATCTAAATGATATAATGATGACACCGCAAGTGTTGGTAATCTTTTTTTTTGGGGGGTTCTCCTACGAATCCCTTTCAGTTGGTGCGTTGGTAACCTGGTATAGCGTAGTAACCTTTTTCACTATATAGGCAAGCTTGATAAGTTTTATTGCGGAAGTATGGCGACAGAGGTAAATCTTTCGGTTGCCGGAATATAGAGCTTTTCTTTTTTGTTTCAGATCTAGTAAGCAGTAAAGGTTTGCCGCCGCCTCTACACAAGTTATCTCGATAGCTTTTCCTACGGACACAAACCTGGCTGGTGGATTTCATGCATTCTATTCCGGAGTCCAGCTGGGCCTGAAGGTCGTTCACCGCCAGGCACTCCACCAGCAAAGGCGACACCGCGGAACGCAGACCAACGAGAATCTGCCAGCCAGCGTACAACACGATATCCGCATACCGTGACCGCTTCGCATTGTCCAGCATCGTTTTGAGAAGCAAGCCACTGCCGACGGACGTTAGGACCTCTTCCGTCTCGTCGACAGCCCGATCATGCGGCAGGTGGTTGTTGATGGCTTTAAGCCAGGCAGCTATCATGCCAGGCCCACCGGTCTCGCTGGCCAGTTCCTTGATGGTGGAGTAGAGGAACCCCTTCTTTAGGCTTGGAAGCAGTGCAACTATGGACGTGCTCAGGTCTCGGAGAACGGCGAGGATTTGCTCCGCGAACGCAATGGCCGAAACACCCTTCACCGACGGTGCCACCGCGGTGATGCATTTGGCTATGTCTGTCGGGACCTTCGGGCCTTTGAATTCCAGACTGAAAGAAAATTTGAGGCTGTAACGGTTGTAGGTCTTTAGGTTCCGCGAGAGGCGTAGCTCAACTGGAGTAGCCAAGTTGTATTCTAGTGGCATTCCCAGCAGGTACTCCATAGGGTCAAATTTTATGGGAAGCGTCAGGGAAGGCCATTCGAAGTTGAACTTTTTGAAGATCTCGAACACCACCTGCGGGCAGCATATGTACGAATCAGTGTCCTTCTCCTACCTCCCTTTCCGGGATTTATAAAGGTCAGCCAGTATCAACGGACTGCTTATAGATGTGCTGGCAGTAAATAAACTTGATATTGAAGAATTCTAGCGAATATACAGTTGTTAAAACAAATCATTAAAATTGTGCACCTTAGCTTGATTAGGATGCGGTGGTCGTTATTGCTGACGTATTCAGTGCTACTTCAACAGCTGTTCCCAAAGGTAGCATTTGGGCGTCCACTCTACCCTGTCTGATTAGACACTTCGTCACTTTCTATGCATGCTGTGTTCTTCTTCAAAATAGGTTGCAATCACTTATACAGGATGAAAAGGCAATTTTTTTTTAATATGGAGAAAGAGTGAGATCACGTGAGAATGAATGTAGTAAGTTATTCTTTCTATTGGTCAACATGCACTTCGATAAGTATATAATTCACTTTATTTGCTGGTGTCTGCTCTTAGGAAACATTATAACTTGCGAACATAGTTTTAAATGCTGGACCTGTTATTAAAGAGGTGTAAACTCACCCTAAACATAGCACTGTTTGCTGAATTTTTGGCTGCCGGAGCGGTAAATAGTGATGAAGCTATTATTTATTCGCATTTCCTAGGAAACTGGGCTGCGACAAATAGTCACCTAGCCTACTTGAGGTAATCATGTATGCTGTACATGTTTGGAGCTCTGGTAACGACGTGTTGGGAAACAGATTTAAACAAAAGCACGCTGAAACCTAAAGCGATGTGACCTACGTGGATTTCAGTGCCTGCAGAAGAGGATCCGCAATGACATGGGACGCAGTGCAGCATTTCGTACTTCACTGCCTTCCGAAAACGAAACGCAATAAAGCTCGCAACCTCTGGTTCAGCCGCGTAACGCTACAAAACCACTCAGAGACTGCAACGGCTCCATCTATGACAGCTGAATGCCTAGGGCGGCCGATATGTCCTGATATGTATTCGTTGTTGACGTGAAGCTTACCAGACAACTCACTAAAAAGTTACAGTGACGTCTTCGCGAACGCGGGCAGCGCGCAAGCGTATTGAGTGCTTAGCGCCACGGAAGCTATCGGCCCTCATCGCGCGTAGACGCCTACACTGCCCGCATCGGAAGCCGTATTCAAGACAGGGCTCGCACGGTCATGTCGTAGGCAGCAGCCGCTGAAGTAGTAGGCCCCATTGTTAACATTCGCTTACTATCTGAATTAGCATGGTGTCAACACGCAGAGGCAAACATCAACACTTCACAGTCGATGATCGCGGGCACTCGCTGCCAATGCTGGCGAGAAGAACCGCGGTAGCGACATCGCGTGATGTCACCTTCGCGCTGTCTATCGCTTCCTCGCAAACTGAGCGCTGAGAACACAGCTCACGCAAAGCTACGAGCCGTCGACCCACGTCGACAGTCCCCAAAGTTGATCGCTTTCGAGATAAAGCCTGCACGGTCACATGCACAAGCACGCATGTCGTCCCTGCAAACTTCTTAATCTCATCCGCCCACCTAACTTCCTGCCGCCCTCTGCTACACTTCTCTTCCCTTCGAATCCACTCCGTAACCCACAACGACCATCGGTTATCTTCCCTTCTCTTTACATGTCCTGCCCATACCCATTTCTTTTTCTTGGTTTCAACAAAGATGTCATTAACTCGCGTTTGTTCCCTCACTCAATCTACTCTTTTCTTATCCCTAAACGTTACACCCATCATTCTTCTTTTCTTAGCTCGTTGCATCGTCCTCAATTTAAGTAGAACCCTTTTCGTAAGCATCTAGATTTCTGCCCCGTACGTGAGTACTGGTAAGACACAGCTGTTATAAACCTTTCTCTTGAGGGATAATGGCAATCTGCTGCTCATGATCTGAGAATGCCTGCCAAACGCAAACCAGCCGATTCTTATTCTTTTGATTATATCATTCTCATGATCCGGATCCGCAGTCACTACCTGCCCTAAGTAGATGTATTCCCTTACCACTCCCAGTGCCTCGCTACCTATTGTAAATTGCTGTTCTCTTCCGAAACTGTTAAACGTTACTTTAGTTTCCTGCAGATTAAGTTTTAGACCCACTCTTCTGGTTTGCTTCTCTAGGTCAGTGAGCAGGCATTGCAATCGGTCCCCTGAGATACTAAGCAAGGCAATATCATCAGCGAATCGCAAGTGACTAAGGTATTCTCCATAACTTTCTTCCCAATTCCCAATTCCCAATTCTTCCCAATCCAGGTCTCTGTAAACACGCTGTGAATAGCATTGGAGAGATCGTATCTCCTTGCTTACGCCCATCTTTGTTGGGATATTGTTTGTTTATTTATGGAGGACTACAGTGGCTGTGGAATCACTATAGATTTCTTTCAGTATTTTTTCACACGGCTCGTGTACGCCCTGATTTCGTAATGCATCCATGACTGCTGTGGTTTCGACTGAATCAAACGCTTTCTCGTAGTCAAATGAAAGCTATATATAAGGGTTGGTTATATTCCGCACATTTCTCTATCACCTGATTGATAATGTGAATATGGTCTATTGTTCAGTAGCTTTTACGGAATCCTGCCTGCTCCTTTGGTTGACAGAAGTCTAAGGTGTTCCTGATTCTATTTGCGATTACCTTAGTAAATACTTTGTAGGGAACGGACAGTAAGCTGATTGGTCTATAATTTTGCAAACCTTCGGTGTCCCCTTTCTTATGGATTAGGAATTAGGAAGGAACAGCGCCTTGATACTGCACCCAATGACCTTGGTACACAATGACCTTGATACTGCACACAATGATGCGCACAATGATGCGCACAATGACCTAGTGATACTTCCGTGACCATGTTCAAAAGCGAAATGTCCTATCTATAACGCTTTAGCAGATGATGCATTATGGTAATTGTGCAAAGGTCTGTAATTTTCCTTATATTTGCTGATTTTTCAGTGAATAAAGATAGATGAAGTTGGCGCTTGTGCTGTGTCGTTCTCCCCACTTGTGATCGTCTTAGTTGGCGCTGTTCCTTCCTAATGCAAGCATGCACCATCTAGCCGAAATGAATGTTGTCCTGAACTATGGATTAGGATTACGTTAGCGCTCTTCCAGGGTTCCGTTACGCTCGAAGTAATGAGGCATTGCTTAAACAGGGTGGCCAGTTTTTCTAGAACAATCTTGCCACCACCCTTCAACAAATCTGATGTTACCTGATTCTCCCCAGCTACCTTCCACCTCTTCGTAGCTCCCAAGGCTTTCTTTACTTTTTTCGGCGTTACTTGAGGGATGTCAAATTCATCTAGACTATTATCTCTTCCATTATCGTTGTAGGTGCCACTGGTACTGTATAATTCTCTATAGAACTCCTCAGTCCCTTGAACTATCTTATCCATATTAGTAATGCTATTGCCGGCTTTGTCTCTTAACGCATACATCTGAATATTGCCTATGCCCAGTTTCTTCTTCACCGCTTTTAGGCTTCCTCCGTTCCTGATAGCATATTCAATTCTATCCATATTATACTTGCTTATGTCAGCTTTCTTACGCTTGTTGATTAACTTGCATATTTCTGCCGGTTCTATTCTAGCTATAGGGTTAGAGGCTTTCATACATTGGCGCTTCTTGATCAGATCTTTTGTCTCCTGCGATAGCTTACTGGCATCCTGCCTAACGGAGTTACCACCGACTTCTATTGCACACTCCTTAATGATGCCCATAAGACTGTCGGTAATATCTTCAACACTAAGGTCCTATTCCTGAGTTAAAGCCGAGTACCTGTTGTGTAGGTTGATCCGGAATTCCTGTATTTTCCCTGTTACCGTTAAGTCATTGATCGGCTTCTTGTGTACCAGTTTCTTCCGTTCCTTCCTTAAGTGTAGGCTAATTCGAATTATTACCATCCTATGGTCACTACAGCGCACCTTGCCGCGCATGCCAGGGTTAGCGCAGAGTATGAAGTTTAATTCATTCCTAGTTTCGCCATTCGGGCTCCTCCACGTCCACTTTCGGTTAACCCGCTTGCGCAAGAAGGTATTCATTAGGCGCATACTATTCTGTTCGACAAAGTCTGCTAATAACTCTCCCCTGCTATTCCTAGTGCCTATGCCA
Organism: Dermacentor albipictus; assembly: GCF_038994185.2. Classification (NCBI taxonomy): domain Eukaryota; kingdom Metazoa; phylum Arthropoda; class Arachnida; order Ixodida; family Ixodidae; genus Dermacentor; species Dermacentor albipictus. Next base: position 43,072,929 of record NC_091830.1, read on the forward strand.
TATTCTCCCACCTACTTGTCTCCATGCTGCTTCTTGCCTACCTTGGCATTGAAGTCGCCCATCAATGTAGAGTATTTGTTTTGACTTTACCCATCGCCGATTCCACGTCTTCATAGAAGCTTTCGACTTCCTTGTCATGATTACTGGATGTAGGGGCGTAGACCTGTACAACCTTTAATTTGTACCTCTTAAGTTTCACAACAAGACCTGCCGCCCTCTCGTTAATGCTATAGAATTTCCTGGATGTTACCAGCTATATTATTATTAATCAGGAATCCGACTCCTAGTTCGCGTCTCTCCGCTAAGCCCCGGTACCATAGGACGTGCCCGCTTTTTAGCACTGTATATGCTTCATTTGGTCTCCTAACTTCACTGAGCCGTATTGTATTCCATTTGCTGCCCTCTAATTGCAACGCATTACGGGCACATGCAGTGCCTAATTGAAACATAATTCTGGTTGGCAGTACGATAAATTTTGTACGAATGATATGCTAGCTATGTGAAAAAGGTCATCCAAACGGAAAACAAATACTCTGCAGGTCAGTCGAAGTGAAGTGATAAAGGAATCAATAGAAAACTGCTAACAACCGACTGCAAATTACCATAACTAAACAAGCAGATGTCAGATCTTGAAAGCCACTGTGAAACCTTGTTTCTGCGAAAATCAGAATTCCTGCTGCACGGAGAAATACCACACAGATGGCTCACTTCACACGTAGCTTAGCGCATGGACTGGCCTACGCTAGGAATGCTAATCATGCCGAAACATTTTAGTCTGCTAACACCTGCCTGATTCTCAATCCAACGGAAAAAAATAAGTGAAGCACCAGTTGCACCGGCTTAGCGGCTATGGTGATGGATTGCTAAAAACGAGGTCGCGGGATCAAATCCAGGCTAATTCGGCCTTATTTCGATGGAAGCGAAATTTAAAAAAAAAGCCGTTTCCTCTGCACTTCTGGCACACTAAGTTTCCCCTGGTGGTTAAAATTGATTTCGGAGTTCCCGTCTACGGCGAACCACATAATGAAATTGTGGTTTTGACACGTGAAACCCAGAATTCATTCATTCATCAAAACATTCCGTTAGCGCATTGCCTGAATTGTGAATAATTCGAATGCTATCGTGCCGTTATTGGTAAATTTATCAATCTTAAAACAAGATAACTTACATGGTCGCAACGACGAATTATAAGGGATATAAATTAGCACATGGATGATGACTTTTTCAAACCAGTCAGTGCCACTCGCAAGGACTTTATTGCCATCGCTATGGCAGCATCTCTGCCCTTTTCTTTGCACTGCCGAACACTTTTCCTCGGCAATCAATAGACGCTGTAATAATGACAAAGAATCCAGTTCCATATTACAGACATGACACACCTGCGACAGGAGGAATCTCCTCTCAAGCTATCCCTTAAGATAGGCTGCAATTTTCTGTCATACGCATTTCCCTTCTTGCGCTATTCTATTGACAGAACGTGCGATATGATCAACAAATGACAGTTTCAGCACACTCTACACACTTTATAGTAGTTTGTTTTAAAATAAAAACATTGCGGAAGGACATTTCACATTTTCCTCGCAATTCTTTTTTTGAGCAGCCACTGTATGCAACGGCTTTTTCTGCACATTACTGCCATCAACTGCCCATCGCCGTGTTTCAGTGCTGCAACTAACCACTTGCGCAGCTGAGAACTGTCAGTACCGCTTTCATTCGATGTAAATCCCACTAGTTATGTCCCCTTCCTCCACCCCCTTCGTTTAAGGTAATAAACTGGAACGAGAATAAGCATGTCTACTAGAATTCACCATCCTGCCTTTCACGTGATACTACTGCGTGCCAGAAGCTTAATGTGAATGGCGAGGAACAAAGGAAGGCTGGAAATTTCAAATAATTAAAAAAAAGCATCGTTTTAACTTCTTTCGAATGCATGCACTTAATTCCTTGATGAATAATCCATTGATCGTCAATACGTCATTAACGCTAGTCAAATAATTGAATAAAAATAATGACATTTCCTGCGAGTTCCCACAACTTCCCGCTAAAAGAAACGAATACAAAAACGAGCGCGCGGTTAGTCAATTGCCTCGAATTCGCATACTTAATCAAACACAACTCAGTATGAAAGCCACTGGTTTATTAATCCAAGAGGGGACGGGATGAGATCTTGGCTGTGGCGACTCCATTGCAAATGCAAAAGCTATAGCGTACCAGGCATCGTTGTCCAAGGCAATGAATCACAGGTGATCGACACTGATTAGGATTCCTTCACTATGGCCTGCCTCCAAATTATCTTGTGGATTCAACACATAAAGCCAAGTAATTTCTTGTTGCCCAATTCAAGCAGAATGCATCTTTCTTTGCAGTTTTAAAATAATTCGGAAACTGCCTATTTGGAACCATTATCCGAAGAGAGGGTTATCTTTAGACAAGAGCATTTGAGGCGAGAAGAACATGCAATGCGATGAACTCATGCGCTTTTGTTAATTCTTAAGTATTTGGTGTAAGTGGCTTGTGACTGAATCTGCATTTGAAACAGTGTTCTTACTCATGTACTACGTGGGACATAACGTCATCATTGTCTGCAGCTCTTTATCATGAACCTCGCTATGCTAATTGACGGTCGGCCACGCTCAGGCTTATCAGAAAGCACACATGCATTAGAAAACTTGCCCGAATTCGGTGTCTTAAGAGGAACCGCCGTTGGTTACTCCTATTCTTTTCTCGTGCACCCTCTAGTCACGCATTCGGAATATTAAAGCGCTGGCTTACCTTGGTGTAGTCTCTCCGCTCCACAAAAACGTTGAGACATCTCTGGTATGCGGAAACGCTTCTGCGAACTGCCTTCACATGGTGCTTGGGAGGCGACCGCTCGAGCTCTTTCAGCACGAACCCGTACACTCGGCTTTGAAGCACAAGGAGCTGACCACTACCGCTCATCCCTGGATGCACCCTGTCCAAGTTGCCGCAGACGTGCTCGTAGAAGTTGTCGCATGGGTCCACGCTGGGGTTCACGCTGGCTGCCAGCTCCTCCTCGTAGTCGAAGCACTTCGTCGGGTGGTCGCAGTAGGGGTAGGCGAGCAGCGACAGCACATCGACCAGGAGCCAGCTGACGCCGTACGCGACCCCGAGGGCGGCTACTATCGTTAGGCTCAGGGCCCCCATGGTGTGAAGCGTTTGTTCGGGTCCGGCAGGATTCCGCGCAGCTAGATGCCGATGTAAAAGCCTAGACGGTGCAAGGAAGGAAACACCCGTGGCAGGCTTCTTCTTCTTCCGCTCGAGGCAAAGTGTCTCGGGAAATAATTAAATAAAAAAGAAAGCAGACCCGAGTGCTTCCAATGGATCCAAATCATTAACTGTGGCAGCAGCGTTCCCATGGAAGACCGCAAATTAGTTTTTGAGTGCCTTGAAAAGTTCGGCGAGCCTTCTGCGGGATAACTGCGAGAAAGGGTGCAGTGTTAGTCATGTTCTTTGTGTTTCCGAGTGGGGGTAAGGTAAGTGACTACAGCTTTAATAAATATAATATCGTAAAAACGAAATGTTGAGCTTACATATATTTAAGATTCAGTGATGGTTATTAAACAAAAATTTTCCACAAACATATCATTCAAATTTTCATCCCGTTTGTGATGCACGCCACTCCTCTTCTATATCGTAGATATGTATACATATAGTGATGTTCGAAATGCAAGAAGAGGCTTCGGCCGCGTCAAAACTGAATATATCTACATATATTCTTTATTTATAGAGTAAAACTGTATTGGTCTACTGATCCTTGTGTTTCCAGATACTTATGCAGAAATGTTCACAGATCGTCGATTATAATTGACGATCACGGCATCCTGTCTTTGTGGGGAATCATCGTTCTCATACAAACTTATGCATAAGCTGATCATAAGAAAAAAATTACCCAGTGTGACCTTCCAGATAAAAGCTCCATATTTTCCCCCCTAAAGTTGCTGTGCTCAGATATTGGGCACTTGGCGGCTGTGAATAGCTTAATGAGGTTTGTAAAATTTACCTAGCGTTATTTCTGCAATGTCGTTGGTGGGGGCGCCGTTGACGCTTTCCATTTTGTTTTCCCCATACCCCTGATATTCGGTGCATCATACATGTCGGGTATGCGCCACATTTTAAGCTTATCATCATCATTCTATTTTGCATGCTTCTTTTGTGCCGTCGACGCTCCTTTCAATAGCACGACGACGAAGATGCAAACGTGAATGCTCTGTTTATTTTGCAAGATCTAAACGAATTGCATGCTATAATTCTTCTAAGTACGTAATATTCTCAGAAAATTCACAATATACCTAGATAATTCAATGTTTATAGCTGTAACAGTAGACACGATAAACACCATTTGCAAGATAATTATTTCTCACTTATTTCTTTTAAAGAAATGCTAACAGTGGCCGATCCTGGCCGATCCACCTGAGTAGGTTGCCCCATTTCACTAGCGACCAAGAATAAGAACAACACCTGTGTGACTCTTATAACGTTATTCTCGTCTTCTACAGTGCGGCTTCGTGTGGCCTCCGAGATGCATGCGAAGAAGCCGCTACCAATAACATCTCTGTGGAAAAACGATACCTTGAACTTATTCTCTACCATTGCTTTTGTACAATGGTGCAATGTACTATACCCACGATCTACGCTGTATTTCTTTAAAGCGAAGCTATATATAGCTACGTTCTGGAGAGCCTCTTTTCTGTGGACATAGACCAACATTCTTGCATACGTGGACCGATCCCAAAGATAGCGAAATGCCGGGCCGACCCATGGTGGAGGTGCAGTTCGTTAAGAGGCCCACATACAAAGCTTCGCTGGTCGCGCTTCACAGAGTGCAAGGGGACTTATTTTTTCATGTGAAACTGTAGCTCATATAAAATCCCTTTTAATTGGCAGTGCTTTCATCACTACACTATACCTCAGCGAGTACACCATGCTCAATTTGGAGTGAGCTCATGCAGAGTTCACTTCGTGGAAGGCGTGCTCATCACGATTTCCCGGTTCTCCTGCACCCGATGCTCGGGAGGTGAATGCCCCGTGCCGGACATCGATAGTAGGCGATACCCGCCGTTGTTGATTCGTGGCTTGGGCGTGGCGCTGCTATGAGCCCGAGAGAAAGAGAGAGAGAGAGAGAAGACAGGAAAGGAAGGGATGTTAACCAGACGCAAGTACGGTTTACTACCCTGCATTGGAGGAAAGGGTATGCAGATGGTGAACACGAAGCCACACGATAACAACCCTGCAGCGTCGGCTGCTTTCGATGGGAGCAGAATGCGAAAACGCCCTTGTAGGTTGCATTCAGTCGACATTATAAAAAGAAAGCCTGGTGGTAAGAATGGCGTGCATCATATTTGCGTCGTTGGTGTCATTATGACAGAGCATAGCGCCGCTCTAGTTTATTCTTGGTACGGGAACGTGAATATCTCCTGTTTTGATTTTAAAAGTTACTGCAGCTGACCTACGAAGGTTACGTTCGAGATCGATGGTTAATGAGTTCTAATAATTAACTACTTCGTACTAACACGATCACTATTATAGCGGTGCAAAAATGAAATACCCTGCCCTGTACTTCAAGGCAATTTGTTTGAAAGGGTTAACAGTCCGCTTCATATAACAGTTATCTTCCTTTAGGCGCATCCTTCTTTTCTTTTCAAGTGTCATGTTGCGATAATGACTCGCGCAGTACTTATACGACCTAAATTTGTGCGACACCGCCTGAAGTGCGTGCATGTTACGCAGGAACTTCCGCCGGGCTGAATGCATTTGCTTATTGTAGTAGCGTGTGACAACTGAGGAGCCGTAGTCCAGGAACAACAGTAGCCGGTGCAGAACAAGGAGTCAGCGTTTATTCTTTTGACGCCCTTTTTATTGGTAGCGGTTGCTTATCCGCTGCTGATATCAGTGCCCGTGATGACGAATTGGCACGGCGTGTACTTGACGTTAATTCATGACACTTCTAAGGAACACGGAGCCGTCATAAACAGGGAATATGGGAAGCAGAAGTGCTCATCAAGCGGAGCCAATACCGAAAAAAAAAAAGAGCGGGGTGGCGATTGGAGTAGCTCGTGCAAGAAAGGAATATAAATGCGTGCATTTTGTGCAGGAACATAGCAAAATAAATAAACGCACCGAAATAAATGCCCGAACACTAGGGGCCGAAGGAGAAACCGTTAAAAATGTCACGCGTAACGATGTAAGTAGCGACAACAGCACCCCATATCTTTCACGTTCTGCTGCTACTTGTTTATTTGGCGTTTCGCAAGGCTTACGTAAATTTTCTTTCTTTCCACGCACGGTGACGATTGTGTGTTACGGCGTGATGAGACTCATTGAGACCACCTAAGGGTTAGAATGTGATTCGCCATGTTTTGCACTTGGCGGGGAACACTAAACCGAAACCAAATTTTTGAGAGCGTTGTAACGTGATTTTCTAAGAGCCAAGCTTTCCCGGTTTTCCATTACCCAAACAAAAATTCTTTTGTAAACATGCATGAACCGACTATGATCTCGGTACCTTCCGAACACCCTATTGCTACGGTCACAAATAATGAAAAAAAAAAACGAAAAACAACTAAACAGAAACTTTCCTAAGCAAAGCGTACCAGTCGAACAGCTCCAAAGCATACGAAACCGGTATTGTCCATATCGCTTGTGGTACTAGCACTACAATAGGCTCCAGTTGTCTGGTGTCCTTGTCATGTATGTGCTATAAAATATGTTCAGGTTGTGCAGAAGGCAGTGTGCTTTGTACGCCGCATACGGCCCATCCTTTTACTGACCTATGCTTTTTCATCCTATAAACGCCGCTAAGCACTCCCAATAGTTTTTTAAAAATTTTTGACCAATATATTGCTTGTTGGTGCAGGCTTTTATTCCATACTATGTTTCATTGCCTACTGCGTAAGTTATAGCTAATAGCCTTATATACGCACAGAAGCAGATGGCCGCCATTAAAATTGCTACGGTGGTCATTCCGCATGATAGTTTGCACATCTTTAGTGGTTAGTGCCTGGGCGCTCCAGTGTTAGTAGATATTTCACAGCCTGCTATTTCTCTTATTACGAACGTCACGCACCGAACGCCCGCTTGCAATTTGTTTGCCACTTAGTACTTCGAACGATCGCCACATTTTCTCCCAGTAAGAATTGAATTTGACCAGCACTTCTGCTTGACTTAATCCGAAATATTTGATTTCTCCATGCACCCTGGCAGCAGTTTCTGTTTTCAACCCCACGTTTGCTCTTATTTTCGCAGCACCTCAATATCTTGTATACGGGCGCAGGCGATTAGGTGTTGTACCGCGTAAATAAACCTCGGATAACGAGCCACCTCTTTGAAAAATATTTCGGTACGTTTGGTCCATGATACACCATAATGAAACTGAATATTTCTTTCCCATTTCTTTCGCATTTTCTAAGCTTGTCTCCTAGCCAAACACTGGCCCTGGTTACTGCTGGTTACTTGCACTACTGGTTACTTGCAAAGACGTAGGTGGTTTCAAGTATGGTCATTGGAATAAAAATATGGTTTCCAATGGAGGCTGTCGAGGTGGTTGTAAAGGGAAGCTCTTAACAACTATAACGATTACCTATTCCGATATACGCCTAAATTGCTGACGGGGTGACATTCACATGCACTTGCTTTAATTATAAGCCTAAGACTTTTCAACGCCCTCCGTCTTGGCTTGCGCCTCTACTTCGGGCTCCTACAGAGAGTGGACCAGAGAGAAGAGGAATCCGCCCCGCCTCGTATGCACGTTACTTTTCAGGAGTGCTCACTGTACGGGGCCTTCTCCCCATAGCACTGTCACAACCCAAATCACTTTCAGGGTGGGGTCTTCTTTTACACACGAAACTGCAGTTACGTTACGCCCAGCATCATAGGTTAGAGTCCAGCCGCCATTGCAACGGTATCTTGTGAAGCAGTACTCTTTACCGGGAAACGTATGCGGAAGATCTACGTGCTCCGCATCAATTATGCGGTTTGGATGCTTGCTTTGATCTTGTTCTTCATTGAAACTCATGCTGCTCTGTATGTTGTATGTGTGATTCTAAAGAAAAAAAATGCGTGCGCTGTTCACTTCACATTGCTGAGTTCTTGTAGCCTCTGCCTTACGGGGGTATGAGCCATTGCGTTTGGGCGCATGAGCTATATACATGATAATAGTTTTCTTTCGACGCTTAGCCCCGAAAGAAATCCTGGAACCTGGCCGTATGCAGTTTCGCTGCAAAAAAACCACTATTGTCACTGCAGTCCCTAACAGCATAATTCCGTGGTTCCTTGATAATTACTTCATCAATGGTCGTTCAAAAACAAGCTATCTACCCATCATAACATCGGTGCCTTCTTAAGAGGCAACTTGCCTTGCTAACAACACATTAGCAAGACCACTACCAAAGCATAAAAAAATAGTTATTATATAAAGATTACCACTATATAGATTACCACTCGAGCAGCTCCGAAAGACAATAAGTGGCTCTTTTGTATAACGCATGTTCAGCCGTACGTAGGATATGCATTATCTGTCTAGTGTCCTTAATCTCAGTGTACAATAAAACAAGTGGAGGAAGTTTGTACAGCTGTGCGCTACATATGCTACTAATGCTTAAATTTTATTCTCAATGGTCCGGCTTGAAATGTTCCCCTCAATGCATTTATTGCAACAAACCTGAAACTATGCAGCATATCTTTTTATAGTAGTTTCGGCGTGCACAGAAAACTACTTTTAGAAGTCAACTTCAATTGGTCCTTAACCTTCCTATGATACTCTCCCTTCGGGCGACGGCACAAGGACACAGGAATAGGAAGGTATGTGATGCAATATTTAATTTTGTACGTTAGAAAAAAAGACTGCCATGCTAATTTTTTCGTTTTATTTTCCTCAATACGAAAACAAAATATGTATTTCAAATTTAAAAAGGAGAGAGCCTGAAAATTAGTTATTACCTCTGAGCATTAATTTGTAATCAAGATTAAATTGCAAAATCACATTTAGGTTCATCCTTCACTTCTTACCTACATCAGCCCATGTCAGGTCCGATCCCCTTTAGTGGGTGCAGCCATATCAGTAGGCTCGAAACCAAACCAAACCAAGCCTAAAATACGGGCGACACATTGCCATCCTCTCCTCTGCTACCTTTATGACGTTGCACCGCATGTGCCCGTCATAACTAAAAATGTTTTGCACAATATGATAGCCTCTTTGCGTTGGCTTTTATAGAGAGAATACTTAGCACTTATGGGCCGTACATCAGGCCCAGGGTGCGCTCGAAAAGCACAAGCCTCGTGACCTACTACAAACGGGCCCAACGGGGCTAATGCAGAGTAGAGTATAACCCCGGGTCGACGCTTGGCCAGCGTCACGACTCGTTAAATCGTCGTTTGCCGGCACTTTAACTTTAATAAAGTTATAAAGGATAATAAAGGATATAATAAAGGATAGGAATAACTTTAATAAAGTTATTCCTATCCTATCCTTAGCACTTGCTAAACGGTCTTGGACAGCACTTAGCATGTTAAAGCAATTCTACACTCGGCCACGTTTTTTTTTCTTGTTATGACCTATGCAATTTCTTACCTAGTTATATTAGTTGCTTTAAGCCGAAACGTTTATCGCACTTGATGAAATTCCAACTTCCTAACATTTTTTCCAATTCTATATAAGTTTCTAACCTTGTTGGTATCGAGATGTCTAGACTCTTTCAAATGAACCTTAGATTTTTTTTCATCCTTTCTTCGATAGCCACATGTCCAACAGCTTTTTCATGGTTACAGTATATATAGAAAAGCTTCGAGACGTAACCGACATATTTCGACATTAGTCGCTTTTTGTCGGCTTCCACGTAGAAGCAATTGGTTGTGGCGAATTCTGTCGTACGAACGTTACATGCAATGTATCTTACAAAATAAAACAAAAATAATCAGATTGGAAAGAGCTTAGAGTGAGAATATTACGATATCGCCTTAAACATCAATCTCCGCTGGATTTAGATATCCATCGCAAGGTTAATTGCTGTTCATTCCAATCAATGGAATGTGCACCGTTCCTCGGGGTTCATCGCCGATCCTTTAGGGCAGCTGAACGCGGCCGCAAACTCCTTCTCGTTTCGGGCTGGTATGTTGCACCGCAGCGCGTCGGCCGGGTACAGTGATTTCTTGCTCCACTCGTAACCGCCCACCGCGCAAAACTCGAAACATCCGGCGATATAGAACAACTGTTCCTGGGTGTATCCCAGGATGCCCTTTTGCGCCGGCAGGGAGGAGTAGGCTAGCCGGGCCTTCTCGGTTCCCCCTGCGTCGGCGAACGTTTCAGAGAGCACGTTCTTGCCGTGCACCTCATCGTCAGTGAAATTTTGTAGCTGTTTCCTCACGCACTCGAGGCGGCTGCTGAAATTGCCGAAGGACTCCATCGACCACGGCATGGTGGCAAGGCCGTTCCTAGTGAGGTTGCTGAACAACGGATCGAAGGCGTGCGTAAGTTCGTGCCCCAGAATTTTGCCGATGGCTCCGTAGTGAACGGCCGATTGCACCGCCTGTGGCGCGAACGGCGGGGCCATGATCGCCGGCATGAGGGCCATGACGTGCATTATGGGCACGTAAAACGCGTTCACCTCATACGCGCTGTAACGAAAGTCATCGTGGTAAACGCTCACTGCGGATTGCTTGAAAAATCGCTTCTGCTCGTCGTGGCGTCGCTGCTTTGTTTTGAGCAGCCACTGAATGAACGGCTGCGTGATATTCGGATGCAGAAAACCGTAGTGTGCATCAAGGGCCTCATTGATTTGGAGGTGTTCCGGAAAAGGAAGGATTGTGACCAGGCTGTCGACGTGCTCGACTGCGCCTTCGGCTGTGGACTTGTCCATCCACGAGAGATTGGCGAAGTTCTCTCGCGTGGCCTTCTTCACGGCGTTCCACGCGTTCTTCGTGTAATTGACATTGGGGTGCAGCTCCAGGCTGTCGACGAAGAACCGACCGATTGCGAATGGCGCCACCTGTGTGTCATAAATTCACTAAGGTGAGCGAGTTACTTAAACCGTTAAACACGCTAACATAGGTTCATGCAAAATGGAGGCTTGGCATTGAAAACAAATCATGGTTTAAATTCCTGTATAAGGACACCTGCGATGGCAATCAGTTACGATATTGGACCTATTACGTAGCAAACCAATGGCTAGTGGCAAACAGGCCTTGCGCTCGAACGAAAACCATAGATGCCGTCCACTAAAATACTATAAGTGACCGCGTCTGCATAGTTGCAGGTCCCTTAAAAACACAAGCGAATTTTGCATGACTTTCAATTTTTAGCGTGTGCTCCTGTGATTTTGCTTTACAAATCACAACACAAACAATGCCCAAGTATTTGTGTGCAACAACGCATAGATTTAGAAGCCATAAAAAATTGGCAAGGACAGCAAATATGTTTAGCTGTCCCGACCTCTAACGCAGTAGACTAACAATGTGAGTGCCAAACCACAAAACATACACGCCATGGTAAATTGGTTTGCATTTGAACGACTGATGTTGAAAACTGCTTGCGAATTTCGAGCAGCTTGTACAACGCCAACTTAGGCGTATGTAATTCTGAAAAAAAAACGCAATCGAAAATGATGCCGCTTTATAAGATCAACGATTTTACGATGTCTGCCTAGATGTGAACGAGAGCCGGGGTAGCATGAGCTGAAATGCGTGAGGCTAAGTGCTTAGGCTAAGTACGAAATGTGGCAGCCCGATGTGAGTGAGACCACCGCTTCTGGTAAAAATAGACCAATTGAAAGAAAGGTGACCTTGCCATCCGCTTCGGAGCTCCAGGCCAAGGGCGAGACTACTGACTGAGATGTTCACTGCCACGCAATCGATTCATTAGACAGTTTTAGTTTAGCCTACGTCACTATAGCGTACGCTACACGCTATGATATAGCGTACGCTAAGCAGCGCACGTTTTCTACAGTTTTAGTTGGCCGGTGGTATTTCGGATCTCAGAGGCCATATGCCGTCGTTGCGGCTATTTCGCACCTGTAGCGATAGGTGGCGCTGACATCTCGAACGTTTCTTTCGTTAGGCTTCGACTCGTTCGAAACGAGAAGCGATCTGGAAAACACCACGAGGTTATCCATAACTCTGTCGTCGGCCTGAGACTAAGCGAAAGCCGTTTACACAGTCATTTGCTACGAACGAAGTGCATTTTACAAAAACAACGCCAAATTCAATTCGAAGCGGGCAGCCGGGACCGCCGCCATGTTTCCCGCAAACTCCGCAAACCCCGCAAAAACGCTAACGCTAACTCGTTTGCGTTGCGTACGCCCGCTATACCGGCTATTTCGTTTAGCGTTCAGCGCATGCGCAGTGGCGACCCGCTATTTTTTAGCGTAAGCAATGGTATAGCGTACGCTATACTAAAACTGTCTATTGACTGCGGGTTTTCGCGAAGCCCTAGGGATAATTCGGGATCCCCTTTAATGTATCACGCATGCTGTCGTCCCGGCTACTCGTGGTTTGAAACGTTTGAAAGTTTCATCGAGCCACCACAACGAACCCTGTGGTGAAAACGTGTAGTTTGAACAGGTGCATAAGTGCGACACTGAAATTACGTAATGACGCATGTCTGGCATTGTACCCGTCACAGTCCTGTTGTGAAACGTTTAGAGAAACAGACATAAGATGTATTGAATAACTTTGGCGCTTCTGGCTTCACTTTGTTCGAGCGCGAATATGTCTTGAGATATTCGTTCCGTGCTTTGTCTGTGGCGAACCACCGTATCACCTCAAAGAAGGGGTAAGGCGTGGGGACATGGAGACAAGAGAAGTGAACAACACGTCCACTTGCGTCCATGTCTGCACGCCTTACCCCTTCTTTGCATTATGTATCTTTACCAACTAGCTCGGCTTTCTCTCGTTCTAAGAACCTTATTTCTACCTTGGATTGGCGTGGAATAAGGCAGCATACACCAAGATATATGTTTGCCTCCATATTGCATTATATACTCGACCATCGCAAATTGTTTTAATAAATACTCTGTGATGACTCTCTAATCCAGGCTACATGCCAGAGCTCCTCCGTACACAATGGTACCTTATGCATAAGTGATAGTTGGGACAATGGTGCTGGCCTTCATCAAGAAGAACCGTTAGTTCTTGCATAGTTGTAATTTCGTAAATTTCTTCTTTACGCACTGCAATTATATTTTTGCTGCTTGTTGAAAAATATGCGTATCAACATCAATACACAAGTTCTTGCCTTCTGACCTATGTTCTGAAATGTACAGTACGAGTTGGATGAGCAAAATCTCATTCGTATATATTTTGAAGTATATTTGTTGCTGTTTTCGATGTACCTATGGCACTCAGAAGCTGAAGCACAAATAAATTGCCCTACCTTACTTTTCTAAATATGGTTTGCGTCGTATTTCTTTTGACAGGGCCAAGAACATGGGAGATAATAAGATTATCTACATCAATATACAATTTCTTGCCTTCTGACCTATGCTCTGAAATGTACAGTACGAGTTGGATAAGCAATATCTCAATGGAATATCTCTTCGAGTATATTTGTTGTTGTTTTCGTTAATCCTACGGCGCTCAGAAGCTGAAGGAGAAATGAAATTGTCCTAACATACTTTTCTAAATATGGTTTGCGTCGTATTTCCTTTCACAGTGCATAGAACACGCGAGAGTTGTCGAAATAGTCTGGGTCGCAAAAAACGCCTGCAAAAGCTGGGCGTGAAATTGTGCACAACAGTGAACGTGATCAGAATCTAACCTCGCTTGTGGGTTGCTTCACGCGTTACAAGATATCAGGCGAATGTGGTATTGCGCTTGTTTCTTTCATTACTCTTTCATTCGAGCATCCATTTTCATTATTGCTTTGTGACACTGCAGGCCACATGCCAAACCACGCTGGTGCCAACTTTCGTGGTCGCTGGTGTTGGCGGTTAATAAAATGCGTGCTAAGTGAGTCGGGCCCGCAATATTGCAAAACGAAAAGAACTGAACAACGTAATTGTCTTTGCGAAGCGTAATCATTGCGAGAAATCTTTTTTCTTGGCTAGGAGCGGCTATCGTCAACAGATGGATGAATAATTGAGTATTCAGTTGTAATTAAAAACGCGAATTCGAAACGCCGGCAAAGTTTTTTTAGCCTCACACTTGTAAGGACGATTGAAGGATCAAGATAGTCTACATGGTAGCCTGGAGTGACACAACGAATTTGTTAATGCTATTGTCGTTATGCAAGCAGAAATGAGTTATACGGTTTGTCGGCAGTTGCAAAGGGCTATTGACCAACGGGTAGGCTGAATAATCTGCCTCGCTACTTTTACAGTTACGATTGGTACAAATTTGGGAAACTCGAAGCTAAGTGATTCACTGCGATAGCAAACCGGCCCTTATTGGTTGTCATATACAAGTAGGCACAGAAGTACCATGGTGCCATGGTAAATTTTCACACACTTTTCTTAGCTTTGCTCGAATGAGTACTTAACTGTTCAGAGAGCTCCAGGTCAAATCTTAAAATGCGTGAAACGCAGCAACCAACAGTACCATTATCGCACTCGACGCTATATTCTTTTTACATTTAAAACGCCTTTCGAACGCGTCGCCAATATAACGTTGATATGGGTGGTGCCCACGTACGTATGGTGGGCTCCGACATTCTCAGTATGTGATAACAGCTCTCAATTGCACCGTGCATGTGACGTCAAAAGTTCCAGACTACGTAGCAAAATAAATGTACAATTAAGGAGAAGTTTAACCATGGCCAATGAAACAGTACGTAACCATATTGGCCCACAGCGACTTACCGCTCGTACGGTACTACAATACTACTGTGCAGACTGGAAAATTCAACAATAAACAGGTGGCGCTGCTAAACTTCCGAGACGTAAAGCCTTTTCTCAGATGGCATGTTTCCGATCGACTGCACCAAGTAGTACGACAACAAACTCTACGTTCACATACCTCATTTATGTAGTCCAAGCACAGAAGCTTGGAGCTGCGACGGTACCTGGAAGACGACTTCCACATACAGTGCGACAGCGAACGCGACAGTGCCGCACGCAGATCGACGACAATGTTCCAGCCTGCGTACAGGACGAGATCAGCGTAGCCGGAACGCTTCGTGTTGTCGAGCATCATTTTGAGATGCAAGCCGCTGTCTTTTACCGTCAGCACATGCTGGCTCTTGCCGACAGCCTGATCACGGGGCAGGCGTTTGTTGATGGCCTTGAGCCAGGCTTCCGCGCTGCTGTGCCCGGTGGTATCGTTCGCGAGCGTCTCGATGGTAGCGTGGACGAGGGCCTCCCGTCCAGGGAGAGACAGGGCGTTTTTCGAAGTCAGAAAGTCCAAGAAAACGGAGTGGATTCGTTTGGCAAATGTCGAGGCCGAATCGTTTGTCATAGCTGGCGCCACGTCCCAGATGCAGTCGGCTATGACGTCTGTGTCGATCGTGTAGTTTTCGATCTGCGATGGGATTTGAAAAAGCAGGCCATACCGCTTGTCGCGTTTTACGTCCGGCGTGAAACTAAGCAGTACGGGCGTCGCGAGGTTGTACTCGAGCGACATGCCCAGTAGGTACTCCATCAGGTCGAATTCGCTGGGAAGTGTCCAGGAAGGCCACTGGATGTTGAACTTCTCGAATACGTCAAACAGAACCTGCGCAGATCAAGTGAGTGAGTCAGTTGCCGGTGTCCATGTCTCTGTGTCAGTGACTCAGAAAACTGAGCTGTGGCTTACGCGGCAAAACCGGCTAGAATGGAGACGAAGATAGAAATACGTGTGCGCTATGTTCCATCACCTCCTTCCCTCTCCGCTGTGCAGCGTGAGCTTCAACGCTTACAATAAAACGACTGCCCTTGATTAAACCACTTTTGGCCATCAAAGTTAGCTGGTACCGACGGACCGCTGTGAAAATAATCGTAGAATATTTCAGTTGTATTGCGGGATATAGCTGAATATACGCGGGGTAACATAGTATAGCCTGTATAAGATCCGTGTGATGGCGCGGTGTCGACAAGTGTTACAGATTTATGTTTTGTCACGACGAAGCCAACACCAAGTTCTCGAACTTCAGCTTTCTGAGCCCACTCTGACTCGAGGCTTTCTTACCCGCGATAGAGAGTAGCCGCCCCGTGTACTATTACTACCAGGCTGACATCTGTGCGTTCTCTCGATATATTATGATCTGTGTGTCTGTTCTTCTAAAGACGCTTTGTCGGTATGAATGATAGACTCGAAACATTCACCCTGAGGACTAAGATATTCCGTGTGTGGAATTGATCGGAAAGATAGAACAAGGGTTGGTAGTTTGTAAGTGCTGTTTACGATTGGGCTGCCAACTAACATTGTGGCAAGGTGCTGCCAATGAAGAAAGCAAAGTGCTGAATGTACGGCGGCTAGATTGGTAGGTACGCCGACCTGCATTGTTCAATGCTTCTCCGCGTCACGACACCAGGATTGGCTCAGCGGTCCGCGGAGTGCAGCGAAGCGCTCGTCACCTGCTACTGAGTTTGTTGCTACTGCGCACCTGTTATACTTAAAGTATATGATTTTCACGGTAAGTTACAAAGGAAATGGTTCAGAAATGTTTAATGTATCTTTGCTGCAATAAGTAATCTTGAAAAGGGGCCATTGAAATGCCCTGTAAACGCACTGATGGCCTGAAGCTGTGCCCTCGCAATCGCGGTAGTTCTCCCGAGTTACCGCAATTTACATAGAAGTTTGGAGAACGAAACGGATACCGTGCGTGATGTTTCTGAATGCGAAATGTTTCAGCCTTCGAGAAACGATTAATGTGTTCCTGCACAGAAGAAAACTAGAGGGAGGGGCACCACTTACGTTACGTCGAATTTAAAGTTCGGCCACAGATGTGCACGACACCGGCAATAATATCGCGGATTTTGATACCGCGAAACCTGGCAATTTCCGAGAAACGTGAGTTTAAAACATTTTCATGCTGAGGAGATGTTTCAAGCAAATTGGTCGTGTTCGAGAGCCATTTCCAGAGGCATTTGTTTGAGCGCATTGTGCAGATTCCGACGCAGCACTTCTGTCAAATGAGTGACCCTGTTCTTTAGATGCTACCAGACGTTCAAACCGAATAAAACTCCATAAAAAATAAGCAAGACTTCGACGGGATGCCGGTCACCAAAAGAATTCCATCAAGACAATCGTGAAAACTTGCGGAAACGCTTCAAGCAAACACGACGCGAGTGAGAATAACGCGTGCAAAACAAACCAAATATCAACATTTGTACACTGGCGAAGAAGGGAAGCTGCTAAAAGACGGTCTACAAATTGATTCTGCACGAGAGCCTTGGAGGCGTTTTAGCAAGTACCACAACAAATATCAGCAACCACATAGCAGAATAAAGTTAACATTTTGCAACGTTCACCTCACGCAGTCGGTTGCATCCACATGCAAACAACTGCGCGTACGTGGACGGCAATTAGCAGATTTTTCGTACCTTTTCCAGCTGAAGCCTTCTCGACTGGTCGCTTGTGAACAGCACAAAGTTTAACCTATGAACAGCATCATCGAGCTAATCCTTTGCTCCCCTCAACTTCCTTCTGACGAGCAGGAACATGGCTCTTGAGCGTACTCCACAAAAGAAAAAGAAGTCCTTACGCTACGCTACATATATTGTGGGCGCTGTGATACAGTGCGCTGTTTCGTTTAAGCCTATAGTTTGCTGTAACAGCTTAACGCTGCTGGTTTACACGTGTGGCCTAAGAATTACCCTACTACATTCAAGTATACGTATACGACTATCAAGAGTCCAAACGATTATTGTGCGTGATACAATTACGCTGCTGCTTTCTTCATATACCGTACTGTTAATACATGATTGAACAAGGTAAGAAAAAAATTTTTTAGCAAATATAAAGTGATTTCTATCTGCAAGAAACAAGGTTGTTGATTTAAATTGCATTCGTATGGAACTGGACACAACCTATTAAAGATCTCATGTATTAGCACCCATACACCCAGAGAAATAAAGTCAGCGAACTTAGTGATGCTAAACTCAGCTATTGGCTATTCGGAAAGCCATGCGCGTGCACTATTTGCTGTATGGTAGTAACGCGCGGTCACTCAAACTGTGCACCATGATACCAGTGGTCGTGCTTTCTTAGTTGGGTTTCATTGGGCTGAAGATGCGTTCTTGTTGTCGTTCTAATCGTGTACGGAACCCTTGTGTTATCTTACGACGTAGGGCTTCGTACTTTTATTGCGATAGCAATTACATGGACACTCCAGGCGCATTTCTGCCGTCGCCATCGCCGCCGGCGTTGCCGTCAGATTCCGGTATGAGTGAAAACGTGTAAGGTTGAGCCGACGAACGTGGTCCAATGTTGCGTGGACGAGCGAGGAACGCGGCCCTGATGCGTGCCGTCTCCTGTGTCGTGCGAGGCACAGGCATGAGGCTAGGGAGAAGAGGCTCTCTTCCCTGGCGGCTGCTGCGATGCATCGTTGTCCTCCTTGCCCGCCGTTCTGTACCCAGTGGAGATAACCGCGGCCTCTTCTCTGGCATTGGCGACGCGAATCGCGGACGCTATAGGGACGCTTTGCCGGCGCTCATGTCTCTCGAAACCGATTCCCAACGTGGCTAGAGTGCACCCAGGCGCGGGCATCATCGTCAAGGCGATCTGCAATGTTTAAAGATTGCGCGTAGTGCCGGTAGCTTCGTATGCGCTGTGCTTTCGACGTTTCGTTCGTGCGAAAGCGAGACTTCCATGACATTCGGGCGCAGCTGCGAATTTTTTTTTCAGAACAACAGAAGGTGCGCACGGGCTTTGCGATGGCTCGATGGCGTAGCCGCGCAGCATTTCGTCGACTAGTTGCCTTGAAGCTTCACGTTATCGCGCCGAAACTCGGTAAGGGCTATGGTGGAGTGGTCAAGCACACCCTTCGCTGATGCGATGCTTTGCAACTGGTCCTTGTCGAATCTACGATGACGTTGAGAAGCAGTCTTTGTATCGTCGGACAAGACTTCTGAGCTGTTGCAGCTTACTCATGGGGAGACTTCGATTTATGTGGAAATGTGGTGCGGGAACTGTGGTCATGGGTGTGGAAGCGGCCGAATCCCAGAGGAGAAATGCATCAGTGCCTTCTACAATACCCTCGATGTATGCGATCGTCTTGCCTTTGTTGATGTGCTTGAACTCCTGGTTGACGTTTGTCGGCATCACTCTCGCTTTCCCTCTGTGCAGTCAAACGATCCCTCTTGCGACGCAAATTTCACAGTGGAGCAGTAGACGTTGGTCACCCTCGATGACGCCTTGTACGTCTGCGGGTATGTCGCTGCCGGCGGAAATGGCAATGCTGGAGAGACGCGGCCCACTGGCTTGGTCCTCAAGTACACTGAAGACATGGTGACTACGAGCTCCTCCGGTGGTATTGCTTGATCTTCGAATAATCGACGCTGACTTCTGCTCAATGATTGCGCCGTATGGGTTCAGCAAGCCCATGCCGAGAATGACGTCTAGTGAGCATTGTTGAATATAAAAGGTGGCAGGGTAGGTTCGATTATGAGCAGTAATTCTAGCCTTGCAGTTTCCAGCTGACGATGTTAGGCGTCCTCCATCTGTCTAAATTTGAGGGCGTTCTCATGCAGTCCTCATTGCGTGGCAATAGGGCCAATTATCACAGAATACTCGGCTCCTGCGTCCAGTAAGGTGGTAATTAATTGGTAATTGAGAAGCACGGCGAGGTCGGTTGTTCCCTTGCGTTGCAGTGAGGTGTCGGAAATGGATCACGATTGCGTCGTGTAGACCTGTGGCTGGAACGTAGCATCGTCAGGTCTACTTTTGTCGGCGTATTCATTGCTTCTAGGCTTCGTCGGTATGGCGGCGTCTCGTTGAAACATCGTCGAGGTAGTTTTTTCGGCGTATTCGTCGGTGGCGGAGGATATTTGTCAGTTCGGCGAACAGGAACCACCCGTCCATCAGCTGCTGCTTGTAGTTTGGATACGGGCTATCGGACCGGCCCCGTGTGGTCGGCGTTGCAGCGACCGGTAGCGACACGGTAGCAGCGAACGGGGCGGTCATCAAGAGCTCCACTGAGTGACCTCGAGGTAACAGGCAATATCGCAATTGCGGTGCTGCGGGGTCTTGGCGCAGCCGCGGAGGAAGACCATGGCCCCGGGCGACGGCGGCGTATGTCATCGCTTCTGGCTGTGGTTCGTTCTGGCTGGGTGCAACTTAGGAACTCCAAGTGATCGCTGTAGTTCTGCCTTGACCATTTCAGTGACCGGAGAAACCTGAGATTGCAACGAAGGTAAGATCTTGCGCAGTTCCACGCGCATAACAGCCCCGGCAGCCTCTTGGAAGACGTCGGAGCCCAGTGCCCCGATGGCGCACTGCGGCGTGAGCACTTGCCGGTTATATTGCGTGGTGTGCAGTTCCAGAGTTTTCTCAATCACCGATGCCTCTGTCGAAATATTAAGCCATGACCTTCTGCAGGTTGCGAATCATTTCGGCGAAAAGTTGTTGTTTGAGCCACGCTTCAGGAAGCGGACCTTTATTGAGCTCAGTAATCATATGGACTCTCCAGGCGCTTTTATGCCGTCAGCGTTGCCGTCGCTGCGAGGTTCGGCATAAAGTCCAAGGACGCTAAAGCCGTCGAAGCGCGCCGTAGGCTGTGTGTACGAGTGAAGGCTTGAGAGGGTGAGCCGGCGAACGCGGTTCAATCTTGCGTGCGCGAGCGAGGAACTCGGGCCTGAAGCGCGCCGTCGCCTGTCGCGCGTGAGGCAGTGTGTTCCGGAAAGGCAGGGGAGGGGGGGTGGTGTTGTCCTCCGGTGGTTGCTAGGGTGCCTCGATGTGCCCCTCACTCGCGGCTTCCTTCAGAGTGTAGACAACCGTGGCGTCTTCTACGGAAATGGACACGCGAATGGTCGACACCGTAGGCACGCATTGCCGGAGATCACGTGGCTGCGACGTGGCCAAATTGCTCGCCCGGACGGGCCACATCTTCAAAGCGATCTACGGTGTTTGCACAGTGCGCGTAATGCCGCTACCTTCGTACGCGCTGTGCTTTCGACGTTTCATTCGTGTTCAAGCGAAAGATGGATGAAGGCAAATTCACTTGCTGCTGCCGCGATTCTTCACTCTAGCATTTTGACCGCGAGTTTCCGCGCTCATCGTTATAGACGAACTAATTCGCGTGCCACCATATGGTGGTAGGGTGTAGACACTAGCGATGAGGGGTCACACTGTTCTGTAATACAGCGGTAGCCATAATTTGGGCCTGTCATCATTGGCAATCATCAAAACGTCTTTAAATGAGCATTTTTTGCTACTGCGCTAACTAACAGAGCAAAGTTAATGCTCTATTGTTACAATGGTCGCTGTAATGAGATACGTTAGTTGAGAAGCAAGCTTCTCAGGATGCGCTCGTTCAGAGAGGAAGCCTCGTGAACTAAGACTATGAGGAGAAACCGCAAATGAATCCGCCCCTTTTGTTTTGTCGTGTCGCGTTCAGTAGCTCAATCACACCAAAGCCGTAGCTCACCTTCGTGTCGTTTCTCCTCTCCGTGTAAACTTCGCTGCAGATCTGGAAGGCGGTAACGCTCCTGCGCACTGCCCCCACGGGGTGCTCAGGGTGCGACTGCTCGAGCTGGCCCAGCAAGAACTTCCGCGCGCGAACTTGGAGCAGGTTGGCTTGGTTCCAGGATCCCGTAGATGAAGACGGGTGAAGCCTGTCCCATTTGCCGCAGACGTGGTCGTACAAGTTGTCACACGGATCCTCTCTGGGGTCGATGCTGGCGGCCAGCTCCTCCGCATAGTCGAAGCATTTCGTCGGGTGCTCGCAGGCGGGGAACGCGAGATCCGTCCCCTCCTCAATCAGGTACCTGCCGGCGCCATAAAGGACCCCGAGGGCGAACACTACCTTCACGTTGAGGGCATTCATGACGCAGGTGAGGAAAGCATCTTCGGCAGATTTCCGAATATCTGCAACGGCAACGAAGAAACGCTTGTCGTCTCTTTCTTTTCTTCTTCCTCTCGTCTCGCTGCTCGTGCCCTATACTGGGGTTTCGTTGCCTGCTTGCCGCTTATGTACTGTGGCGCTTACCCACTGCGGTAAGTTGGTCACCATGGCTGTGGCTAAACCGAGAGGGCAAGATGCAAAATCACAAAGAGATCAAGCTAGGGTAGTGTGGAAATCGTACAAGTATATGAATAATTTAGGCAGTCCTAAAGGAAAACGTGTTTTTACAAATGATAGCTTATCCGCAAGTACATAAGAAACCTGAAATTAAATCGCTATCTTGGGGACTAATGCTGTAATGCTGAAATTGTGTATATTCCCCTAGT
This sequence comes from Dermacentor albipictus, assembly GCF_038994185.2. Taxonomy (NCBI): domain Eukaryota; kingdom Metazoa; phylum Arthropoda; class Arachnida; order Ixodida; family Ixodidae; genus Dermacentor; species Dermacentor albipictus. Next base: position 43,095,240 of record NC_091830.1, read on the forward strand.
TATTGTGAGAGAGACACATTCTTATATTCTTATTCTTATAGACATATTTTCTTATGCATATGTCTGTTTGGCTAAAGGTCAATGCTAAACCCCAAATGGGACACTATTACGAACGTTTGTTTGAAATATAATTCTGGGAAATAAATAAATATTTTCTATCTAATAAATACAGGGCGGGGCCGTAAAGGTATAAGATTCAGGTTATTTTAAATAGTCTACAAAAGCGACAGTAGCGACTGGGGCAATGCCCCTTGAAAGACCAAGGCGCTGACTTTCAGTCACCCCATACATTGCACCGCAGTCTCCTCGTCGCCATCTTAACTATTTGAAAATTACTCGACGTAGTGCTGCTATGCTACTCAAGTCACTCTTTCAATTCATGTTTTTTTTTCTGTGTGCGTGCGTGTTTTTTTTTCGTCTTTTGTGTTACTCGCGCACTGACTGCCTGACCGGCCCTTCTAATGCCACAAAAACATGCCGCCAATGACTCCCCCTGAATGCTTCCTAACCTCTCGCATCCCCAACGCGCTCCCTAGCCCCCGTCTTTCTTAAAATTTTGTTTTTTATTTTAGAGCGCAGCTCTTTGGCGTCCGTTCCCGGGTTTCGCGTCGTCGTCGGCGTTGTCGTCGGCCTCGTAACCAGCTCCGCCCCCCTTTCATCCCCCCAGCGCTAGCAGCGACCGACTGATACCGCTGGATGCCGCTGACGCCGCTAGAGAGTCAAGATAACGTGACTGCATAGAACACCGTCGCCGCCATGCAGAAAGAGGAGGAAAGGGTCCCCCCCCCCCTGTTCTTGTGTGGCGGATAGGGTGCTCTTCAGTTGCCGACGCGCCGGTTATTTCACGTAGGCCCCGGCACGTCGACGAATACGTGACCACCTTCCCACGGCTAGACCTGGTTCTTAGCGCTGCGGAAGCGAGGGTATCATATTGTTTGTGTCGGCATCGGCGGCGTTGTCCCTGAAACCGACTCCGTAGCTGGGGTTGACTCACTATCGGCGTCAGCGGCATCAGTCAGTGGCTGCTATCTCTTCCCTCCTCCCTTTATCGTGTTGTCCGCTTGCTGCGCGTGCTTCTGCCCCCATCGTTCGCCGCTGGGTGTACACGCCGCCCCCCTCCCCCCTCTTCCTGCGAGTCTCCGGTTGTCAAAGCGCCGGCTCAAACTTAATTCCTTTCTTCGCTCCTCCTCCAATGCAACCCCTGTGCGGTGGCAATCAGAGAGCCAGATCGGTGGCGGCGAATCTGTATATGTGCACCGCCCGAGCCGAAATTGCCGCTGCCGTTCGCCCTGTGCGGTGGCAGTGCACTTCCTGCAACTCGCATTAACCGTCCATCGATCCACAACGATGTTAGTAGTGGGGGACTTTAATGTTGACATAAAGACAAACAGCAATTTCCTAACACTTATGCGGGAGAACATCCCGTTCCTCTCGCTCGTAACGCGTCCCACGGCTGTGACAACCTCGCGAGGCACTTGTATAGATCTCGTCTTTGAGAATCAAGCATTGGTGTACCAAGTCGGACATATATCAGTCTCTTTCTCCGACCACAAAGCTTCCTTCATGACTGTCAAGAACTGTTAGTGGAGTCTTTGTTAAAGGAATACGTGTGAAAAGAAAAAATATTCTGTGATAGCGCATACATGTGTTGCTTGATTTCTTTGCCTCAATCTATCGAAAAGGTGAAACAGCTTATTTGCTGCGCTCACATTTCGCATTAGGAAGTAACGTAATCGTCGGTAATTTTTTTGTTCTTTTTTTTCTCCCCCCCTTTTTTTCTGTCTTGGTGCCGCCCTGGCTCCCCCGCCCCATTTTCCTTTTTTCCCTTTTTTTCTGCTTTTGTTTCTTTTCTCTTCTACCCGCGTGCCCACTTTCATGCTCTTGACCCCTCGTATAGGGAACGAAGCTCACAGACGTCGGACGACAGCGCTTGTTTCCTCTGGTAGTCTCTCTCTTTAAAACCAGCCGCCAGCGACAACACCCGCACGTGACGTCACTGCACTAACCCTTTAAAACTAACACGCTGAGGATGACGAGGCCGCCTTTGACGAAGATAGGTCCTCCTATCGAAACGTTGGCCAGCCTTTCTGAGGCACCTTATCCCTGTTTATGAACTTTATACCACAGTGTGCTATTCCATCTGTCAGCCCCTTTCTCGTTTTTGGACTCTAGACACATATTTGCCGAACAACACATTTTCATTTGCAGCGGGAACGATTTGCCAGATTCTGTGGGCTTTCCTAGTTTTACGAGGCAAACTGCCGAAGCGGTAAAAAAGAAATCCAGAGCCCTTCCATGTGTGAATACGGAAGGCCAGCGAAGCTGTATTTCTCAATAGCTATATTCAGTTCTACATGAAAGTTAGCCATATTGGGCAGAAACCTAACTTCGTTGTTTCTTAGGTCTTCGTTTATTTTTTATGTTGTTTATCATTCCGTTTTTTGCATTTTCTCGTCTTTTTTTCTTTTTTGTTTGTTTCTGTTTCTTGTTTATTAATGTTTCACTTCACAAAAAACGTACTGACCTCTGTACACGCATCGTCATGGACTAGCGTTTTAGCAACAGCGTTAGCATTTTTTTTAATAACTTTTATTCATGTTTTTAACTTTCTAGCATTTTTTTACTTGATAATTATATAAACACGGACGTTTCCACACGCAACGTCATAGACTAAAAAGCCCACAAGGGTATGTGCCGTTGAACTTGAACCCTGTCTCCACTATCAACAGGATCGGCCCACGTGATAATTTGTTTTTGTCAACATCTCGAGGCGACAGATCTTGTTTTCCACGCCCTAGCCCCAGGCAGCTTCGCTGTAAAAAAATCCCGGTGGTGCCAACCTTGCTTGATATCTCAGCAAGCGATAGCTTTCGCACTACAAGAGTCGCGCTTTCGATTTCTGCTACGAGGGTACCCTTCGACCACCGTCGTGGGCCTTCCAATGAAACCGGTAGTTTAAACGTGTTCGCTCACAAGCATTAAAACGTGTTCGCTGCCAAGACACGACGTGCCTGACCTTGCAGAAACCCGCCCGAACGCAACAATGCGGCGACATACATTTATCTTTTCTGTGAAAGGTATCTTGACAGTACGTGCCACCTGGGCTTGCTCCGCCTATGGTCGATGCAGCCGGGTGTCACCTAGTTACGGAGACGCGGGTCTGCCGAAAATTGTCGATCCTTTTTGCCATTTGGCTTATGCAGTGCATGTATTTTGAGAGCGCAGCTCATAGGCGCCCTTACCTGCCGCGAGCATCGGCGTTGTCCCTCGGCGTAACCGAGCGAAGGAATTGTGCAAATATTGAAAGAGCGAACGCGGAACGCTGCTGGCGATAAAATACGTTAGAGGATCCGCGGTGCAGACCGAGCGGGGGAACGCAAAAAACAGGAAAAGAAAAGCATTTCTCTCATAGCGTTCGCCGCAAGTGCTTGCCGGTAAACGTTGCGGTCGTATAAGTCACCGTTGCCCGGAAGCGGCAACTGTGTGGCCGGTTTTTTTAGTCTATATCACCGCACGTCGCGACGCTCATAAAGTCGGTGCAGTGATCGGTGCGATGCCTCAGCATATCGAGAAATGAAAACACGCCTAAAGCTGCGCTTACATTTTGCATTAGCGAGTATCGTAGTCGACGGGAATTTTTTTCTCCTTCCCTCTGGTTCACCATGATGTCTAACGTGGAAGTATCCTGGAAAAGTGAGCGAAGGGATGTGGACGCTACTTGATAAAATAAATATACTTAAAGAGGAAAGATCATAACTCGAGCATAATACCACGTCGCCTCTCTGTTGGCACGCGATATCCATTGTATGGTTTATTGTTGTTTGTTCCAATCAATGGAATGTGCACCATTCCTCCGGGTTCATCGGCGAACCTTTAGAACAGCTGAACGCGGCCGCATACCGCTCCTGATTCCGGGCAGGTAGATTGCACCGCAGCACTTCGGCCGGGTACGTCGACGTTTTGCTCCATTCGTAACCGCCCACTGCGCAAAACTCGAAACAGCCGGCGATATAGAACAACTGTTCCTGGGTGTATCCCAGGATGCCATCTTGCGCCGGCAGAGTGGACAAGGCTAGCCGGGCCTTCTCGGTTCCCCCTGTGTCGGCGAACGTTTCAGAGAGCGCGTTCTTGCTGTGCCCCTCGTCGTCAGTGAACGAGGGTTCATGAGCGGTGACAAAAACAGCACTAGCATTACCTTGCAAGGGTTTATCAACCAAAGCATACAGTTCTATGCTCGGGCTTGAGCAGACTTTGTCGACATTGGAGACTTCTAACTCTCAATGGGTCGTCCACCATGATCGTAATTGTTACTAACCGGCAAGCGCAAACGTTTCGGAGCTTCCATGGCTGAAGAATTGCATTGCGAGCTTTAGGGTACTGCGCTGCTTCCGTTACCTTTAAACTAGGGATACAATCAAGTACATATTGAAAAGCTCACACAGGAAGCTTAACTAGGCCACGAGCTATCTGAATACGAGCCACAGGATGCAACCGCGCGCGATCAGTGGTCTTCTGCAAACGCAGCGAGTCGGCAACTGCGGAAGTAAGCACTGCTGCACGTGACCTTTACACTTCCCAAGTTGGCACATACCCAGCAGCGTCTAGTAATTGGTACAAAGGCACTGGCCCAATTTGACGCGAAAATATAATGGTCCGGTCGTGATATCAGTTTCGAAAGTGAGTGAGGTATCCACATTATACTAACCTAAATAAAAAAATTCATATTTATGCATATTCCAATAGTAAATACATTGGCTCACACGTATGAAGTACTGTTTTGTTGGATCGTTAGCTATCTTTAAAAAACAAATCAATCTTCAGTGTTCGCTTTTTAGTGTCGTATGATTTGCACTCGAGAAAGAATTGATGCAAACTAACGCAACATACTTATTTTGAACAGGGATGCGCATTTAGAGGACCAACCTATAGAAGGTGCAATAAAGTAAAAAAAAAATTTCATTCCCGTATTTCGTCAAACGAAACACTTTATGTAGGGCTGCATAACGTAAAAATTTTGACCATTTTCTTCTTAACCAGACCAAGTTTTCACCTATACTGCAGTGCACTGATACCTACTCTGCAGCGCGATTCCTTGCTCTAGCAGTTCGGTTTTGCGAGCGGTATATGCAGATGTGTTGCGAAGCACATGTGTCTACTCCTGTTGAGTGACGTGAGGGTGGATTGAGAAGTGACAAAAATCAACAGATATTACGAATAATGTCTTGATGCTATGTTGCGCGGCACAGAGAGACCACAGGAGGCTGTCCTCTAGTTGCAGTTCCCATTCGGGATCAGGAAAACGAGGGCACAAAGATTGCTTGGCAATGTGCTTGTCTCTACGTGTTTGTCATATGATTCTCTCACGAATGATGCCACTGACTGAACATTGTTTGTTTGTTTGTTTATTTATACTGTCAGTCCAAGGATGGACCATTACAGAAGTGTATAGAAATACAAAAAAGACACAAAATATCGGTACACGTAGAACAAAAAACAATACAATAACAGTATCTCTAAAAAGTGACATGCAGTGATCAAAGACAAAACACTCGCAGTATGCGCATCATAAACAAATGCATGATGCAGTCATATCCGGAAAAATAAGATTATCCAAAACAGCAGTAAAAGCACTGACAGAGGAACATGCGACCAGTGGATTAGTTGATTCATTCCATTCTTTGATCGCCCTCGGAAAGGGACTATACTTGAATATATCATTCCGTGTAATTGGCGGCAGTATGTGTAATTTGTGCTTGTGTCTGGAGCGTTCATCTGGTGACATTATACAGAAATCAGTGAAATTGGTATTGAAAAATTGAAATTGGAAATTGGTAAACTCAATTCAAATATTCCATGTCCATTCTTTTCAAAAGCTGAGGAGGGTAGTGAAGAGACACATTGTGCAATTGAAAGCTGTAGTATTATTCTATTATTTTAATTCGATAGAAATAACAGGGACCGTCTACGCGGTTTTCCACCATTATTATTGCCGTCGCCAGTGGTGTCACTTTGAGGTTCCGTATAAAGTTCAAGTGCGACAAAATTTTACTGCGTCCACCCTGTCATACGCTGCAGGTACGAGGGAAAGCGTTCGAGGGTGATCCGAGTAGTATGGGGAATTTGTGCATGGAGTTTCACCGCTTGCCCAGTGTGGTGCGAGAAGTGGTGGTCAGACAGTTCATTAAAATAAATGATGGTCCAACAGAGGCTGTCATCTTTCTCTCATGAAACAAGCAAATATTGAACCCAATACCTTATCTGGTGAATAATAGTATTATTGAATATGTTGAGGAATTCACTTCCCTGAGTGTAGCTTTGTCTTCAACTATGACGTGGGACATCCATATGAGAAAAATCTGCGCCACTCTCTCCATGTTTATTTGACTTTTGTCACGCAGTAAAACCATATAACTCATTAAAACTAAACTAAGCTTCTACTATGCTTCCTTTCATTCGTACTTAAATAAGTGATTATCAAGCATTGCTCCCTCTTCAAAAGAGTACGCCAGGAATAACTGTAATTTTTCGCACGTCGTCGGCATTCGCAGGGAATGTTCTAGCTCATACGCTTGCACGTATACGCGAAAAATCAAGTATGAGCAGCATTTCTTATCTACAATGGCCACACTAAGCAATATAATCATTTAATGGGCCAGTGGTCTGTATCATAGCGCATGCGCAACCCGTACAAGCGATGCATTATTCTGTGCTTTGCAAACAATAGAGAATACAAAATAATTCGCGCATCCATGTATGACAACGCTGAAGTAGAAACCATGTTCGTTAGGAATGAGTGAACGTGCCTGTTGTTACATTGTGTGGAGGCATGGCACTATTATAGGAGTTCAAGGACCCACGCAAAACGCAAAAGAAAGAAAAATCAAGCAGCGCCTTGATGCATGGGCAGCCCTGTTTCTAAGCACGGTGGTCATACGCTGCTTTCTCTTTCAGCAGTCGCGAATACTCGATTGCGGCACCTGCCTACGCATCAATAACACAGGACGCGAGATGGGTCAGGTTCCGTGCAGTCTTCGTGATTTTGCATAACGTAAAAATCGCTGTGCCGGTTGCGAATTCGGCAGGTGTACCCGACACGCGTAGCGGCTGGAAAGTGAGGCAGGCGGGCCTAAAATAAAGACGCCGAAAATTCGTAAATGGCACTCGAATGTTGTTATCCCAGGAGTGCAGCAGGGGAAGGCATGACGCGTGCTGTAGCATAGTTTAGAAAAACATATAACAGACGCCAAGACAAGCAAGCTTGCTGGCCATTAAGATTTTTTTTTGTTTAAAGGAATTGTCATACATTGACGTTTCTCAGGCGTCGCAGGAAACTTCTGCAGCGACTAGACTACACACAAACACAAGTTTCTGGGGTCTCCATGAGCGTGAATTTCCGGGCTCTTGCATGAGCATCTTCTTCTTTGGCTAGTTGCTAGTGGAGCCGGTGACGGGGCAGTGCGACCTGGACGAATAACTTTTATACATCTCAGCCGGGAGGCGCAGTAAGAACAGTTCTAAAACAAGCAGATGGGGCAAGAACTCGTCTGAAATATTCACCGACGATTACGGTACTCTCCCATTTGAAATTCGAGGTCAGCTCTGTACGTCTTTTCATTTCGCAGTGTACTTGCGGGCGCGTACGATGTGTCTCGTGCCGCACCTTGCAAACGGCGCGAAGTGTGGCGCGACTGCTTTGCTAATCGGGAGATTGCAAGAGGCCGAGCATGGGAGACGCGTGGGCGCCATTCACAGCAGCCGCCGCACACGGACCGTAACACATGCAGCGCTTTGTTTCTATATGACTGACGCGCACTACCCTGGCGCCATCTCGCAGTCATCATTGCGGCAGGTCTGGTCTTGCGCGGCACTACGCGTTTTTCCAAGGATTTTGCCCCAACATCCTCCTCCGCTTTCCGCCTCGTCGTTCCACTGCACCGTCCTCTCCCACTTTCTTTTCTGGCGTTCGCTTCGCCATCGCCTCACTTTCATCCCTCGCTGCGCTCTGCTTTCGCTTTCATCCTTCGTTCACTCGGTTACGAGGGACGTCGAGACACAGCAACGGGCGCCTGAGATTTGCGCTTTAAAACACAATATGCGAGCACCTACTCCCAGCGCAGCCATTTTCTCCCTTGTCCCGCAGTAAACACAGGCCGCACACGACGCAGTGTCTTGTACCCAATGTAACGGCGAGACGCCACGACGCTATGAAGAATATGGTCTATAGACCAGCATTCAGAGACAAACAAACGGGTGAGGCGCTCTTTTGGAAGCAGCCATCTCTAGCGAGTGACAACCACAAACGCGATGCGGCGAGCGCCATTCCCGCCATCCCACCTCTGCCCCTCCCCCCCCCCCCACTCATCTCCATCATAAATTTACCAAATACAGGGCGGTATCCCACCGGCGCAACAAATTCTGCTCTGTGCATCACTCGTCGAAAGTTCCAGGGTAATTTCTCGGGCCTGCGTGCGCTTCAGAAAATCTTGCATGATTCTTGTCACACATACCTTATTATTACACAAAGTGCGGTGACAATAGACGAGGAATAAAAACTGCAGTAACGTTTAAGCATCTTTCTATACAGAGAAGCTGGTTTTGTGCTGAGCAATACGTTTGAACGTTTGTTAGTCATTGAAATGCAGTCATCAGAATGACTAACAAGTACACGTGTCGATATTTTAATTTGCCTAAATACTAGAAAAGACGACAATCAAAATGTATGCGATATTTGCACTTGTTCTACAGAAGTACAAAAAATTCTAATGAAAGAAGGAAAATTAATATATAAAGTCACGAATAGTCCGTCATATTTCCCGTTACCACCACATCGCTGCTGTCAGGCGGTTGGTCCCCTTCTATTGAGTGGAACGCGCACCGTTGTTTAGGATTGAGCGCCGCTTCACTGGGACAATTGAACGCAGCCGCAAACCTCTTTTCGTTCGCAGCAGGCAGGTTGCACCGTAACACCAAGGGCGGGTACTTTTTGCCCGCGCCCCAATCGTACGCACTTTCCCCGCAGAACTCGAAGCAGCCGGCGATGAAGAACGACTGCTCCTGTGTGTATCCCAGAAGGCCCTTCTTCGCCGGCAGGGAGGCGAACGCGAGCCGGGCCTTCTCTGTTCCCGCTGTGTCGGCGAATGCTTCCGAGAGCGCGTTTTCGCTGTATGCTGTGTCCGCAGTGTAATCCTTCAGCTGCCGCTTCAGGCACTGTAGCCGAAAGTGGAAGTTCGAGAGCGACTGATTCGACCACCAAGTAGTGGCGTCACCGAGGGTTCCAGTCAACCTCCCGATTGTAGGGTCGAAGGCGTGCGTCAGTTCATGTCCCAAGATTTTACCGATGGCACCGTAATTCACTGCCACTGGCGCCGCCTCAGAAACCACTGGAGGTGCTATGATCGCCGTCTTAATGACCATGATGTGTAAGATCGGATGGTAGCCGGCGTTCAAAACGAATGGCTCGTACTCATAGTCATCGCGGTGAATCGTCACCGTGGGGTCGACCTTAAGAAGGCGCTTCTGCTGTTCGAGGCGCCGAAGCATAGTTGCGATGAGCCAACTAATAAATGGCTGCGACTCGTGTGGTTCCAGGTAATCGTAGAAAGCCTCAAGTGCTTCGTTAGTTTGCAGGTGTTCCGGCAAGGCCACGACGCTAAGCAAGCTGCCAACATGCTCGACGGCGGCTTTGGCTGTTGATTGGTCCATCCACGATAGCTTGGCGAAGTTCTCGCGGGTGGCCAACCTCACCGCGTTCCACGTGCTCTTCGTCGCATTCACTTTTGGCTGCAGCGCCAGGCTGTCCACGAACCAACGAACAAAAGCGAATTGGGCAACCTGCATTTGAGCAACCATTCAGGCGGATGAAGTGAAACGTTTAAAGCGGTAATTCAGTGTCAATGACGAGGACTGCTTTACATACACCAACAATGTTAAACAGAGTAATCTCGAAACGACATTAAATGCGTGGGGGAAAGAAAGCGACAAAAAGCTGAGGGCAATCATATGGGGTGAATTCATAGCCTCGAATACAGGCTCCGACTGCCTAAACTGATTGATTATGATTTCTCAATTGTGTATCTTTAAATGCGGATCCCAATTCTCCCGCACAAAAGGCACTTTGATTCACGTAATTTTGGGTGTTTTCAACAGGGAGAATGCTTGACCGATAGTGGAACTTTATCTCTTACTTCAAGAAGAGCGGCCCGATTCTCCCAAAATTAGGACAAGAAAGTTCTCTTCCTCCTAATTACCCATCAATTTGGTGACAAATGCAGACGCACTTCTGTAGTGCAAAGTGCAAAATACAACCTATCTGAGACATTTGGCGTACGTATTACGTAGAAGCTTCTCGCATCCTTTCGTGGTAACAGCTAAACTTTTGAGGCACTTAGCTAGAGCACACGGCTTCGGCATCGCACCACATTCTCCCCGTACTTTTCTTGCCACAGTTCACGCAACATGGAACCGCCTTAACGATGGGCTCAGCTAGAACAGGTTTTAACGTGAGTCCAAAGGAGTACAAGTACTTTCGTCTTTTTGCCATAGGCCACATCACGTCAGCGCAACTGCCTACGATGGCCCACGCTTGGTCGCTGGTGACATCACAACCCACTGATACACTTCCGCCTTTCCAGTCTTGTGTAAAGCCAGGCACTCTGTATACCGTAAACTAATCTTGAGTGGCCCGAATAAGGATCAAATCGTCACGGTCATGCGACTGTTTTCGTCGTCTTGCCGCAAAAGCTGCGCACAAGTTTGTTCCAGACACGCACACATTTGTGCTCCCGCAAACAAGCACGTTGGCCTTTGTGGCAACGTTTTGAGTAATCCTCTAGGATGACGCATAGCTCGCTACCTGCCAAATGGTTCGTCCTGCCTTAATCCACTCCATCCGTGGAGTCTATATAACTTAATGCCAAGCTTACTTCGTCTACTCAGCCTAAATTCACGTGACTGTCTGGCTCCCTGGCAGCACCCAGCCAGCCAGGACACCTGGCCTAACAGCTTTACTATTAGCTCAGTCGCTACCTCCAAGGACATTGTTGTACAGTCGGGGTCACCCTTGTTTAGAGCGCAGGAACGGCGGCCTGCGAGGCGCTTAGGAACCAGCCAGCTACGTCTAACGGTAGTTGCTGGGGCCAAACGTGCACAGCAGCTAATCGTATATGTCGCTGGCTGCCTTGGGAGCAGACGAAGGCCGCCGTTTCCGGGTTCTACACAAGGGTGACGTGGATTATACATGTACAGGTGAAGGTATTATGAAACAACCTGTAAAAAGGCTGATACAACCATTTTATACTCATAAAATATGCCGATAATAATTACAGTATTATTAACGTACTTTCTCGACCTTAAAATATAATATCGGCCCACAGGCATCGCACAAGCATGCCGAAGGGTTCATGAAATGGTGAACTATGCTTGAGGATTTCTTCTATAATATTTTGTTTGCTTCAATTATTCAATATTTGCCATACCATTCCTGGCCACATCTTAAAAATGGTCGTGCCTCACCACGTACCATTCCTACATAAACATGAAGACATGAAACATAAACCTTGTTTGCTGAACGCGCATGACCAGCTGTGTTCTGCGTCACAAAAATAAGCTAGCTTACTACATAAAATTTGGAGGACGTTTAAGCTTTCAGAAATCCCTGGCTGCTTCTCACGCTTCCCGGCGACTGCAGCTTGTGTTCCTGGAAACGCTGGCCGCGAACGCTATGCACGAAGGTAAGCTATCTGAGCGCGCCTCTCCTACAAGGGCACACCTGAAACGGCAGGTGGAAAAGGGATATGTGTTTCAGGTCCCGCGTAATAGACTTATGTCATTGTTTTCATATCTTCAAATTACACCCCGACGGTATCATGTCTGGAGGTTGTGTGTAAATCGTACTTTACGAATCTTCTCACGCTTTTTACTTTGAGAAATGCAAGTAGTTGAGTAGCGCCTGTGCTTGGATTGCTTGGATTGGAGTGCGTCATACGGGATGATTTTTCTTGTACGGACAATGTCGCCACCAGCAACACTGACGGCGGATTTTCAGCGGCACGGGACCCGTAATGCTGTCGTATAAAAAGGTTCATTGATAATGTCGTCTCAAACTCATTGTGTAAGCACAGTGATCTTGTACTAATATGTGCAATTATGCTTGAAAACTTTTTCACTATCGTTACATTGATTTAGCCGTTCGCTATGTACCACATGAGGCGGACCCTTTTATTTCTTGAAGATGAAAATAAACAAAATTTTACGCCTCGGAACTGGTTGCGAAGCATTTTGTTGGACAGTTTATGAAACATCGCTTCCCGCATTTTCCAACATGTTTGCGGGATTCATTAGAGCTTCTTTGTTCAATCCGTATTGTTTTTTCTTCACGCTGTCGTGCCAGGCTCCAATTGTACTGCACCAGCCAGGATTTTGCGCTCCTCTTGGCGCAACAGATGTCGCGTTTGTGAACATATAGCGGAACCAGGGGAAAGCGGCTTTTGATATCAAAGCAATGCAAACTAGCAAACCTTCCTAGGAGGGCTTAGGATAGTTGAGAACAAAGAAAATGTTCTCTCGAATTACTACGTAAGAATAGCCACAGAGCTCTCGATATGGCCTCCATTCTTGTCTAACACAGTGTCCTCTATGAGCGGAAACTTTTACACCGAAGCTGTTGAAAACTATTTTCCCTAGTATCGCCTCCGCGTATAGGAAAAAAATCCCGAAGATGAACTGCCAGGCCGACCTGCGGCGGAGGTGACGCGGGCGTTAAAGAACAAACCATACATTGGCCGATCCCAAAGATAGTGCAATACCGGGCCGACCCGCGGTGGAGACGCAGTTCGCAATTAAAGGGCCCTTATACACATCTCCGCTGGTAGTCCTTCTTCACAGAGTGCAGGAGCACCGTTTTTTTTATTGTCTCCTATCCTGAAACACTATTGCGCAGTCTTAACCGCTTACTTTGAGATATGTCCACAAATAAATATTCTAGCTTTCGGGAGTGACGGAATTTTCATCTTAATGATATAATGACGACACCGCAAGTGTTGGTAATATTTTTTTTTTGGGGGGGGGGGGGGGGGTTCACCTACAAATCCCTTTCAGTTGGTGCGTTGGTAACCTGGTATAGCGTAGTAACCTTTTTCACTATATAGGTAAGCTTGAGAAGATTTATTGCGGAAGTATGGCGACAGAGGTAAATCTTTCGGTTGCCGGAATATAGAGCTTTTCTTTTTTGTTTCAGATCTAGTAAGCAGTAAAGGTTTGCCGCCGCCTCTACACAAGTTATCTCGATAGCTTTTCCTACGGACACAAACCTGGCTGGTGGATTTCATGCATTCTAATCCGGAGTCCAGCTGGGCATGAAGGTCGTTCACCGCCAGGCACTCCACCAGCAAAGGCGACACCGCGGAACGCAGACCAACGAGAATCTGCCAGCCAGCGTACAACACGATATCCGCATACCGTGACCGCTTCGCATTGTCCAGCATCGTTTTGAGAAGCAAGCCACTGCCGACGGACGTTAGGACCTCTTCCGTCTCGTCGACAGCCCGATCATGCGGCAGGTGGTTGTTGATGGCTTTAAGCCAGGCAGCTATCATGCCAGGCCCACCGGTCTCGCTGGCCAGTTCCTTGATGGTGGAGTAGCGGAACCCCTTCTTTAGGCTTGGAAGCAGTGCGACTATGGACGTGCTCAGATCTCGGAGAACGGCGAGGATTCGCTCCGCGAACGCAATGGCCGATACACCCTTCACCGACGGTGCCACCGCGGTGATGCATTTGGCTATGTCTGTCGGGACCTTCGGGCCTTTGAATTCCAGACTGAAAGAAAATTCGAGGCTGTAACGGTTGTAGGTCTTTAGGTTCCGCGAGAGGCGTAGCTCAGCTGGAGTAGCCAAGTTGTATTCTAGTGACATTCCCAGCAGGTACTCCATAGGGTCAAATTGTATGGGAAGCGTCAGGGAAGGCCATTCAAAGTTGAACTTTTTGAAGATCTCGAACACCACCTGCGGGCAGCATGAGTACGAATGAGTGTCCTCCTCCTACCTCCCTTTCCGGGATTTATAAAGGTCAGCCAGTATCAACAGACCGCTTATAGATGTGCTGGCAGTAAATAAACTTGATATTGAAGAATTCTAGCGAATATACAGCTGTTAAAATAAATCATTAAAATTGTGCACCTTAGCTTGATTAGGATGCGGTGGTCGTTATTGCTGACGTATTCAGTGCTACTTCAACAGCTGTTCCGAAAGGTAGCATTTGAGCGTCCACTCTAACCTGTCTGATTAGACACTTCGTCACTTTCTATGCATGCTGTGTTCTTCTTCAAAATAGGTTGCAATCACTTATACAGGATGAAAAGGCAATTTTTTTTAATATGGAGAAAGAGTGAGATCATGAGAGAATGAATGTAGTAAGTTATTCTTTCTATTGGTCAACATGCACTTCGATAAGTATATAATTCACTTTATTTGCTGGCGTCTGCTCTTAGGAAACATTATAACTTTTGAACATAGTTTTAAATGCTGGACCTGTTATTAAAGAGGTGCAAACTCACCCTAAACCTAGCACTGTTTGCTGAATTTTTGGCTGCCGGAGTGGTAAATAGTGATGAAGATATTATTTATTCGCATTTCCTAGGAAACTGGACGGCGACAAATAGTCACCTAGCCTACTTGAGGTAATCATGTATGCTGTACATGTTTGGAGCTCTGGTAACGACGTGTTGGGAAACAGATTTAAACAAAAGCACGCTGAAACCTAAAGCGATGTGACCTACGTGGATTTCAGTGCCCGCTTAAGAGGATCCGCAGTGACATGGGACGCAGTGCAGCGTTTCGTACTTCACTTCCTCCCGAAAACGAAGCGCAATAAAGCTCGCAACCTCTGGTTCAGCCGCGTAACGCTGCAAAACCACTCAGAGACTGCAACGGCTCCATCTATGACAGCTGAATGCCTAGGGCGGCCGATATGTCCTGATATGTATTCGTTGTTGACGTGAAGCTTACCAGACAACTCACTAAAAAGTTACAGTGACGTCTTCGCGAACGCGGGCAGCGCGCAAGCGTATTGAGTGCTTAGCGCCACGGAAGCTATCGGCCCTCATCGCGCGTAGACGCCTACACTGCCCGCATCGGAAGCCGTATTCAAGACAGGGCTCGCACGGTCATGTCGTAGGCAGCAGCCGCTGAAGTAGTAGGCCCCATTGTTAACATTCGCTTACTATCTGAATTAGCATGGTGTCAACACGCAGAGGCAAACATCAACACTTCACAGTCGATGATCGCGGGCACTCGCTGCCAATGCTGGCGAGAAGAACCGCGGTAGCGACATCGCGTGATGTCACCTTCGCGCTGTCTATCGCTTCCTCGCAAACTGAGCGCTGAGAACACAGCTCACGCAAAGCTACGAGCCGTCGACCCACGTCGACAGTCCCTAAAGTTGATCGCTTTCGAGATAAAGCCTGCACGGTCACATGCACAAGCACGCATGTCGTCCCTGCAAACTTCTTAATCTCATCCGCCCACCTAACTTCCTGCCGCCCTCTGCTACACTTCTCTTCCCTTCGAATCCACTCCGTAACCCACAACGACCATCGGTTATCTTCCCTTCTCTTTACATGTCCTGCCCATACCCATTTCTTTTTCTTGGTTTCAACAAAGATGTCATTAACTCGCGTTTGTTCCCTCACTCAATCTACTCTTTTCTTATCCCTAAACGTTACACCCATCATTCTTCTTTCCTTAGCTCGTTGCATCGTCCTCAATTTAAGTAGAACCCTTTTCGTAAGCATCTAGATTTCTGCCCCGTACGTCAGTACTGGTAAGACACAGTGTTTATACACTTTTGTCTTGAGTGGTAATGGTAACCTGCTGTTCATAATCTGAGAATGCCTGCCAAACGCAAACCAGCCGATTCTTATTCTTTTGATTATATCATTCTCATGATCCGGATCCGCAGTCACTACCTGCCCTAAGTAGATGTATTCCCTTACCACTCCCAGTGCCTCGCTACCTATTGTAAATTGCTGTTCTCTTCCGAAACTGTTAAACGTTACTTTAGTTTCCTGCAGATTAAGTTTTAGACCCACTCTTCTGGTTTGCTTCTCTAGGTCAGTGAGCAGGCATTGCAATCGGTCCCCTGAGATACTAAGCAAGGCAATATCATCAGCGAATCGCAAGTGACTAAGGTATTCTCCATAACTTTCTTCCCAATTCCCAATTCCCAATTCTTCCCAATCCAGGTCTCTGTAAACACGCTGTGAATAGCATTGGAGAGATCGTATCTCCTTGCTTACGCCCATCTTTGTTGGGATATTGTTTGTTTATTTATGGAGGACTACGGTGGCTGTGGAATCACTATAGATTTCTTTCAGTATTTTTTCACACGGCTCGTGTACGCCCTGATTTCGTAATGCATCCATGACTGCTGTGGTTTCGACTGAATCAAACGCTTTCTCGTAGTCAAATGAAAGCTATATATAAGGGTTGGTTATATTCCGCACATTTCTCTATCACCTGATTGATAATGTGAATATGGTCTATTGTTGAGTAGCTTTTACGGAATCCTGCCTGCTCCTTTGGTTGACAGAAGTCTAAGGTGTTCCTGATTCTATTTGCGATTACCTTAGTAAATACTTTGTAGGGAACGGACAGTGAGCTGATTGGTCTATAATTTTGCAAACCTTCGGTGTCCCCTTTCTTATGGATTAGGAATTAGGAAGGAACAGCGCCTTGATACTGCACCCAATGACCTTGGTACACAATGACCTTGATACTGCACACAATGATGCGCACAATGATGCGCACAATGACCAAGTGATACTTCCGTGACCATGTTCAAAAGCGAAATGTCCTATCTATAACGCTTTGGCAGATGATGCATTATGGTCATTGTGCGAAGGTCTGTAATTTTCCTTATATTTGCTGATTTTTCAGTGAATAAAGATAGATGAAGTTGGCGCTTGTCCTGTGTCGTTCTCCCCACTTGTGATCGTCTTAGTTGGCGCTGTTCCTTCCTAATTCAAGCATGCACCATCTAGCCGAAATGAATGTTGTCCTGAACTATGGATTAGGATTACGTTAGCGTTCTTCCAGGGTTCCGGTACGCTCGAAGTAATGAGGCATTGCTTAAACAGGGTGGCCAGTTTTTCTAGAACAATCTCGCCACCACCCTTCAACAAATCTGATGTTACCTGATTCTCCCAAGCTACCTTCCACCTTTTCGTAGCTCCCAAGGCTTTCTTTACTTCTTTCGGCGTTACTTGAGGGATGTCAAATTCATCTAGACCATTATCTCTTCCATTATCGTTGTGGGTGCCACTGGTACTGTACAATTCTCTATAGAACTCCTCAGTCACTTGAACTATCTTATCCATATTAGTAATGCTATTGCCGGCTTTGTCTCTTAACGCATACATCTGAATATTGCCTATGCCCAGTTTCTTCTTCACTGCTTTTAGGCTTCCTCCGTTCCTGAGACCATGTTCAATTCTATCCATATTATACTTGCTTTTGTCAGCTTTCTTACGCTTGTTGATTAACTTGCATATTTCTGCCGGTTCTATTCCAGCTATAGGGTTAGAGGCTTTCATACATTGGCGCTTCTTGATCAGATCTTTTGTCTCCTGCGATAGCTTACTGGCATCCTGCCTAACGGAGTTAAAACCGACTTCTATTGCACACTCCTTAATGATGCCCATAAGACTGTCGTTAATATCTTCAACACTAAGGTCCTATTCCTGAGCCGAGTACCTGTTGTGTAGGTTGATCCGGAATTCCTGTATTTTCCCTGTTACCGTTAAGTCATTGATCGGCTTCTTGTGTACCAGTTTCTTCCGTTCCTTCCTTAAGTCTAGGCTAATTCGAATTATTACCATCCTATGGTCACTACAGCGCACCTTGCCGCGCATGCCAGGGTTAGCGCAGAGTATGAAGTTTAATTCATTCCTAGTTTCGCCATTCGGGCTCCTCCACGTCCACTTTCGGTTAACCCGCTTGCGCAAGAAGGTATTCATTAGGCGCATACTGTTCTGTTCGACAAAGTCTGCTAATAACTCTCCCCTACTATTCCTAGTGCCTATGCCATATTCTCCCACCTACTTGTCTCCATGCTGCTTCTTGCCTACCTTGGCATTGAAGTCGCCCATCAATGTAGAGTATTTGTTTTGACTTTACCCATCGCCGATTCCACGTCTTCATAGAAGCTTTCGACTTCCTTGTCATGATTACTGGATGTAGGGGCGTAGACCTGTACAACCTTTAATTTGTACCTCTTAAGTTTCACAACAAGACCTGCCGCCCTCTCGTTAATGCTATAGAATTCCTGGATGTTACCAGCTATATTATTATTAATCAGGAATCCGACTCCTAGTTCGCGTCTCTCCGCTAAGCCCCGGTACCATAGGACGTGCCCGCTTTTTAGCACTGTATATGCTTCATTTGGTCTCCTAACTTCATTGAGCCGTATTGTATTCCATTTGCTGCCCTCTAATTGCAACGCATTACGCGCACATGCAGTGCCTAATTGAAACATAATTCTGGTTGGCAGTACGATAAATTTTGTACGAATGATATGCTAGCTATGTGAAAAAGGTCATCCAAACGGAAAACAAATACACTGCAGGTTAGTCGAAGTGAAGTGATACAGGAATCAATAGAAAACTGCTAACAACCGACTGCAAATTACCACAACTAAACAAGCAGATGTCAGATCTTGAAAGCCACTGTGAAACCTTGTTTCTGCGAAAATCAGAATTCCTGCTGCACGGAGAAATACCACACAGATGGCTCACTTCACACGTAGCTTAGCGCATGGACTGGCCTACGCTAGGAATGCTAATCATGCCGAAACATTTTAGTCTGCTAACACCTGCCTTACTCTGCTTAAAGCTTAGCTTTTGCTGAATCAAAAGTGCAAATCACACATTACTGCACTGAGTACCTTGACAATAGTATCCAACGGAAAAAAATAAGTGAAGCACCAGTTGCACCGGCTTAGCGGCTATGGTGATGGATTGCTAAAAACGAGGTCGCGGGATCAAATCCAGGCTAATGCGGCCTTATTTCGATGGAAGCGAAATTTTAAAAAAAAGCCGTTTCCTCTGCACTTCTGGCACGGTAAGTTTCCCCTGGTGGTTAAAATTGATTTCGGAGTTCCCGTCTACGGCGAACCTCATAATGGAATCGTGGTTTCACACATGAAACCCAGAATTCATTCATTCAACAGAAAATTAGGTTAGCGCATTGCCTGAATTGTGAATAATTCGAATGCTATCGTGCCGTTATTGGTAAATTTATCAATCTTAAAACAAGATAACTTACATGGTCCCAACGACGAATTATAAGGGATATAAATTAGCACATGGATGATGACTTTTTCAAACCAGTCAGTGCCACTCGCAAGGACTTTATTGGCATCGCTAAGGCAGCATCTCTGCCCTTTTCTTTGCACTGCCGAACACTTTTCCTCGGCAATCAACAGACGCTGTAATAATGACAAAGAATCCAGTTCCATATTACAGACATGACACACCTGCGACAGGAGGAATCTCCTCCCAAGCTATCCCTTAAGATAGGCTGCAATTTTCTGTCATACGCATTTCCCTTCTTGCGCTATTCTATTGACAGAACGTGCGATATGATCAACAAATGGCAGTTTCAGCACACTCTACACACTTTATAGTAGTTTTTTTTAAATAAAAACATTGCGGAAGCACATTTGACATTTTCTTCGCAATTCTATTTTTGAGCAGCCAGTGTGTGCAACGGCTTTTTCTGCACATTACTGCTATCAACTGCCCATCGCCGTGTTTCAGTGCTGTAACTAACCACTTGCGTACCTGAGAACTGTCAGTATCGCTTTCGTTGGCTGTAAATCCCACTAGTTATGTCCCCTTCTTCCACCCCCTTCGTTTAATATAACAAAACGGAACGAGAATAAGGACGTCTACTAGAATTCACCATGCTGCCTTTCACGTGATACTACTGCGTGCCAGAAGCTTAATGTGAATGGCGAGGAACAAAGGAAGGCTGGAAATTTCAAATAATTAAAAAAACGCATCGTTTTAACTTCTTTCGAATGCATGCACTTAATTCCTTGATGAATAATCCATTGATCGTCAATACGTCATTAACGCTAGTGAAATAATTGAATAAAAATAATGACATTTCCTGCGAGTTCCCACAACTTCCCGCTAAAAGAAACGAATACAAAAACGAGCGCGCGGTTAGCCAATTGCCTCGAATTCACATACTTAATCAAACACAACTCAGTATAAAAGCCACTGCCTTACTAATCCAAGAGGGGACGGGATGAGATCTTGGCTGTGGCGACTCCATTGCAAATGCAAAAGCTGTAGCGTACCAGGCGTACCAGGCATACCAGGCGTCCAAGGCAAAGAATCGCAGGTGATCGACACTGATCAGGATTCCTTCACTATGGTGTGCCTCCAAATTATTTTGTGGGTTCAACACATCAAACCAAGTAATTTCTTGTAGCTCATTTCAAGCAGAATGCATCTTTCTTTGCAGTTTTAAAATTATTCACAGACTGCCCCTTTGGAACCATTAACCGAAGAGAGGGTTATCTTTCGACAAGAGCTTTTGTGGCGGCGAGAACATGCAGGGCGATGAAATCATGCGCTTTTGCTAATTCTTGAGTATTTGCTGTAAGTGGCTTGTGATTTAATCTGCATTTGAAACAGTGTTCTTACTCATGTACCACGTGCGACTGAACTTCATAATTATCTGCAGCTCTTTATCATGAGCCTCGCTATGCTGACTGTCGCCTAGGCACAGGCTTATCAGAACGCACACATGTATTAGAAAACTTGCCCGAATTCGGTGTCTTAAGAGGAACCGCCGTTGGTTACCCCTATTCTTTTCTCGTGTGCCGTCTAGTCACGCAGTCGGGATGCTAAAGCGCTGGCTTACCTTGGTGTAGTCTCTCCGCTCCACAAAAACGTTGAGACATCTCTGGTATGCGGAAACGCTTCTACGAACTGCCTTCACTTGATGCTTGGGAGGCGAACGCTCGAGCTCGTTGAGCACGAATCCTTGTACCCGGCGTTGAAGCACAACGAGCTGACCAGTACCGCTCGTCCCTGGATGCACCCTGTCCCAGTTGCCGCAGACGTGCTCGTAGAAGTTGTCGCATGGGTCCACGCTGGGGTTCACGCTGGCGGCCAGCTCCTCCTCGTAGTCGAAGCACTTCGTCGGGTGGTCGCAGTAGGGGTACGCGAGCAGCGACAGCACATCGACCAGGAGCCAGCTGACGCCGTACGCGACGCCGAGGGCGGCTACTATCGTTAGGCTCAGGGCCCCCATGGTGTGAAGCGTTTGTTCGGCTCCGGCAGGGATTCCGCGCAGCTAGATGCCGATGTAAAAGCCTAGACGTTGCAAGGAAGGAAACACCCGTGGCAGGCTTCTTCTTCTTCTGCTCGAGGCAAAGTGTCTCGGGAAATAATTAAATAAAGAAGAAAGCAGACCCGAGTGCTTCCAATGGATCCAAATCATTAACTGTGGCAGCAGCGTTCCCATGGAAGACCGCAGATTTGTTTTTGAGTGCCTTGAAAAGATTGGCGAGCCTTCTGCGGGATAACTGCGAGAAAGGGTGCAGTGTTAGTCATGTTCTTTGGGTTTACGAGTGGGGGCAAGGTAGGTGACTACAGCTTTAATAAATATAATATCGTAAAAACGAAATGTTGAGCTTACATATATTTAAGATTCAGTGATGGTTATTAAACAAAACTTTTCAACAAACATATCATTCGAATTTTCATCCCGTTTGTGATGCACGCCACTCCTCTTCTATATGGTAGATATGTATACATATAGTGATGTTCGAAATGCAAGAAGAGGCTTTGGCCGCGTCAAACTGAATATATCTACATATATTCTTTATTTATATTGTAAAACTGTATTGGTCTACTGATCACTGCTTCCAGATATTTATCCAGAAAAGTTCATGGATCGTCAATTATAATTGACGATCAAGGCATCCTGTCCTTGCGGGGAATCATCGTTCTCATACAAACTTATGCATAAGCTGATCATAAGAAAAAAATTAGCCAGTGTGACCTTCCAGATTAAAGCTATATATTTCCCCCCTATAGTTGCTGTGCTCAGATATCGGGCACTTGGCGGCTGTGAATACCTTAATGAGGTTTGTAAAATTTACCTAGCGTTATTTCTGCAATGTCGTTGGTGGGGGCGCCGTTGATGCTTTCAATTTTGTTTTCCCCATACCCCTGATATTCGGTGCATCATACATGTCGGGTATGCGCCACATTTTAAGCTTATCATCATCATTCTATTTTGCATGCTTCTTTTGTGACGTCGACGCTCCTTTCAATAGCACGACGACGAAGATGCAAACGTGAATCCTCTGTTTTATTTGCAAGATCTAAACGAATTGCATGCTATAATTCTTCTAAGTACCTAATATGCTCAGAAAATTCACAATATACCTAGATAATTCAATGTTTATAGCTGTAACAGTAGACACGATAAACACCATTTGCAAGATACTTATTTCTCACTTATTTCTTTTAAAGAAATGCTAACAGTCGTATGAGTGCGCGATTCATGGCCGATCCACCTGAGTAGGTTGCCCCATTTCACTAGCGACCAAGAATAAGAACAACACCTGTGTGACTCTTATAACGTTATTCTCGTCTTCTACAGTGCGGCTTCGTGTGGCCTCCGAGATGCATGCTCAGAAGCCGCTACCAATAACATCTCCGTGGAAAAACGATACCTTGAACTTATTCTCTACCAGTGCTTTTGTACAATGGTGCAATGTACTATACCCACGACCTACGCTGCATTTCTTTAAAGCGAAGCTATATATAGCTACGTTCTGGAGAGCCTCTTTTCCGTGGACATAGACGAACAATTTTGCATACGTGGGCCGATTCCAAAGATAATGCAATGCCGGGCCGACCCATGGTGGAGGTGCATTTCGCCATTAAGAGGCCCACATACACAGCTTCGCTGGTCGCACTTCACAGAGTGGAACGGGACTGATTTTTTCTCGTTAAACTGTAGCTCATGTAAAATTCCTTTTAATTGGCAGCGCTTTCGTCACTACACTATACCTCAACGAATGCACCGTGCGCAATTTGAAGCGAGCTCATGTAGAGTTCACTTCGTGGAAGGCGTGCTCAGCACGATTTTGCGGTTCTCCTGCACCCGATGCTCGGGTGGTGAATGCCCCGTTCCGGACATCGATAGTAGGCGATACCCGCCGTTGTTGATTCGTGGCTTG
This sequence comes from Dermacentor albipictus, assembly GCF_038994185.2. Classification (NCBI taxonomy): domain Eukaryota; kingdom Metazoa; phylum Arthropoda; class Arachnida; order Ixodida; family Ixodidae; genus Dermacentor; species Dermacentor albipictus. The sequence continues at coordinate 43,118,499 of NC_091830.1, forward strand.
GGCGTGGCGCTGCTATGAGCCCGAGAGAAAGAGAGAGAGAAGACAGGAAAGGCAGCGAGGTTAACCAGACGCAAGTACGGTTTACTACCCTTTACTGAGGGAAAGGGTACGCAGGTGGAGAACACAAAGTCACACGATAACAACCTTGCAGCGTCGGCTGCTTTCGATGGGAGCAGAACGTGAAAACGTCCCTGTAGGTTGCATTTAGTCGACATTCTAAAAAAAAAAAAAATACCGGTGGCAAGAATGGCGTGCCTCATAATTGCATCATCGGTGTGATTATGACCGAGCATAGCGCCGCTCTAGTTTAATTCTTGGTACGGGAACGTGAATATCTCCTGTTTTGATTTTGAAACTTACTGCAGCTGACATAAGAAGGTGACGTTCGAGATCGGTGGTTCATTAGTTCTAAAAAGGCTTCGTGCTAACACGATCACTATTCTAGCGGTGCGAAAATGAAATACCCTGCCCTTTACTTCAAGCGAATTTGTTTGAAATGGTTAGCAGTCCACTTCATATAACGGTTATCTTCCTTTTAACGCATACTTCTTTTCTTTTCAAGTGTCATGACGCGAAAAGGACTCACTCAGTACTTATACGAGCTAAATTTGTGCGACACCGCGTGAAGTGCATGCATGTTACGCAGGAACTTCCGCCGGGCTGAACGCATTTGCTTCTTTTGCTAGCGTGCGGCAACCGAGAAGGCGTACTCCGGGAACCACAGTAGCCGGTGCAGAACAAGGAATAAACGTTTATTCTTTTGACGCGCTTTTTTATAGGCAGCGGTTGCTTATCCGCTTCTGATATCAGTGCCCGTGATGGCATGTGCCCGTGATGCTACATGTTTATTCCGCGTTTCGCAAGGCCTTCATAAATTTTATTTTCACGTGCGGTGATGATTGTGTGTTACGGCATGATGAGACTAATTAAGAGCACCTAAGTGTTAGAATGCGATTCGCCATGTTTTGGGCTTGGCGGGGAAGAATATACTGAAACCAAATTTTTCAGAGCGTTGTAACGTGAATTTCTAAGAGGCAAGCTTTCCCGGTCTTCCATTACCCAAAACAAAATTGCTTTGTAAACGTGCATGAAGCGACTATGATTTCGGTGGTGCCTTCCTAACACCCTATTGCTACGGTCACAAACAATGCAAAAAAAAAAACGAAAAACAACTAAACAGAAACTTTCCTAAGCAAAGCGTACCAGTCGAACAGCTCCAAAGCATACGAAACCGGTATTGTCCATATCGCCTATGGTACAAGCACTATAATAGGCGCCAGTTGTCTGGTGTCCTTGTTATGTATGTGCTATCAAAGATGTTCAGGTTGTGCAGAAGGCAGTGTGCTTTGTACGCCGCAGACGGCCCATCCTTTTACTGACCTATGCTTTTCCATCTTATAATCGCAGCTTAGCACTCCCAATAGTTGTGTTCTTTAAAATTTTCGACAAATACATTACTTGTTGGTGCAGGCTTTTATTCCATACTACGTTTCATTGCCTACCACCTAAATTATAGCTAATAACCTTATACACGCACAGAAGCAGTTGGCCGCCATTAAAATTGCTACGGTCGTCATTCCGGATGATAGTTTGCACATCTTCAGTAGTTAGTGCCTGGGCGCTCCTGTGTTAGTAGATATTTCACAGCGGGCTATTTTTCTTATTGCGAACGCCATGAACTGAACGCCCGCTTGCAATTTCTTTGCCAGTCAGTACTTCGATCGATCCCCACATTTTCTCCCAGTAATAATTGCATTTAACCAGCACTTCTGCATGACTTTATCCGAAATACTCGGTTTCTCTATGCACCGTAGCGCCTGTTTATGTTTTCAACTCCATGTCTGATTTTGTTTTCGCAGCACCTCAATATCTTGTATACGGACGCAGGCGATTAGGTGTTGTACCGCGTAAGTAAACCTCGGATAACGAGCCACCTCTTTGAAATATATTCCGGTTCAGTTGGTCCATGGTACACCATAATGAAACTGAATATTTCTTTCCCATGAGCATTTTATAAGCTCGTCTTGAAGCCAAATACTGGCTCATAACCAATACGGGGTACTTGCAAAGATGCAGGTGGTTTCAAGTATGTTCATTAGAATAAAAATACGGTTTCCAATCGGGGCTGTCAAGGTGGTTGGAGAGGGAAGCTGTTAACAACTATAACGATTGTCCATTCCGACATACGCTTAAATTGCTGATGGGGTTACATTCACATGTACTTTCTCTAATTATAAGCCTGAGTCTTTTCAACGTCCTGCGACATGTCTTGCGTCTCTACATCATGCTCCTACAGAGTGGACCAGAGAGAAGAGGAATCTGCCGCGCCTCGTATGCACGTTACCTTTCAGGAGTGCTCACTGTACGGAGCCTTCTCCCAATAGCACTGTCACAACACAAATCACTTTCCAGGCGGGGTCCTCTTTTACACACGAAACTGCAGTTACGTTACGCCCAGCATCATAGGTTAGAGTCCAGCCGCCGTTGCTACGGTATCTGGCGAAACAGTGCTCTTTACCGGGAAATGTATGCGGAAGATCTACGTGCTCCGCATCAATAATGCGGTTCGGATGCTTGCTTTGATCTTATTCTTTATTGAAACTCATGCTGCTCTGTATGTTGTATGCGTGATTCTAAAAAAAAAAAAATGCGTGCGCTGTTCACTTCACATTGCTGAGTTCTGTAGCCTCTACCTTACGGGGGTATGAGCCATTGCATTTGGGGGCATGAGCTATACATGATGATAGTTTTCTTTGGACGGTTCGCCCCGGAAGAAATCCCGGATCCTAGCCATATCCAGTTTCGCTGTAAAATAACCACCATTGTCACTGCAGTCCCTAACAGCGCAATTCCGTGGTTCCTTTATAATTACTTCATCAATGGTCGTTCAAAAACAAGCTATCTACCCATAATAACGTCGGTGCCTTCTTAAGAGGCAACTTGCCTTGGTAACAACACATTAGCAAGACCACAAGCAAACCATTAAAAAAAGTTATTATATAAACATTACCCCTATATAGATTACCACTCGAACAGCTCCGAAAGACAATAAGCGGCTCTTTTGTATAACGCATGTTCAGCCGTACGTAGGATATGCATTATCTGTCTAGTGTCCTTAATCTTTGTGTACAATAAAAGAAGTGGAGGCAGCCTGTACGGCTGTCCGCTACATATGCCGCTTATCCTTAAATTATATTCCCAATGGTCTGGCTTGGAATGTTCCCCTCAATGTATTTATTGCAACAAACCTGAAACTATGCAGCATATCTTTATAGAGTAGAGTAGTTTCGACGTCCACAGAAAACAACATTTATAAGTCAACTTCAATTGGTCCTTAAACTTCCCAAGATACTGTCCCTTCGGGCGACGGCACTAGGACATAGGAATAGGAAGGTATGTGATGCAATATTTAATTTCGTACGTTAAAAAAAGAGACTGCCATGTTAATTTTTTTCGTTTTATTTTCCTCAATACGAAAACAAAAATATGTATTTCAAATTTTGAAAAGGAGAGAGCCTGAAAATTAGTTATTACCTCTTAGTATTAATTTGTAATCAAGATTAAATTGAAAAATCACATTTAGGTTCATCCTTCACTTCTTACCTACTGCCGCCCAATTCAGGTCCGAACCCCTTTAGTGGGTGCAGCCATATCAGTAGGCACCTGTCGTGGTTGCTCTGTGGCTATGGTGTTGGGCTGCTGAGCACGAGGTCGCGGGATCGAATCCCGGCCACGGCGGCCGCATTTCGATGGGGGCGAAATGCGAAAACACCCGTGTACTTAGATTTAGGTGCACGTTAAAGAACCCCAGGTGGTCGAAATTTCCGGAGTCCTCCACTACGGCGTGCCTCATTATCAGAAAGTGGTTTTGGCACGTTAAACCCCATTATTAAAGAAAAATTATATCCGTAGGCTCGAAACCAAACCAAGCCGAAAATACGGGCGACATATTGCCGTCCTCTCCTCTGGTATCTTTATGACATTGCACCGCATGTGCCAGTCATGATAATTAAAAAAATTTGCACAATACGATAGCTTTTATAGAGAGAATACTTAGCACTTGCTAAACAGTCTTGGACATAACTTAGCATGTTAAAGCAATTTTACACACGGACACGTTTTTTTTTCTTGTTATGGCCTATGCAATTTCTTACCTAGCTATATTAGTTTCTTTAAGCCGAAACACTTACCGCATTTGATGCGATTCCAGCTTCCTAACAATTTTTGCGATTCTATATAAATTATAACTTTGTTTGTATCGAGATGTGTAGACTCTTTCATATCAATATCACATTTTATTTCACCCTTTCTTCGATAGCCACACGTCCGACAGCTTTTTCATGGCTACAGCATATATAGAAAAACTTCGAGACGTAATTGACATCTTAGGACATTAGGCGTTTTTTGTCGGTTGCTACGTAGACGTAATCGGTTGTGGTGAAATGTGCCGTAAAAACGGTGCGTGCAATGTTTACCTTAGAGAATAAAACAAAAATAATCAGATTGGAAAGAGCATAGAGTGAGAATATTACGATATCCCCTTATACATCAATCTCCGTTGGATTGGGCTATACGTCGCAAGGCTTATTGCTGTTCGTTCCAATCAATGGAATGTGCACCGTTCTTCAGGGTTCATCGCCGATCCTTTGGGGCAGCTGAACGCGGCCGCAAACTCCTTCTCGTTTCGGGCTGGTATGTTGCACCGCAGCGCGTCGGCCGGGTACAGCGATTTCTTGCTCCACTCGTAACCACCCACCGCGCAAAACTCGAAACATCCGGCGATATAGAACAATTGTTCCTGGGTGTATCCCAGGATGCCCTTTTGCGCCGGCAGGGAGGAGTAGGCTAGCCGGGCCTTCTCGGTTCCCCCTGCGTCGGCGAACGTTTCAGAGAGCACGTTCTTGCTGTGCACCTCATCGTCAGTGAAATTTTGTAGCTGTTTCCTCACGCACTCGAGGCGGCTGCTGAAATTGCCGAAGGACTCCATCGACCACGGCATTGCGGCAACGCCGTTCCTAGTGAGGTTGCTGAGCAACGGGTCGAAGGCGTGCGTAAGTTCGTGGCCCAGAATTTTGCCGATGGCTCCGTAGTGAACGGCCGATTGCAACGTCTGTGGCGCGAACGGCGGGGCCATGATCGCCGGCATGAGGGCCATGACGTGCATTATGGGCACGTAAAACGCGTTCACCTCATATGCCCTGTAACGAAAGTCATCATGGTAAACGCTCACTGCGGATTGCTTGAAAAATCGCTTCTGCTCGTCATGGCGTCGCTGCTTTGTTTTGAGCAGCCACTGAATGAATGGCTGCGAGATATTCGGATACAGGAAACCGTAGTGTGCATCAAGGGCCTCATTGATTTGGAGGTGTTCCGGAAAAGGAAGGATTGTGACCAGGCTGTCGACGTGCTGGACCGCGCCTTCGGCTGTTGACTTGTCCATCCACGGGAGATTGGCGAAGTTCTCTCGCGTGGCCTTTTTCACTGCGTTCCACGCGTTCTTCGTGTAATTGATATTGGGGTGCAGCTCCAGGCTCTCGACGAAGAACCGACCGATTGCGAATGGCGCCACCTGTGTGTCATAAATTCACTAAGGTGAGCGAGTTACTTAAACTGTTAAACACGCTAACTTAGGTTCATGCAAAATGGAGGCTTGGCATTGAAAACAAATCATGGTCTAAATTCCTCTATAAGGACGCCTGCGATGCCAACCCGTTACGATATTGGACCTATGACGTAGCAAACCGATGGCTACTGGCAAACAGGCCTTGCGCTCGAGCGAAAAGCATAGATGCCGTCCTCTAAAATACTATAAGTGACCGCATCTGCATAGTTGCAGGTCCCTTAAAAACACAAGCGAATTTAGCATGACTTTCAATGTTTAGCGTGTGCTCCTGTGCGTTTGCTTTACAAATCACAACACAAACAATGCCCAAGTATTTGTGCGCAACAAAACATAGATTTAGAAGCCATCAAAAATTGCCAAGGACAGCAAATATGTTTAGCTGTCCCGATCTCGAACGCATAGTAGACCAACAATATGAGTGCAAAACCACAAAACATACACGCCATGGTAAATTGGTTTGCATTTGAACGACTGACGTTGAAAACTGCTTGCTAATTTCGAGCAGCTTGTACAACGCCATCTTAGGCGTATGTAATTCTGAAAAAAAAAACGCAATCGAAAATGATGCCGCTTTATAAGATCCAAGATTTTACGATGTCTGCCTAGGTGTGAACGAGAGCCGTGGTAGCATGAGATGAAATGGGTGAGGCTAAGTGCGTAGGCTAAGTACGAATTGTGGCAGCCCGATGTGAGTGAGACCACCGCTTCTGGTAAAAATAGACCAATTGAAAGAAAGGTGACTATGCCATCCGCTTCGGAGCTCCAGGCCAAGGGCGAGACTACCGAGTGAGATGTTCACTGCCATGCAATCGATTCATTGACTGCGGGTTTTCGCGAAGCCCTGGGGATAATTCGGGATCCCCTTTAATGTATCACGCATGCTTTCGTCCGGGCTACTCATGGTTTGAAACGTTTGAAAGTTTCATCGAGCCACCACAACGAACCCTGTGGTCAAAACGTGTAGTTTGAACAGGTGCATAAGTGCGACACTGTAATTACGTAATTACGCATGTCTGGCGTTGTACCCGTCACAGTCCTGTTGCGAAACGTTTAGAGAAACAGGCATAAGATGTATACATAACTTTGGCGCTTCTGGCTTCACTTTGTTTGAGCGCGAATATGTCTTGAGATATGCGTTCCCTGATTTGTCTGTGGCGAACCACCTTACCACCGCAAAGAAGGGGTAAGGCGTGGAGACATGGAGACAAGAGAAGTGAAATACACATCCACTTGCGGCCGTGTCTGCACGCCTTACCCCTTCTTTGCGTTATGTATCCTTACCAACTAGCTCGGCTTTCTCTCGTTCTAAGCACCTTATCCCTACCTTCGATTGGCGTGGAGTAAGGCAGCATGCACCAAGATATATGTTTGCCTCCATATTGCACTATAAACTCGACCATCGCAAATTGTTTTCATAAATACTCTGTGATGGCTTTCTAATCCAGGCTACATGCCAGAGCTCCTCCCTGCACAATGGTACCTTATGCCTAGTTCGGACATAGTTGGGACAATGGGGCTGGCCTTCATCAAGAGGAACCGTTAGTTCTTCCATAGTTGTAATTTCGTAAATTTCTTCTTTACGCACTGCAATTTTATTTTTGCTGCTTGTTCAAAAATATGCTTATCAACATCAATACACAATTTCCTGCCTTCTGACATATGTTCTGAAATGTACAGTACGAGTTGGATAAGCAAAATCTAATTCGTATATATTTTGAAGTATATTTGTTGCAGTTTTCGATGTTCCTACGGCACTCAGAAGCTGAAGGAGAAATAAATTGTCCTACCTTACTGTTCTAAATATGGTTTGCGTCGTATTTCCTTTGGCAGGGCTAAGAACATGCGAGATAATAAGATTATCTACATCAATATACAATTTCTTTCCTTCTGACCTATGCTCTGAAACGTACAGTACGAGTTGGATAAGCAATATCTCAATGGAATACCTCTTCGAGTATATTTGTTGCTGTTTACGTTGATCCTACGGCGCTCAGAAGCTGAAGGAGAAATGAAATTGTGCTAACATACTTTTCTAAATATGGTATGCGTCGTATTTCCTTTCACAGGGCATAGAACACGCGAGACTTATCGAAATAGTCTGGGTCGCAAAAGACGCATGCAAAAGCTGGGCGTGAAATTGTGCGCAACAGTGAACGTGATCAGAATCTAGCCTCGCTTGTGGGCTGCTTCACACGTTACAAGATATCAGGCGAATGTGGTACTGCGCTTGTTTCTTTCATTACTCTTTCTTTCGAGCATTCATTTTCATTATTGCTTTGTGACACTGCAGGCTACATGTCAAACCACGCTGATTCCAACTTTCATGGCAGACGGTGTTGGCGGTTAATAAAATGTGTGCTAAGTGAGTCGGGCCCGTAATATTACAAAACGAAAAGAAATTAACAACCTAATTGTCTGTGCGAAGCGTAATGACTGCGAGAAATCTTTTTTCTTCGCTAAGAGCGGATATAGTCAACAGATGGTTGAATATTTGAGTATTCAGTTGTAATCAAAAACGCGAATTCGAAACGCCGACAAATGTGTTTAGCCTCACACTTGTAAGGACGATTGCAGGATCAAGATAGTCTACATGGTAGCCTGGAGTGACACAACAAATTTGTTAATGCTATTGTCGTTCTGCAAGCGGAAATGAGTTATACGGTTTGTCGGCAGTTGCAAAGGGCTATTGACCAGTGGGTAGGCTGAATAATCTTCCTCGCTACTTTTACAGTAACGATTGGTTCAAATTTAGGAAGTTCGAAGCTAAGTGATTCACTGCGATAGCAAACCAGCCCTTATTGGTTTTCATACACGTAGGCACAGAAGTACCATGGTACCATGGTAAATTTTCACACACTTTTCTTAGCTTTGATCGAATGAGTACTTAACTGTTCAGAGAGCTCGAGGTCAAATCTTAGAATGCGTGAAATGCAGCAACCAACAGTACCATTATCGTACTCGACGGTATATTCTTTTTACATTTAAAACGCCTTTCGAACGCGCCGCCAATATAACGTTGATATGGGTGGTGCCCACGTACGTATGGTGGGCTCCGACATTCTCAGTATGTGATAAACAGCTCTCAATTGCACCGTGCATGTGACGTCAAAAGTTCCAGACTACGTAACGAATTAAATGCAGAATTAAGGAGAAGTTTATCCATGGCCAATGAAACCGTACTTAACCATATTGGCCCACAGCGACTCACAGCTGGTACAGTACTACAATACTGCTGTAAAGACTGGAAAATCCAACAATAAACAGGCGGCGCTACTAAACATCCGAGACATAAAGCCTTTTCTCAGATGGCATGTTTCTGATCGACTGCACCAAGTAGTACGACAACAAACTCTACGTTCACATACCTGATTTATGTAGTCCAAGCATAGAAGCTTGGAGCTCCGACGGTACGTAGAAGACGACTTCCACATACAGTGCGACAGCGAACGCGACAGTGCCGCACGCAGATCGACGACAATGTTCCAGCCTGCGTACAGGACGAGATCAGCGTAGCCGGAACGCTTCGTGTTGTCGAGCATCATTTTGAGAAGCAAGCCGCTGTTTTTACCGTCAGCACATGCTGGCTCTTGCCGAGAGCTTGATCATGGGGTAGGCGTTTGTTGATGGCCTTGAGCCAGGCTTCCACGCTGCTGTGCCCGGTGGTATCGTTCGCGAGCGTCTCGATGGTAGCGTGGACGAGCGCCTCCCGTCCAGGGAGAGACAGGGCGTTTTTCGAAGTCAGAAAGTCCAAGAAAACGGAGTGGATTCGTTTGGCAAATGTCGAGGCCGAATCGTTTGTCATAGCTGGCGCCACGTCCCAGATGCAGTCGGCTATGACGTCTGTGTCGATCGTGTAGTTTTCGATCTGCGATGGGATTTGAAAAAGCAGGCCATACCGCTTGTCGCGTTTTACGTCCGGCGTGAAACTAAGCAGTACGGGCGTCGCGAGGTTGTACTCGAGCGACATGCCCAGTAGGTAGTCCATCAGGTCGAATTCGCTGGGAAGTGTCCAGGAAGGCCACTGGAAGTTGAACTTGTCGAATACGTCAAACAGAACCTGCGGAGGTCAAGCGAGTGAGTCAGTTACCGGTGTCCATGTCTCTGTGTCAGTGACTCAGAAAACTGAGCTGTGGCTTACGCAGCAAAACCGGCTAGAATGGAGACGAAGATAGAAATACGTGTGCGCTATGTTCCATCACCTCCTTCCCTCTCCGCTGTGCAGCGTGAGCTTCAACGCTTACAATAAAACGACTGCCCTTGATTAAACCACTTTTGGCCATCAAAGTTAGCTGGTACCGACGGACCGCTGTGAAATTAATCGTAGACTATTTCAGTTGTATTGCAGGATATAACTGAATATACGCGGGGTAACATAGTATAGCCTGTATAAGATCCGCATGATGGTGCGGTGTCGACAAGTGTTACAGGTTTATGTTTTGTCACGACGAAACCAACACGAAGTTCTCGAACCTCAGCTTTCTGAGTCCATTCTGACTCGAGGCTTTCTTACCCTCGAAAGAGAGTAGCCACCCCGTGTACTATTACTACCAGGCTGACATCTGTGCGTTCTCTCGATATATTATGATCTGTGTGTCTATTCTTCTAAAGGCGCTTTGTCGGTATGAATGATAAACACGAAACATTCACCCTGAAGACTAAGATATTCCGTGTGTGGAATTGATATGACAGATAGAACAAGGGTTGGTAGTTTGTAAGTGCTTTTTACGATTGGGCTGCTGCTTGGCAAACTAACATTGTGGCAAGGTGCTGCCAATGACGAAAGTACAGTGCTGAATGTACGGAGGCTATATGGGTAGGTACGCCGACCTACGTTGTTCAATGTTTCTCCGCGTCACGACACAAGGATTGGCTCATCGGTCCGCGGACTCCAGCGACTCGCTCGTCACCTGCTACTGAGTTTGTTGCTACTGCGCATCTGTTATACTTAAAGTATATGATTTTCACGGTAAGTTATAAAGGAAATGGTTCAGAAATGTTTAATGCATCCTTGCTGCAATAAGTAATCTTGAAAAGGGGCCATTTATATGCTCTGTGAACGCACTGATGGCCTGAAGCACTGCCCTCGCAATCGCGGTAGTTCTCCCGAGTTACTTCAATATACATAGAAGTTTGGAGAACAAAACAGATACCGTGCGTGATGTTTCTGAATGCCAAACGTTTCATCCTTCGAGAAACGATTAATGTGTTCCTGCACAGAAGAAAACTAGAGGGAGGGGCACCACTTACGTTACGTCGAATTTAAAGTTCGGCCACAGATGTGCACGACACCGGCAATTATATCGCGGGTTTTGATACCGCGAAACTCGGCAATTTCCGAGAAACGTGAGTTTAGAACATTTCCGTGCTGAGCAGATGTTTCAAGCGAACCAGTCGTGTGCGAGCGCTATTTCCAGAGGCATTTCGTTGAGCGCATTGTGCAGATTCTGACGCAGCACTTCTGTCAAATGAGTGACCCTGTTCTTTAGATGCTACCAGACGTTCAAACTGAATAAAACCATCAAAAAAAAATGGCCAGGCTTAGCTTGGTTAAGCCAAGAATGCGTTGCATATTGCGCGAGTTGGGGCCCAGCTTTTCCTCCGGCTGTCGTGATGTCACGTCATGTGGTTGCGCTAAAGGTCAATGGTGGCTGCCCGGCCGCGCCCAAGGGCTGAACTGAGTGATTGCAATATGCAACGCATAAAAGTAGAAGCAACTTAATAGCAAGCATAGCAAACTTAAAAGAGAATAGACCCACATATGAGGCGCGCAGCAATGAACAATGGTTCATACCCTCAATGGTGGCTGCCCGGCCGCGCCCAAGGGCTGAACTGAGTGATTGCAATATGCAACACATAAAAGACAAGCAAGACTTCGACGAGATGCCAGTCGCCAAAAGAATTCCATCAAGACAATCGTGCAAACTTGCGGAAACGCTTCAAGCAAACACGACGCGGGTGAGAATAACGCGCGCAAAACAAACGAAATATCAACATTTGTACACAAGCGAGGAAGGGAAGCTGCTAAAAGACGGTCTACAAATTGATTCTGCGGGAGAACCTGGAAGGTGTTTTAGCAAGTACAACAACAAATATCAGCAACCACATAGCAGAATAAAGTTCACCTTTTGCAACGTTCACCTCACGCAGTCACATGCAAACAACTGCACGTACCTGGACGGCAATTGGCAGATTTTTCGTACCTTTTCCAGCTGAAGCCTTCTCGACTGGTCGCTTGTGAACAGCACAAAGTTTAACCTATGAACAGCATCATCGAGCTAATCCTTTGCTCCCCTCAACTTCCTTCTGGCGAGCTGGAACATGGCTCTTGAGCGTGCTCCACACACAAAAAAAAAGTCGTAACGCTACGCTACATAGATTCTGGGCGCTGTGATACAGTGCGCTGTTTCGTTTAAGCCCATAGTTTTCTGTAACAGCTGAACGCTGCTGGTTTACACGTGTGGCCTAAGAATTACCCTACTATATTCAAATATACGTATACAACCATCAAGAGTCCAAACAATTATTGTGCGTGATAAAATTAGGCTGCTGCTGTGATCATACACCATAATGTTAATACATGATTGAACAAGGTAAGAAACATTTTTTTAGGAAAAATAAAGTGATTTCTATCTGGAGAAAACAAGGTTGTTGATTTATATTGCATTCGCATGGAGCTGGACACAACTTATTAAAGATATCATATGTATTAGCACCCATACACAGAAAGAAATGAAGTCAGCGAACGTAATGATGCTAAACTAAGTTATTGGCTATTCGGAAAGCCATGCGCATGCACTATTTGCAGTATGGTAATAAGTTGCGGTCACTCAAACTGTGCGCCATGATACCAGTGCTCGTACTTCCTTAGTTGGGTTTCACTGGGCTGAAGATGCGTTCTTATTGTCGTTCTAATCGTGTACGGAACTCTTGTGTTATCTTACAACGTAGGGCCTCGTACTTTTATTGCGATAGCAATTACATGGACACTCCATGCGCATGTGTGCCGTCGCCGTCGCCGCCGGCGTCGACGTCAGATTCCGGTATGAGTGAAAACGTTTAAGGGTGAGCCGACAAACGTGGTTCAATCTCGCTTGGACGAGCGAGGAACATGGCCCGGATGCGTGCCCTCTCCTGTGTCGTGCGAGGCACAGGCATGAGGCTAGAGAGAAGAGGCTCCCTTCTCTGGCGGCTGCTACGATGCACCGTTGTCCTCCTTGCCCGCCATTCTGCACACAGTGGAGACAACCGCGGCCTCTACTCTGGCGTTGGCGACGCGAATCGCGGACGCCATAGGGACGCGTTGCCGGCACTAATGTCTCCCGAAAGCGATTCCCAACGTGGCTAAAGTGCACCCCGGCGCGTGCTTCATCTTCAAAGCGATCTGCAATGTTTACAGATTGCGCATAGTGCCGGTAGCTTCGTATGCGCTGCGCTTTCGACGTTTCGTTCGTGCGAAAGGCAGACTTACATGACATTCGGGCGCAGCTGCGAATTTTCTTTTTTCAGAACTACGGAAGGTGCCCACGGGCTTTGCGATGGCTCGATGACGTAGCCGCGCAGCATTTCGTCGACTAGTTGCCTTATAGCTTCACGTTCTCGCGCTGAAACTCGGTAAGGGCTATGGTGCAGTGGTCAAGCACACTCGTCGCTAGCGCGACGCTTTGCAACTGGTCTTTGTCGAATCTACGATGACGTTGAGAAGCAGTCTTTGTATCGTCGGACAAGACTTCTGAGCTGTTGCAGCTTACTCATGGGGAGACTGATTTATGTGGAAATGTGGTGCGGGAACTGTGGTCACGGGTGTGGAAGCGGCCGAATCCCAGAGGAGAAATGCATCAGTGCCTTCTACAATACCCTCGATGTATGCGATCATCTTGCCCTTGTTGATGTGCTTGAACACCTGGTTGAAGTTTGTGGGCATCACTCTCGCTTTCCCTTTGTGCAGTCAAATGATCCCTCTTGCTACGCACATTTCACAGTCGAGCAGTAGACGTTGGTCACCCT